>NC_081430.1:11973203-12279328 GCF_949786415.1 Peromyscus eremicus | reverse complement strand
ATATGTTGATGACACTGTCTTAAGAAATCAAATGATATAAGCAGAGTATTTTTCAGACAGGAGTACTGTAGAGATAGGATGGTGAATGAGAACAAAATCATATAAGGGTCACATTACAAGAATCACATGTGTTTGGTGAAGAAGACATGGGCTTGTGCTGCTCCATCATGAAAGGCACCTCACAGTGCTGACTGACCACCATAGTAATAAGCTGCATTTCACGTGTTGACTCACTAAGCCAGACAATCTTTATTAAGCTACAAATTCCCATGGGTCTGCTTATGAGTAATGTCTAAAAGGATGGTTACTTTGATCCATGGTAGGCTGCACACAAGTCTCCATTGTACAGAAGAGAATCACCAAAATTACTTAAAGTCAGACTTGACCCTGTATTTCTCTTTTAAGTCATCTTTGCACATATAATCACTGAGATTGGGACACAGAATGCTCTTTCTAAAAGAGTACCTAATAAGTTTGGAAAAACTAAAAATGTCTAGAGAAAGGTATTTTAATATAAATTGTATGAGAAAATTGTCATGTGTTGTTTGTGCGTGTTCAGAGTGACTCTGAGAAAAAAGATGGGCCAGACTTGAGCATGTTTATTTCAAGTCTCTTCCAAAACTCCCTGTCTGGTGGCAGGCTGGACCCCTCATACTGGGACAAGGAAAAACAAAAATAATAAACAGCCAAGGGTATTAAAAACATAACAATAAAATGTAAACTATTTCCTTTATGTGTTACTACTAGTTCTCTATCCTAAGGCATAAAAATACTTACAGTGGGAATGAGAAGCCAGAAGCTCACCTTGGAGAGAATAGCTCTTCTCCATTCCGCCCAAAAGTCTCATGCAAGGTTTCCCTGGTCAGTTTCTACGGGATGTTGTGAGCTTCAGATTTGGTGATGTTTTACTGTTTAACTGCTACTTGCAATTTGTTCTTTTTTGCTTGCTTAATAAATGGCTTAATTTCATGTTTAATACATGACTACCACAACTCATTCTCCATGTAGTACAACTATCTCTCAGAATCTGAATCAAAAGAGAAATATTTACATAGTTTGGTCTTTATGAAAGCAGTGACACAGTTTAGCAGAAACTAACTAAATACCCCATTAAATGAGACTCTTCAGTTTCAAATCTTAAGTCCCAGGACATTCAGCAGCTGCCTCTCCTCTTAGGGCCTTTTCATTCTCCGTTCTCTATGTCGACTCAGTTATACAGACACCAATTATATCTTAGAAATCTGACAAAGGCACAAACCCCACATTTTCACAAAATTCTAGGCACTTATAAAATTACTAAATTAATAACTCTGCATCTTTTTCACCAAATCTTGACCTTTGACCCACTGTCTTTAAATAGACAGTCCTCATTAAAAAAAAAAAAAAAAAACATGCTTAATCCCGTAACAAAACAGTCCGAAGGAGCACTGTCTGCCAGAGTGGTGAAGTCTAATAACAATTCTGCAGATATTCTCCTGTCTGAAAATGAAATCATGTGGAAAATTATTTCTATGATAGCAGGATAATTAAGATAAATCATAAAATTTGATTCATTAGAAACAGAAGCCTAGATTGCTCTTATTCTTGGGGGAGGGATAATATTTCAGTTCTATATTGTGCATTTATGCTCTCATTAAAAGCCATTTTTTAATGTGTAATTATATAGACAAAAATATCTAACCAATACTGAAGCAAATCCTGAGGGATGCTCTGTTTCTTGTTGCGACATTGGGATTACTTGATTTTTAACACAACCCCAGAGGTGGCCTATCTTCTGAGACTTAGCTATCTGTTCATACAGATATTTCCATTATAATGACATCTCCTTTAATTGATTTTTATGTTTTTATGAAATGCATGCCTGTGAGTACATCAGTCCAGTAAAAAAATACCTCTAAAAAAATACATGGGGTTGCTAGCTTCCAATCCTTGAAAGGGGATTATGGGAAGAATGACATGGAAATCACCAGGGTGGGGCCCTATGATGTCAAATTATCACTATTTATTCTACAAATGCAGAATGTATTTTTATTGCGAACAAAAAGTTTTTACTAAACAAGCTTGTATTATAAAACAAGAACAAACTACAGCCAACTAAAGCGTAAGCAACATTCTTCAGATGTGTGAACAGAACACTTTACATGGATCCTGTCAACACATTCTAATGATCTTTTCTTTATTTAAAAATGGCTGATTGTAAATAAAAGCTATCTAAGAGCTTCAGAGAAGTTACATAAGGAAAACGTGACACATCAGTGATAATAAAATGTCGAATCATTCTTCTAAGTAAGTCCACAAAATTATTCTGTATTGTATAAACAAAATATTAACCACTCTAGGCATAAACCACCTTATTCACAAAACATAGAACACCCTCAGTGCCTTATGTAATGCAAGATTCTACCAAAGAGTTAACATTTGTACAGATTTCAGAATATTGTATCCA
The DNA here is from genome assembly GCF_949786415.1 of Peromyscus eremicus. Lineage (NCBI taxonomy): Eukaryota > Metazoa > Chordata > Mammalia > Rodentia > Cricetidae > Peromyscus > Peromyscus eremicus. The sequence continues at coordinate 12,276,882 of NC_081430.1, read as the reverse complement.
ATCAAATTCTTGTAGGAGATTTCACAGGTTGTCACGGGGTTATTGTAATTAAATGCACTGCTTTCCTGAGATACATGTCCTGCCCCCAACTTGGACTACTTGTCACAACGGTTACTGTCTGATTGTGCCTGTGGTCCCATCTTTCCTCAAAGGCAGGCCATGTCTTGGCAACTGAGGTATCTGCCGCCCTTTTCCCTGCTCCTTTGCATCTGAGTTCTACTTACACTTGGTGACAGTGACCAAAGACAAACTCAGCATGTTCCCTGTTGGCCATGATTTGAATCTCTGCTCTTAAAAATCTCTGAATGTTTTAAACATTTTTCCAAACTGCATCCCAATTCCTTCTTTGACATACTGTCTCCACAATAACAAAACTGCCTTCCCTCTATCCTTATTCCAACTCCTAGATGTTGTTCCAGCTGCTTTGCTCACAGAGTCTACTTTTTAGAAATAAAAATTACATAATATGGGGAAATTTTAAAACAGGTATAATCTGCTAACTTGCAAGAATGTCCACTTCCCACATGTTACCTACAGCCTCTCCCTACTATATAAAACTTGCTTCTCTTCATCTATTCTACTGAGAGAATCCACAGGTTAAAAAGAACAGTTACAAGCAGAAGATGCTAAACAATGTGTCCCCATAGCTTAAGGGAAGGGCTTTACATAATACGGGAACATAAACTTTATTTTTCTTCTACTTTCTAAAGTGAAAAACTTCTTTGAATTTCATTGACTTTACAAGGAATCCTATGGAATTTCAATTGTGGTTTGCCTTACTTTATTATATATCATCTCTCTTGTACTATCAGGAATTTTTTTAATCATTAGTATTTCTAGTGTTCACTTACTGCTAAAATTATTGTCACCTAATAGGCATAGTTTCTTCAAAAATGTTCTAGGGGAATCAGTGCTTTGTTTAATTATGTATCAATGAAATAAGAGTTTTGATTGGCTCTTTTCCAAATGACTTGGAACAGAAAAGAATTCATATTCCACGTAAGCTGTAGTTTCCTTTCTCAGGTAGAGACACTCTATCATAATAATTTCTGTATTGAAATTGTTCCATTCTACTTCATGGTCTCTACACAGAAATTGTTCACAAGGTGACACTGTGATCACAAACCTAAAAATTAAACTGCATTTATACATTTTAGAAAGAATGCCTTGGCTTTGAAATGTTTAAATTCAAATGTTTAAATTCAATGTTCAAAGTTTTTTCCTAACGTCTTTTGATCAATATAGTCCAAACAAATTATTTATTTTAGATACTAAACTACTCAGTTTTGATTTCTCTGTAGATGTTGGAATTTCTATTATGACATATTTCCTTATGAAAAATCACCATGCAGCACAAAATGAAACTATCTCAGAGGCTCATGACTTACAGCAAGATAAAAATGTTAGAAAAACTTCAAAGATAGAAAAAGCATAAGCTAAATGGAGACCATCAGAAGAGTCAGAGTTATGTTTTCACCAAAAGGAATGAATACTAATGAGAACCGTTCAAACACGAGCACTGAAATGCACATTTATAATAAATGGAAGAGAGAAGTCCAGCATGTATCTTAATTGATGGAAGAGTTTGCTATCCTGAAGTAGTTAAAAATTACTCCTTGAAAGTTCACAGCTGTGAAGCACACATCCACATTGTAATGGCACATTGCCTTTCATGCCCCACTATTAGTCAGCAGAGCACAAATCAACACTTGTAGTGAACAGTTACTTCTGGGTGCTGATAGAAGGACATCAGCATCTGTTTTAGAAAATATATTAATGCCATCTAACAGTAGGGGTGGCCAAGGGAAGATCCTAATTTCACTGCTAGAGATACTATGAGAAATGCTTAGAAAATATTCCAAGTAATCATGAACCTACATCTGATATCTTTTTTATACAATTCAATAAAATCAAGTAGTCATATACTCTGAATTTTTCCAATTATAATTTTAAGAGAAACTTATGAAAGTTATGTCTCACACTAGGAATCCAAGCTGCAGCAATAAATTGGAGTCCATATGTAAGAAGATACTTTCTATTATTGAGTAAATTATCCCAGAGGTTTAGCATAAAGGTACTTCATAGTGGTCTGTTAACCATAATCAAAAGTTTTCACACCCAAGCACATCTGATATTTTTCCATCTGGTCACAGCATTGTAAAGAATTTTTATAGAACAAAGAGATAGATTACATTTTACATGTCATTTACATTCAATCATCTTTAAATGAGCTTTGAAACAAATATATGTTTATAATTATAGAAGTCATAAAATTTTTTTCAACAACATTAAAATGTGGGCAATTACAATGGTACGAAAAGAAACAGACATTGGCCTAACACTGGAGACAATATAATGCTGTATAATTACTTCCTTGTGTTTATATATCCACTCAATGTTATCAATACTGATTATATCATTGAAATAATTTATAAGCATACTTTCATGAACATAAAATTTACCCTGTGGCTAAATCATGTCATTTAATTAAAGTTCTATGTTAATTTGCTCAGGTTGCTTATTAACATTTTAATTTTGTGTGAATATGCTCATTTTATCAATCACTTATTTACAAGTTGTTTAGAGAAGAAGTCTCTTCTTTTTAATCATGTGGAAATAGAAATTTGTCCAGTTGGGGAACTGAGAGTTCATAACCCACACCGCCTCCTCTTGTTTGATTTTGTGACCTGTGTTGGTACAAGAGTGCCCCAGTTTCTTTCAATGACGTCTTCCTCAAGAAACTGAAGGAGGATGTTGGACCAGAAGTTATTATGATTTCTCTTCCTGTTGTGACTTTCTTTATTGCTGCAGCTTATTGTTAATATATTTTTATTAATAAGCTACTATTAACCTTTCATTCATAATATCAGTCAGTTCTACTTCTATCCTACACAGTTTCAGCAAAACCAATCAAAGAGGCAAATGACAGTGATAAGAAGTACACAGGAAGTATTAAAACAGCAAAACCCAAAAATATCAGGATGAGACTTTTGTTTTCTTGAGTCTTCTTTGGCAGATTATAGCTGAATGTTTCCTTGAGCATAGGAACACAGGGGGAACTTTAAACTGGTATAACCAGAATCTAGTTATAGTCAGCTAACTGTACCTCCTGTAACTGATTACCCATTGGCTACCAAGGAATCAACCCAAGCACAATCTATAACAAGGCTGATTACTATCCAAAGACATGAAGTATGTGAGAAGCAGCGACAGGTACTGTGAAGTTGAGTGGGAGCCAAATACAGATGGAAAGTTATGATTCATTCTACACACAAGGGATGCATCCCAGGCAACCCTGACTCTGGCAGGTAAGCTGTCAATGTCAAGGAAAGTACATTACCTAATTCAATGGGAGAAATGAATAAAGAATGCATATGGAAACATGAAGTTCACTCACCCTCTCTGTATAATCTTTAAATACACTGATAGGTAAGCAAACCTCTCCAGTGAGAATTTTAACAGAAAATGTAATTCTCAAGACTATCTTTTTAAAAGTACAGTGTTATGATTTAAGATCAGCATTTAATGTTTAGAATAAATAAAGTTAAAATGATTAACAGATGAATCATATAGTCAATGGTTAGTAGAAAAGGCATTCAGAAATCTCTACACTCAGGCTAGATGTGGTGTGTGCACCTGGAATTCCAGCCCTTTGGAAGACAAAGCAGGAGTATTGCGGGGTCACGGCCAGCCTGGGATACATAGAAATACTCAGTCTGAACAGACCAGCAAATAATCAAATAAAATAAATTCCTATACTCAAGCATCATAGCTTACACATATAAGGATTATATGGAATTTATTTAACTGTTTTGTGCTTTCTTGTTTTGCTTTGTTTTGGGAACTCACTAAGAAGAAGTTTTCCCAATGGAGGATGCTATTGGAGCAGAATCAAAGAGCACATTCTAAAAGTAAAAATGCAGATATTAAAACTCATGAAACCACAAATAGATTAGTGTATGATGTGAGGAATTTTTTTTAATTCTAGAAGAGGTATTTCACTTAATTTTGGAAAACAGAAATAGTATTAGTTCCCTGAATGAAAATTAACAGCTTTTTTAAACCCATAAATCAAAAGTAGGTTTGCATAAATATGTTCTATCCATAAATAGGGTGGAATAACTAGATTTCAAAATAATTTTGTTTTTACTCAAATTATTAATTCTATTATAATTAACAAATAGATTTGACCTAAAATATTGGTGTAAACCAAACGGCATTGAGAGATACATACATGTTTGTCAGTTTTATGTGATGTGGTTTTTTTTATTGTAATAAACCCAGTGAGTTCTTATTCTCTTCCATTGTAAAAAGAGGACACATCTACATCCGATATTCTTTTGTGGGTGTCTCTCTAGTCACAGTTCAATGATTCAAAGCACCATTATTAAGTGTAAGGCAGAAAAAGGAGCCACAAGAGCTGCACAATCTACAGGACACACCGCAGACACTACGGAATTTCCAGCACCCAACTCACAATTTTATTATTGTCTTTTCCATTTCAAAAATTTGTGTGTACGTGCGTAGTCATGTGTGCATACCTGTTAATATATGTATGCCTTGGTCTGTGCGTGTGTATATGTGTCTATTGTCTTCTTCAAGCCCTGTACAACTTATATTTTTGAGCCAGAGTCCCTTACTGAACTTGGAGCTCAGCAGTTAGCATAGACTGGCTGGCCAATGAGTCTCATCCTCTTGAGTCCTCCTCCTCAGTGCTGGGACTACAGGCACATTCCGCCATGCCTTGCTTTTCATGAGTTCTGGGGATCAAAGTCAGGTCCTTGTGCATACAAAACAAGCCTTTGCTCACGAGCCATCCTTCCAGGCCCTCTCCTCTTTCTCCAGTAAGAAAGCAAAGATAAATCAACTGATTGGCAGTCATAAAAATTACATGAACAGCATTTCACCAGCTTCAGTCTAATAATGAACAAAATACCAAACTCCTCAAACTTTAGGATTTTACTATCAGTACCTTAACATACATACAGTTGATAGAAAACAACACAAGTAATGCTTCATTTCAAAATCACTACAAGAATGAACTAAAACTCACTAAAGTTAAATAACATTTATTATGGACTTGGCCAATCACATGGAACATGTACTCTTATTGGCCAAAGAAATAGAGCTATATTCAAGTGATTTATTTTCTTTCAAGTTGCTACTTGAGTTCTTCACTATAGACAATTGCCCTGCACTGCAAGCAGCACAAAACATCCCAACATTTCTCATTTTTCTTTCATCTTTGATAGAACTTTTATTAAATAATATTTTTATATAACTACTTTTCAAAGGCAAGTATAGGCCTTAGGATTTTTTTTTAAATCATCTTGTATGACTAGAGAAAAAATAAATGTTAAAATTTCTCCCATAATTCCACATATTTATTAAATCCAGCTCTTACACTTTTCACCAAAGTTAAGTCCTTGTGGCAGCGTATTTAGTGGCAATAACACCAATCCTCACAATATATGGAGGAAACTTTTTTATTAGAGACCACAACCTTCAATTTTTATTTTTATTTTTACTTTTTTAAGATAGGGTTTCTCTGCATACTTTTGGTGCCTGTCCTGGATCTTGCTCTGTAACCAGGCTGGCCTCAAACTTATAGAGATCTGCCTGGCTCTGCCTCCTGAGTGCTGAGATTAAAGGCATGTGCCACTGCCGCCCAGCTCAACCTTTAAATTTTTGACAAAATATGAAGATATATTTTTTATCCCAGCTCAACCTTTAAATTTTTGACAAAATATGAAGATATATTTTTTTATCCAAGCATGTGTAAGGATCCTAAATAATTGCTTTGTCCTATACATGCATAACAAATATAGCTTTGGGAAAACAAAATGGGCAAAGTTAAGCTTTGAAACAGACCAGACAATGGAGAAATCAGCTGCAGTTTCCATTGAGCAAGAAATTCTCCATGTTCATAATGAGTTACTGTCAAGACTCATAAAGAGAGAGTTTCTATATGCACTCAAAGTAAAGAAAAATCCATAAAATATCAGTGTAGTCACATTCTATGGATAAGCATGGAAGAGAGTATGTCTGTGTTCTGCTATAAGTTAAATGCTAACAAAATGTCACTTATGAACAGTACCAGAATGTGCCACCCCCAAACATGCCACTCTGACACAAGGATTACTTTGAGCTAAGGGTACTTGAAAAACAACAGACATGAGGTGGGCACATGAATCTCTTCCTTTCTTCTTGAAAGCAGGAGATTAAAACTCGCAGGCGAAAGCTGTCCTCCCTCTCGTTGAAGACAAGAAACATTCTTCAATGAAGAGTCATAGCTGAGAAAGCTTGACTTGTTCAAATACATTCTATCTTCCTTTAGCCTCTCCACACAATTTAGTTACTTGTTGAAAATTACCTGTCTTTGTTCAACCTAATACAAAGGTAGGTGAGTTTCACCATTTTAAAGGCCTTTGATTCTTTATGAGGCTGATTGTGACATCTAAAACATATTAAATTTGTACATACCATTCTCCTGATAAACTGTTTTACATCAGTTTCATTGTGAGACTGAGATGGGGCCACAAGAGAGAAGCAAGGAAACCCACCACTGCTCCCACATTGACTATTATGATTTCTACCATTGTTGGACTGAATAAAAGATTTAGAAATATTGTTGCCTGTATGTCTTCTTACATATTTTATTGGTTAAACATTAACTGAAAACATAGGCAGAAGTTATTTTTGTGAGGGAATGAAGATCTTCCAATTGGAAAGTCAGACAGTTGTGAAACACACACACACACACACACACACACACACACACACACACACACACACACACGTTGTTGATAGCCTAAAGGAATTTTCCCAACATAAAGTGTTCCATTACAAAGTCTCCCATCACACTTGGCCGAAAGAACAGAGCAAACTATCAGGTTACACTTGCTTTCCACCTTTGAAATACAACTTTCTCAGAAACAAGGTACAAGTTGACTCACCGGTCCAAAAGAATTACTATCAAAACTGTGTCCGTGATGATCGCCTTCAACCCATATGTGACCACGGGGGACTTTGACCAACCGGTTTTTGTGTCCAATGGTTCTGAAAACAAACAGTGAGACCAATGACATAAGAGTAGGAAGAGGACTTTACAACTTAGATACAGAATCAGGAAGGACAGAACACCTTAGAATAATGAGAGTGGCTAACCCGGAATTACACCACAGGTTCCCCTAAAGTAAGCTTTGGTTCAGTCTCTAAACAGTCCATGGGAACCATGCATAACAAGTATAGCTTTGGGAAAACAACATGGGCAAAGGTAAGGTTTTAAACAGAGCAGACAATCGAGAAATCAGCTGTAGATTCAATCCATTAACTACGGTAATCTTCACTTAAATAATGAGTTACTGTATAGATTCACAAATAGATAATTCCATATGTACTCAAAGTGAAGAAGATCAATAAAATAACTATAGTCACATATACTATAGATAAGTATAGTTCTTCTTTTGTATAAGAAAAAATCCTGCTAAAAGAAAAAGCACAAACACCAAATATAGTTTATTATATTACTTAATTTAATTCACAATACCTATCACACATACTTAATTTTAACATACCTCAATGAAATTAAGATGTATTTGTCTTCTTACACTTGCATTTATGCTCATGTTTCACTGCTTCCATTTACTCATGGAAACTAAGATTCAAAACTAGGGGCTGGAGGGATGGCTCAGAGTCTTAGGAGCACTGGCTGCTCTTCCAGATGACAGAAGTTCGATTCCCAACACCCACATGGTGGCACAAAACTCTAACTTCAGTTCCAGAGGATCTGACACTTCCTCTGGCCTCCAGGTGCACCAGGCACACATTTTGGTGTACAGGCATACATGAAGACAAAACATGTGTACACATAAAGAAAATTAAAGACTCAGAAACTCAGCATTAGCAGGAAAGGAAGGAATCTTGATGATTTCTTGGCATCATTAGACTCAGTATTAGTGGAAAACTTTTGATCTGAACTACACTTTTTCTTAAAAAGAAACTTTGAACAATTCTGAAGAGGAAGTGTCAGTGATAGATGACATACAGCAGATATTCACATTCTTAAGACAGAAAAGGAAGGAGGCTGTGACATGCTCTCTCACATTGTCAGTGGCTGTGGGAAATGATTCAAACTTTGTTTCCATTTCTCCTTTGGATCTACTTTGACAATGTTTTATGTTCATGCCTGTTGGCCTTCTGCTTGTAAAACTCAATTGCAAAGAAACATTAGAAATATGGGCAAATGTTTGTTATAAGGGATGCTAAACCCATACTTTTTTATAGCTCCCACTCCCAAAATGTAAATTATCCAAATAACTAGTAACACAGTGTTGGTAAATAAATTATGAAACAACTAACTAAATAAAAGACAAAATTAAAATAAAATTTGATTCAAACCTCATAAAAACAATTCTTTGGGGAGCAGATAACTTTATATTTCCTTTACTTCCTAAAGCACCCTGGAAAACACTAACTTAAACAAGCTTTTCAATAAAGGTTTGCTGAATGAATGAGTAAATCAGTGAATGAAGACCACCTTGAAAGCCAAAGCATTCAGAAACCAAGGTCGGCCGACTGCTCTTTGACATGGAGTCTCTCTGTGGCTAGACTGTTAGTTAGCAAGCTGTGTGTACACAGAAGAATGCGTTAAAAAAGGGAAAGTCCACGCAAATTGGTGCTCTAGAAATTGAAACTATTCATTATCTTGGATGGTTTTTAATTTTCAAGATAATTTCAGTGGTGAATTGCTTTCTTTAGATCAGTAAGTCATCCATGCAAGGAAGCAGTAGTATGGCCATTAGAACCCCACAGTAAGTTAATGGTTGCTGTTTGTTTTTAATTACTATAGGGAAGGAGGTTTTCAGCTTTTTGGAGAAAAGCAAAAACAAATTTAACACATCTTACCCTCATACACTTTGCAATAGAAGTGTTCTTCAATTAAAGTCATTCCATTAGTTCTTGACATCTCTACTGCATGAGCTAATATAATAACCAATACCCACGTTGAATGTTAGTAATGATGAGAAGAACTTATAGTTAACTGCTATAAAGGTATTATCTCCTAATATATGCAAGCATTTGTTTACCTTATTAAGCTGAGCATTTGAATAAATAACAGCTAAAATTTGCTTTTTCTTCAAATAATCATTTAACAATCACAAGAGTGTATGTACATAAGAAAACATACTATATAGTACATTGGGTTAATAATTACCCAAGGTTTCTGACATTCACTATAGGTCTTGGGGTGTATTACCCAAGTATGAGTGGTATGTGTATATACTCACAACATTCTGAGTTATCTCACTGGAGCAAAGAATTGAAGGATCCTCTGAATTAAATAACCTTATAACTGATGTATGAATGGCCTAGATTACACCTTCTTGTTCCATCTACACATCCTAACTCACTTTTTTTGGTGTTAGGAAAGTTCCTAGGGAAGGAACCAAAATGAGTCTCAAGTCTTGCAGGACCTTCAGTTGCTTGGTTGTGACTACCTATTGGGTAGAAAAGGATTCCAAGGATACCCAGAGGCTTGGTAAGCTAGGACACAATTTGTCAAGTTTTGGAAGGGAATGGTCTTATCACAGTAATTATCATAAAGCCTTCTGACATTCATCATATAAAGAAGAGCCATGGGTGTGAAGGGGCTTTGAGACCTGAATACATAGACTATTAGTTGTGTTAAATATATATATAGTAAGTCCAACACAAAATTATATCAACAATGAAATAGTAGGGCAAATATATTCTTCTAGAAGCTAGAATGATATAAAAGTCAGATTGAAGTTTAGATGCTATAAGAATCAAGATACTAGGGACAGAAAATTACAGTACCATCAAAGTACCGGTGAAGGCAACAGGCTTCCTTGTGGCGACCATCTTATATACGGAACTTAAGCACTTGCTTTACTCCCTTATTTCCTAGCCATTTACAATGCTTTATTTTTCTTTTTTATGCACACTAACATTGGACTTGGGTTCACGGAGTCATTTATTTACTGTCTATCTATCCCTGTTAGAATGTAACTTATGGAAATATGCCTCTACTGTAGAATGTCCCTAGAGCACAAAATAGTCAACAAATATTTGTTAAATACATGACAAATGAATTTAGAACTGATGAAAAATGATGCCATGAAGGCAGAATAATACTATGGAAAGCACACTGATTCTAGCATAGGCTAAAGAAATTTCAACCTTAATTCTATGATGCACAAGTAAGCTTGTAAATTACAGCTAGTTGTCACCTTTACAACAGGATGAGTAGCATCCACCTTAACTAGGTTCAGCTGAAGATTAGAAATGAACTGTAAACACTGGGAGGGGAATTTGCTCTCCAGTTTAATCTCTGGAGTTAGCTTATCTTGGTTTGGTTTATTTATTTGTCGCTATCAAGTGCATATGATTTTGAAGAACTTGATAAAACTCAAAGGGGCAGTCTCTCATTGACAACACTAGGCAAAAGTGGAGAGAAAGAGAGAGAGAACCTAACTCTAAGGTTACTCAACAGATAAGTGTAGCATATACTGAACACTATATAAACACATCATCTTAGACTTGAGGCTCTTCTTAAGTAAAGCACTGGATATGGTTCTGATGTAAATTTAGAATCCAGTAAGTGGTAGTGACTACTGCCAGTCTTCCTTTGCCCTTTATTTACCTTCTCTTTTATAATTCAGAATGTGTTGAGGCTCACTATCAGTTAATATCAGTCTTCAAATTACCGGGGATGTGCCTCAATAATTTTTTTCTTGCTGTTGTGCTGTGCCTGTGACTATTTTTAATGGTACAGTGACTCTTTTTTTTTTTTCTTTCTTCCTTTTCCCTTCTGGAACACATTAAAACTCATATGGGAAGGGATAATCTATCTGTTTGTACATATTCAAATATGCAAAGAGTAACAGATAAAGGGACGATCTATCTATTTGTGGCTTCATCTACCAGTCTCTTGCATATTTCAATGTTTCTATTACCATAGTAGCTTATGCTGATAACGCTCAGGGTTGGGGGAAATATTGTAAGTAGAGAACTCTGGTAAACACCCTGCTGTATGGATGGGATGTATTCTGTATCTTAATCTCTTAGAGGGCATCCAACTTTTAAAATAGTAACCCAAAGTGGCTTAAAAATATGATGGTAAATTACTAGCCTTCCTCCTTTTAGGGCTGCCAAGGAAATACAATACTGCTAATAGAATTTCTCTAGAGAAGGAATTTTAAATAGCTTTTTGCTCCTGAACTCATATAAAAGACAAGATAATCCTTTAGCTGATTTAGCAGGTAAGTGAGGTGTCAGCCCACAAGGTTGCATGTATCTATAGCTTGCAAATAATTCTGGTTTTGACAGTCAAAAATGAGTTCTGTATGGTACTTTAACTACCTGTCTAAAAGCAGACATTTTTAGTACTAGCTTTACCAAGACAAGTTACCTAGGCCTTATAAATGGAATAAAGAATGATGGCCTGCCATTGGATTTGACCTTGGAAACAATGTGTTTAAGTCTCTAGATCTTTTAAGTATCATCAGTTGAATACAAAAGTACTGTCCATGTAATTCTTAGAACTGTAAGAAGATAAGTGCTTATTAAATGTTTCTGTCTTTCTCTCATACATATGTGCTCTCTCTCCATCTCTCAGTAATTTGTATTAATAATTCATGATTCATTAGGGATATCATTTTAAAGCCATTCTATTGAATTTTCTACATGTACAAAGCAGTGATGATCTGTGAGGCTGACTGCTCACTGAATCCCAGACCCGTGAGTTTCTGTTTTCTTAAGGGAAGCCAGTAATCAGCAATCCCCCATGGCCTCTGCTGCAGTTCCTTCCTTGAACCCCACTACCAACTCTGCCTCTACTCCTGTCCCCCATTCTCTCCCCACCCCAGCTTTCCTCAATTATGGACTGTCAGTTGGAGGTGTAACAGGAGATAATCCTTTCCTACCCAGGTTGTTTTTCATCACTGGTATAACAGCAACAGAAAAGCAGACTAATAGAGCAAGTAGGAACAGGAATGTATTCATATACATTCCTGTTTTGACTTTTCTAGGTAAAGAATCTAGGAGTGAACTTTGCATAAACAAAAAATAATGTTTGATTTCAAAAAAAGAATTATGTTAGTTTATACTACTGACATGTAAAAGGAAATGAGTGGTTTCCATAAAATTTTGGTAAGATTTTTTTTTTATTTACTAAATGGAAAATAGAGATATTTATCTTTATTTAATTATATATTTATCTAATTAAAAAGCATTTAGGAATTAACAAAAATAGGACACAATCTAGCTATTATCAGTAGTCATAATAAAGTGAGATGATATAATTGAAAGAGAAATATTTTATTGAAAAAAATCTAACTTATAGAATATAGAATTTGTATAACTTGTACAACCACCATGGAAATCAATATGGTGATTCCTTAGAAAATTGGTAATTGATCTACCACAAGACCCACCTATCCCATTCTTGGGTATATACCCAAAGAATGCTCCATCCTACCACAAGGACATTTACTCAACTATATTCATAATGGCTTTATTCATAAAAGCCAGAAACTGGAAACAACCTAGATGTCCCTCAACTGAAGAACAGATGAAGAAAATGTGGTACATTTATACAGTGGAGTATTACTCAGCAATTTAAAAAAATGACATCATGAAATTTGTCGACAAATGAATAGAACTAGTAAAAAAAAAATCATCCTGATTGAGGTAACCCTGATCTAGAAAGACAAACATGGTACGTACTTAAAGAGGATATTAGCTGTTAAATAAATAATAATCATGCTACAACCTACAGACCCAGGGAGGATAAATAACAAGGAAGGCACTAGGGGAAAACATAGATCTCCTTGGGAAGGGGAAATAGAATAGATTTTGTGAGTGGATTGGGGTGGGTGGGGATGGGAATAGAGGGAATCAGGTGTGAAGGGAGGGGTGTAGGGAGAGAGTATAGGGAGAAACAGCTGGAATCGGAGGGCCTTTGGGGGTGATGTGGAAACCTAGTGCAGTAGAAACTCCCAGGATTTTATGAGAGTGACCCTACCGAGGACTCCTAGTAATAAAGGATATGGAGCCTGAACCAGCCATCTTCTGTAATCAGGTAACTTCCAGTAGTGGAACTGGGATACCAACCCAGCCATAAAACCTTCAACCTATAATTTGTCCTGCCTGTAAGATGTGCTGGGGCAATGATGCACAGAATTTTTGGAGTGGCCAACCAATGACTGCTCTAATTTGAGGCCCATGCCAAGAGAGGGATCTCATGCCTGACACTGCCTGGATGACCAAAAACCATAGGCTGGATAGCCCAGAGACCTAAGGTAGAACCAAATACAACTAGCAAAAAAGAAAAAAAAAAGAAAAGAAAAAAAAGAAAGGAAAAGAAAAGAAAAAATCAATGAAATGATTCCTAATGATGTTCTGCTATGCTCATTGATAGATGCCTAGTTCAGTCGTCACGAGAGATGCTTCCTCTGGCAGCTGATGAGAGCAGATACAGAGACCCACAGCCAAACATTTGGCAGAGAAAGATTGCCCAGGTTGGAGGCCCCCATCGGGTACCTCCCCTCCAAGCTCTGGAACCCTGCAGAAGAGGGAGAGTAGGAATTGTGGGAGCCAGAGGGGATGAAGACACCTGAAGAGCATGGTCCAGGGAATCAACTAAGCAGGGCTCATAGGGGCTCATAGAGACCTGCATGGGTCAGTACTAGGTCCTTTGCATAGATGTTATGGTTGTTGGCTAGGTGTTTTGGGGAAATTCCTGACAGTGGGAGAGGGGTGTCTCTGACTCTCTTCCCTGCTCTTGGGACCCTTTTCCTCCTACTGGGTTGCCTTGTCCAGCCTACATGTGAGGGTTTGTGCCCAGTCTTATTGTATCTTGTTGTGCCCATGTTTGGTTGATATCCCTGGGAGGCCTGCTCTTTTCTAGGGGAGATGGAAGAGGGATGTGGGGGTGGGGAAGTGGATCTAGGAGAGAAAGGAGACTGGGAGGAGTGGAGTGAGGAGAAGCTGTGGTCAGGATGCATTGTGTGACGGAATAATAAATAAAAATTTACAAAAATGATAAACAATTGCATGTTGTTTTATGTACATGTTGCTTATGAGAGAAATAACTAAAAAGGAGAGAAATTGTGATGATGATAATAATAACAATAGTATAACATTAAGTCAAGAAATAGTAGCTATATTAATATCAGACCAAATGAGATCACATCTCCAAGATGGGACCTTAGTTTCAATTGGCTATAAGCACAAAATTGTATGAGTGTCGATTTTTATCCTACAAAGGAGTCTGAAGGAGGGAAAGGAGCCTAAAAGCCTTTGATGGATCTGGTTTAATTTTGATTCTTAAGATACATGATCAGAGGGTTCTAAAATTCCCAAGAACATGTTGGCTATCACAACAAGGGAAACTATTTTAACACTCTGAATACTCATTCTCAACCCTAACCCTAAATTCTGCCTATTGTCTATTTTGTAAAAAAAAAAAAAAAAAAAAAAAAAAAATGCTGATGCGTAAGATGCACATGCCTTCCCTTGCCACATGCATCAAATTAGAAGTGACACACAAATGAATAGATTGTGAATTTAGGTAAATATGGCAATGACAGTCCTAGGAAGCTTGATTGCCTATGGCTAAAGGTGATATTATTTCTTTGGATCACAACTCTAAATACCTTAGAAATGATCTAACAATTCCCTTTTATACAGATAAAGATGTGGAGGTCAGAGACTTTAGGTGGTATCATCTAGATCGTTAGTAGCCAGGCACAGACTACAGAAAGTATATTACATGATTTCCCATCCACTGCAGTGTGGCTCATGACTATTAAGATTTAAAGAAGAGGTCTTAACATCTATTCACTAGAAGAAAAGAGAAACATTATTTCTTCACAGACTCTAAGCTGTTGCTAGGTGATTAGAGTGAACTCATATATCATTACCATAAAGTTGCAGAATTAATTTTTCAAATGTAACAGGGATGCTTTAGTGTAGCTAAAAAATACTTTAATAATGAAGACCCTTATACATTTTTTTCTAAACTTAGATTATTGAAACATAAATAGGACAATTAAAGAACAAACATGATAATTTTCTTTAATATAGGAAATGTTTTCTCATGTTAATCACACATTTAAGAGGTATCTGTGGCTGTCCATGAAAATGATTGCAAATTATTAGTACCAGATTCCATACAGTCCTATTAGGTCACTGATAAAACCTGAACTTGGGCTTTACTAAAATACTCGGGTGTGTTCATTTTTTTAAAGGTATGAGTCAAAATTTACTATGTGAAATTACATAGACAATGAAAGTAATGATAGAAGAAAGACTATAACCTAGTCCTTCTTACTGACTATAAACCACATCAAAAAATTTGAGCAAAGGGCTGGAGAGATGGCTCAGTGGTCAAAAGCAGTGTCAGGGTCTGATTCCCAGTACCCACACGGAGTTCACAACCATCTGTAGCTCAAGTTCCAGTGGATCCAGTGCTCTCTCTGGCCTCTTGTAAGCACTATATGTAAGTGGTACACATATGTACACATAGTATAAAATAAATACATCTTAAAAGAATAAAGCAAAAGATAGAAAATGATCAGTGAAATATGCGCAGAGACAGACTAAAGAACCATAGCAAAATTCAATAAATTGGAAATGTTTACAAAATCGATTTATAGAGGAATAAATCAATAAGTGATGATTAAATAATGGTAACTGAACAAATGTTTAAAGAATGATATTGTTTCAGGCTATCATAAAGAGGAAATACATTATGGATATTTGAATCAATATATGAATAGCTGATTCATGTGAACAAAAAAAGGTAGTATAAATTCAAATCCTTTTTGTGAAAAGTTTTTTTATTAGGAAGTATTTCAAGGAATGACACAAAATATTAAAGTGTTTTATAAATCACTTTCCAGTGGAAACACTTAATGTAGAAAAGCTTAAATAAATTTAAAGGCCAGTTTTGAAGATATCATTATTGATTTTTTTCTCTTAAATATTTTACATGTTATTATGTCCAATATTAACTTATCTAGAAGTGTACTGAGTTAAATTTTTACAGAGGTCAAAGTATTATGATTAAAATTTCAGGCATCACATAAGCTGGCAAAATATAGAAAAGATCATCCTACATATTCAAAACTGCATCTAACTTTTATATATTCAAATTTTGTTTCTGCTAAATGATGACTGGAGCTCTGAAATGTCATAGGTGCAAATAGCACAGTCAGTTTACTTACTGGTCAACTGAACTTAATGGGAAACAGAAACAGTGACTCATCTTATTATTCTACTATTCCACACACAGCTTCCCAGAAAGCAAACTTAAATAAAACAGTGAGCATGTAACACACAGTTTTATTTTTCAAAATAAAATTAACATTTGTTAAAAACTGGATTGTTGCATTTGTTCCCAGCATCCTCTCTAGAAGTCATTTCCCAGAGGTCATGCTGTTTATTACTCCATTTGTTAATCATTTCAACATGCTAGTTATAAATGTGGGAAAGACACATTTCAAAGCTTTTGTTGTAAGACTCAACAATGTTTAAATATTTGAGGAACTATGAACAGTATTCCATCTTTTGCTTCATCTATATTAAACAACTGTAAGGTTTTTTTTTTATAGTAAAAGGAATGCATGCTGTTTTATTTCCTATAAATTTAACAAGCTTTGGGTTACTTAATTAATTGGGAAAAAGGAATCCCTCACAGCTTTAGATCTCATTGCACAGAGATTCAAAAGCTCTCTTCAGGAATTCTAACTTTGAATCAGGAAAAGAATGTCAGACAGGAAAGAAAAAGGAAGTCTCCAAGCCAGGCAGACCACAACTGAAGGACAGTTCTGGCACCTTCTTAGTGAAGGACCAGGGATCTCAGGCCTTCAGCTTCCTCATTTGTGAAGAAGAATAATAGGGCGAATCAGTGCCTGCTCCACAGATAATGAGATAATGCACACAACCCTTTTAAACTAGTGCTGGTCCGAGGATATGCCAATACACGAAAGATAATAGTTATTATCTTATTATCAATTAGGGAATAAGTCCAGGTGTATTTTATCACATACTAATTAGAACTGGGAAATTATTCTCTAAATTAAATGAATTTAACAAATATATATTAAGTGACCACTAGTAACAAGAACGGTTAGGTTCCAAAGATGCAAATGTAAACATGACAAAAGCCTGGTCCAGGCACAATTCATAGATTAAGGAGACAATTAAACAGATGTCATTGGCAATAGTAAGAACAGTCATAGAGGTGCAGATAGGAAAGGTAGAGGATCAACAAGAGATACCCACTCACCACTACAAAGATGGCTTGAAAGAAAAGGAAAACATTCAGTACACTGTATTCATATTTCTGAAAGTCTGAAGCTCCAATGCACTATGCAATAGTATAAAATACCAATATCCACAAATCATCAAAAAAAATACATACAATTTTGCAATCACTTTAAGAAGTCAGTGTTTTTAAAAAATAATAAAGTAGCTAGGGGCTGCAATATCAACTAGGGTAGAAGAAATCCTTTTAAGAGAGAAGAAAAGGCATTTTGTTTGAAAAAAATACAGAGATATCCAAGTATTTAAAAATTAGAAGTAATAGGTTAACAATAGCTATGGGCAGAAACAAATAGATAAATTTACATTATATATATATATATATATATATATATATATATATATATATATATATATATATATGTAAAGTGGTACTCAAATTTACCAGTAGTCAGGGAGACAGGAATTACAGCCAATATAGGTAATCCTTTATGGTGCGTAATTGGCTCTATTGCGGCAATGGGTTGGAGGAAAAGTGCATCATCTCATATTGTTGATGAGTATACACAGAAACTAATAATCTTTTTTGAAAGCAATCTGGCAGTAAATATACAATTAAAAAAAATCATTTGCCTTACAATTTAGTAATTCTACTCCTGGAATCAAGTGCCACAAACATAGCAATATAAGAACACAGGGACTAGAGAGACAGCTTAATGGGTAAGAGCACATGGTGCTCTCTCAGAGGACCTGAATTCTCAACACCTACATCAGGTAACATAATCACGCCTAACTCCAGTTCCATGGGATCCATTGCCCTCCTCTGGCCTCTGTAGCCATGGCAATAGTACACATATGGCAATAGTACACACACACACAAACACACACTTGTGCGAGAGATCAAGATTACTTGCTGATGGGACATTTCTCACTCGGCTTTTCTTGTCCCACAATTCACAAAGAATCAGAGGTCACACTCCAGCTCCAAAATTAACACTTTGTTCCCAGGTAAGGAATTTAAGCACCACTCTTCCTAGTCACATGGACAAAGTGCTTCTCTTCTGGAGGGGGACACTCAGGAAGCTTTTGCACTTGAATTCTTGTGTTAATGATGCAATGTGGTGAATTCTCCTATGGCTTAAGATGACTCTCCAATCAAGGTTCAAAAAGTGACTGACTTTCTTATCTGTCCTTTGGCAGTATACAGTTGCATTTTGTTGATAATGTGCTCAGTTGGCATGACTCCATAATTATTGCCTGTAAGGGCTATAAAACTATCTGAACTTTGAAATTTAAGGTGATGCAGTATTTTTGGAAATATATTTTTTTATTGGGTTCTTTAATGACGCCTATCAGTTCCCATTTCTATGCAGGACTATATTCCAAGAAACAACTGCAACTTGGTCATGTTTGAATTCAGATCTTTCTTTCACTTGAGCAATATCCAAGAAGAGCAGAACTACTTAATGAGTCAGGAGAGACTTATTTATCAGTTATCAAGCATTTTTCCAACAAAGTATTCCTTAATGGGAATTTATTTAACACATTCACTCAAACAATAGATTCAAACAATTTGGAGGGACAAAACTTAATGACATCTTAGAAAAATGACCACACTCAATTTTATATTTGACACACATAGCTTGTTCTTTATAAAATACAAACACAAATAAAATACAAAATTATTTTATGAAGAAACAAATAGAGAATAGTGTTAATTCCAGCCTAGATTGTTTCAGCCAATAGGGATCTACATTGTAATGCCATATTCTAGTGTACAGGTAACGTGTCCCTATGTAAGGACAAGAGTACATTGTCAGTCTGAAGACTTTCTTCCTTTTCTGAGGATAACACTATTCCATGGTGGTGGTGCTCCCTATGAATTCTCTGGACCATCAAACATGAATGGGATTAAAGATCAGAGCATCTGCATACCAAGTGGTTTGCTAGAAACCGAGTTTCCTTAAAGCTTCCCAGCAGATTTTATATTTTATGCCTTGCATATCTTCAAATACTCCTACCAATTATCTAAGCCACAGTAATTGCTGAGCAATTTTCTCCACTGTCAAAAAAGGTGTTCTTGAGTACATATGCATATAGGCATAAACAACTACGTGATGTTGAGATTGGAATGAAAAACCAGCATTTGCTATAGTCAAGCTAGCAAGGTATAAGTAGTAGATTGTATGACATACTGTTGTCATCGAAACAGCTAAACTTGGTGAATTTACTACTATTAAGTAAATTCCAGCACCATGGAAAGGTACAAATGTGTGTACCTGGCATACACATTCACAACTTATTTTTTTTCTTCTCTTTCTTTTTTCTTTTTCTTAACTTTTGAGTCAGGACTTCATACTGAGCCCCATACTAGCTTGAAACACACTTTGGACCCCATGCTGGACTCAAACTCATGGCAGCCTTCCTGTCTTAGTTTCCTGAGTGCTGGGATTACGGCATAAAACTCTTACTTTGGTCTACAAGACTGGGCTTGAGGCTGGCTTTGACGCTGTTAGTCAACCAAGAACCACCCATATCCTGGAACCAAGTTCCTCCCTGCCTTCAGTGACTAAGCACCAACCTCTGCATCACTAACAGCCAGTGTGACATGCTTCCACCATCAGCACTATGGCCTTACTTTCCCTGTGTGCATGCTCCACCCCCCACCCCCCATAAAGCCCACCATCATGATCTGGCATGCATCCCGACTCAGAGGCAGCCATTTTGTGTCCAGTTCCCCCACCCCTCAATAAATCTCAAGTGAGGTCTGTTGTGTGGTTGTGATTTTGTGGCATTCCTTGGTCCCTGATTGCTGAGATACTCTTTCGCTGCAAAACCCTTTCAGACACTATGGAAATTGTTGGCCAAATAATATGTAGATGTGGATTTGTGTGTGTGTATGTGGGAGGGGGTACAGACTGAGCAGTACCTTTGGCTTTTGTGAATCAATGTCAGGAGCATCCATACTGCAGTTCTCAACAAAATGGTCTCTACATACTGTGACATGTCCCCTTGCTACAGTAAGCTCAGGCTACTCTGCACCCCACCCCCTGTTTCTTTTACTGATAACGTTAGATTATAAATGTCAGCTTAATCATTCCTTGAAAGTTAAATGATCATTTAAAACGTTGAAGGTTTTAGGACTTTTTTCTAAATTCCATCTCTAGCCCTGGGTAGGGACATGGCATTCCAAGTTACTCAAAAGTAGATGGGAGGGATTATTATTCATTTAACTAGACAATGTGCTTTTACTCAGACAATGCTTCTCAGTGCAGACATTGGCGGCGGCAGCTGCCATGGCTTCCAGCAGGTATCACTGTGGAACCTCTGCCATGTGGCCTGCCTGCTTTTTCTACATTAGCAATCAGAAAAATGTAACATTTACTCTTCTTTATCCCTTTCAGGTACTCTGGCCAGTGCCAAAGGCACACAGGTTTCCTGCAACGCTGTACTTTTGCGCTCGTTCTCTGAAACTCCCTTTTCCGTGTGGCCGCTTGTCAACTTGCAATGCAAACTTTACTGCACACCTTGTCCCAGTGGATGAGATTTGCACCTTGCCTGCCATTTGTTTTTCTCTTAAACTTTAACAAAAATCGGTCCAGCACAGAAGGATTAAAGCCTCAGATGGACCAAGACGCCTCCAGACAGGCAAGTGGACTCCACTGAAAACACTGTGGAAAATTCCGATCAGATCAACACACCAACCCCACGGGCAGCCACCACTTCGAAGCTGCAGAGGAACCGAAGTGTAGATGGGATCTTCTGTCCCAAAGGTTCCCCCTTTCCACCCTATAAAACCCCTAAACCGCATGTGTCATGTGGAAACAGTCTCTACTCGCTTGGTGAAACTAGTGTCCTTCAACTGTTCTGATAAAAGAGCAACTCTGATACTGGGGAGGCTGGTCTGCCTTCATTCATTTTCCTATCGCCTGGATCAATCCTATCTAACAGGCACTTCCTTCTAAATCCATTTCTAAGTCCTTTAATTAATAAGACTAAGAACCCCAAAAGGGGAGCTCGGTGTCCCCAATAACACTCTGGTGTGTCAAACCATCCCATTTGGACATCTCTGTCCCATAAGACCTGGGTACCAGTTACTCAGTCAGCCTCACACACCCCCATTCCTTTCAATCTCACTGGCCTCCAAAGGCCACTCTGACTCTCAGCACATTTTCTCCCTGCAATGAGCCTCCAGTAGGATCATCTTGTGACCTGATCTGTGTTCTGGGTTTCTGTTTACATGTCTCTTGTCTATTTCAAACAGCTACTCTGTTCACACTCGATCGCTTCACATGCTTTCCTCCATAGCTCTAAACTACTCTTAGTTAGCTCTATAATCTCTTGATTTATTTTATTTCTGTTTCCCTTGTCTAAATACAAATTCCACCAGGGCATACATTTAAACATTTTGTGCAGCACTGTCTTCCTAATTTCTAAAGCTGTGCCTGTTGGTATTATCTGTGGACACTCAATAAATACATATTGAGGATGAATGAGTATGGATTCTCATAGTAGTTCTCTTTAAAATACGATAAGCAATTTGAGCTTGCTATTTCTCTCATTTTATTATAGCACAATATCTTAAATTGAAAAGGATTTAAGAAATCTTCAGATAACACAATCATTTTGCAGATAAGAAATGTGAGAATTGGTGAAGCTAAGCAGACCGCCAACAGTGATAGTCTTAGTCTGTGAAAATCGAGCTTTTAAAGCTGAAATGATGAGACACAAACTCTTTTTTGTAGGTGTTTTAGCATAGCAATGCAATCTTTATTTGCAATTAAAGTTCAGCAAATTTTGAGGTGGACTTAGGTTCATGCATTGGGTATAAGTACGAAAATTATTGAAGAAAACTAAGATGGTGTCTTAATTTTGGGGTAGGAAGTGTCAGGCAGTGTGATAGTTGACAGAATCTAGAATCACCTGAGAGATGGGCTTCTGCGCATGCCCATGCCTATGCCTGTGAGGAATTATCATGGTTACTTTAACTGAAGTGGGA
Source organism: Peromyscus eremicus (assembly GCF_949786415.1). Taxonomy (NCBI): domain Eukaryota; kingdom Metazoa; phylum Chordata; class Mammalia; order Rodentia; family Cricetidae; genus Peromyscus; species Peromyscus eremicus. Next base: position 12,254,591 of record NC_081430.1, on the reverse strand, counting down.
AGATTCATCTTAACTGTTGGTGGAATGATTCCCCATGCAGGGAATTCTGGGTTGTTTGTAAGGTGGATAAAGAGCACATGCATGCGTACAGTCATTGCCGTCTCCTAACTGCAGGCCTGAGGTGGCCATCTACTGTAAGCTCCTTAGGCCTTGACTTTGCTGCCATGCCATGGCATGCTGTACCTTGAACTTGAGCTAAATTGAAACTGTTCTCTTTCTTATTTTAATTTATTTTTAGTTCATTCTTTTAAGAATTTCACACAGTATATTTTTATCATATTCTTTCCTATGCCCCAACTCCTTCCAGATCCTTCCTCTCACCCTATCCACCCAACTTCATGTTCCTTCTCTTTCTTAAAAATAAAAAAAGGCAAAACAACAACAAACAAAAGAGAAGAAAGATGACACTAGAAAGCCTAGGGCCCAGCTTGTGCTGGCTAACTACTTCTGAGCACAGGGCCCTCCCTGGAGTGTTGGCGATATACCCAGCGTCACTCCACTGAAGGACAGTGAGTCTTCCTCTCCCAGCGGCTGTAATCTGTGAATACCTTCTTAACTAGGGGTGGGACTCGGTGTCCACGTCCCCTTCTCTGAAGCTCCCTAAAATATATCCATACACGGAAGGAATTTAAGTGGAGTCATAATATAACAGGGAAGAAAATATTCCAACTAGGCATCATATGCTACCAAATGAAACCCAAATATCAGGAATGGGTCATATCTCTTTGAGTTTTTGGTCGAAGGAGTCCCATAAAAGCCCTTTTTGCTTTTGACAGAGTATTTTTCGTCAGCAACAGGAGGGGAAACTAAGAGCAGAAGTGCTAAAGCAGAAAATGTGTTTGTGTGTGTGTGACATCTGTGCATGTTTATGTGAGTGTGCACTTTTGTGAGTGCGCTTGTGTGTGTGTGTGTGTGAGAGACATCTGTGCATGTTTATGTGAGTGTGCACCTTCGTGAGTGTGCGCACGTGTGTGTGTGTGTATGTGACATCTGTGCATGTTTATGTGAGTGTGCACCTTCGTGAGTGCATGCACGTGTGTGTGTGTGTGTGTGTGTGTATGTGACATCTGTGCATGTTTATGTGAGTGTGTACCTTTGTGAGTGCACTTGTGTGTGTGTGTGTGTGTGTGTGTGTGTGTGTAGGCCACACACACAGTTGGCATGCATTTACTCCCCTTCCACAGACTGTCTTTTCTCTATGATTGTTTCCTTCGTTGTGAAGAAATCATGAGTCTAACGTGGCTCCAGTTGTATGTTTTTGGTTTTCAAGACTGAGATTTTAATATCATGTTCACATCACTAGCAAAGCAGTGTCAAAAGACTTCCTCCTTACTTCCCCTTGGTTTTCTTCTCTTTTAGGACCATGGGGACTTTACGCAGAAGACTTTAATATTCTTTGAGTTAATTCTTATGTATGGTACAAGGATCTGGACTCATTCTTTTATTCTAGACATGTACATATCCCGATTTTCCTAATAACCATGCTCTGAAGAAATTGTCCTTTCCTAACTGACTGTTCTGAGCCATCTTTTCAAATGTCGGGTTTTTGTTTGGTTTGGTTTGGTTTTGCTTCCTTTCTTTTCTTAAAGTGTAATTTCCGTTTTTCCCCAGATGGTCCTTCTTTTGTCGTTGGGAAGTCAGTTCTTTATGTGGGCTTTGGTGGAGGTTGTAGGGTGGCACCAGCAGCTCTAAATCACAAGGAGGGTGTTCGGTCTTCCCAGGCTTCCCAGGATAGATTCCTTACCACCTGGCTATGAAGGGCACAGATCCCACAGTAATGCAGCTTGACATAGAGCTGGGGAACACTAAGTGTGGAAGACACTTGCTTCAGAAAAGTCCCTGATGACATTGGCCTCTATGATGTTCTGTGTGATGAAATTCTTAATGGCCTTGTCTTTGGGCATACATGGGGCACAGTTCATACAGCAAATTAAGTGAACATGATGAGGTCCTTTTGGTGTGACCACGGTTTCTTCTTGGTCATCTTGGCGCCAAGACCCCAAAGAGTCAAAGGACAGTTCCATGCTTGGGTTTGTTTCCAGGGGATGTTCTTTTTGGTTCAGTCCCTCTACGTCTATCATTATATCCCTGCCATGCTCCTTTTATTACTGCAGTTTAACATTACATGGGTACAAATCAAGTTATCCCCCAGTTAGCAGTGGGCTATATACCAGTCAGCAATGAAGGGCATGTAAGTATTTATCTCTAAATCTCCAGAACATCTTTGGTTAAAACAGCTATTGGTCATAGAAAAGCAAGATCAAGAGAGGCCTCTATTCCTTCTGAAGCACCAGAAACACATAATTACCATAATCTCTGACTCTTCTGATTTGAAACCTATCCCATTCTAACAAAAGCAGTTCTCTTTCACCCTTATCAAAAAGCATTCCACTTAGATAATAAATGCTTATAATTATATTCTCTCCATGATTGCAAAATACCATGTTGATGAGATGAAACAGGCTTGCCATGGAAACCTCTATATTCACTAAAACCCTATGTTGCCAATTACTATCTCACTCCTCTGTGTTACTCATTTAGAGACATGCCTTGTAGTCATGTGTCTATACTAATAGGCTTTCTCTGCTACAAATGATCAGCTTGGCTTTTATGCATAAAAAGGTAACAAATTTTTGGACCTGCCAGGTCTCAAATTAACACATGACTCCATTGTGATATGTGTTCTATCCACATAATGTTATCAATGTCTACATCATTGTCAACTTGAAATTACCCTAGAGACCAACAGGTTAAGACATCCAGATTAGAAGGGTTTAATGTGGTCCTTATAATTAAAATAAGATTTGTTCATACTCTATTAGTGAAAAAGGATGGATATATGCCCCCATTTTAAACTGCAATAAGCCTTTTATGGGTAGTTCTTTCTAATAAGTATTTGTGGGAGCAGGTAAACAGTCTTGAGGTGCCTTTGTTGATATTGAAAAAAAGGATAAACATAACTTGAAGGAAAGAGGATTACGATGTTTCAAGTGGAAGGGAAAGCATATTCAAAGACAAATGAATAGGAAAGAAATTACCTTATTTAATACAACTCAGACCGATAATTGTCAGGGTTTTTTTTTTTAAGTTGGCAAAGGATTACACAAAAATGCATTCACACAATGCATCATCATATATCACAAAACGTGCAATGCATAATTCATTTCCATCTTTAAGAAGTCATTTTCTTTAGGTATAAAAGCCTTGAGCTGAAGTCCTGGCAAGTCTTTATTTTACAAAGCATATCTGTACTATTCTTGCTACAATTCCTACTTTTAATTTCCTTATATTGGAGCAAAACTTAAAGATATTTGAACCAAAATCTGGATACAAAATCCTTCATGATTTTTACATATTTTTCTCAGGCTTTTTCAGTTGTCTTAGCCCATTTAACAGCCATTTAAGAAAGGAAACTCATTCTAATTTAGTCTTTCTAAATATTTGATTTGTTTTTCGCTTAATTGAATTCCATCAAGGTATGTAATGTGTAATTAAATTAGATGGTATGATAAAAGCACAGCTAGTATAAACATGTCTGGAAATAATCACAACTGATTTTTTGAAGCATGAATTTTAACTGTTAAGAACCAAAGTATTATGAGGAAGTGACCTCTTATCCTGAGCATTCTAGGTCATAAACCTCAAACCTCAAACAATGCTTTAGAGGAGTACTAAACTTGAGTTATATGAAAGCAGTTCATGTGAAGGGCCCATCTTACATTTGTTTAATTCAGTGTGGCAGACTAAAATGCATGATGGTCATACTCAACCTTCATATTCAATCTAAGGTAAGATTGGAAGGAGAACTGAAAGTGCACGCTGAACTAGGCTACACCATTAGGAAGCTAAATGAAAAGTTCCTAGACGTGCAGCTTCATAAAATGGAAGCTGGTTCCATTCATTTGCCTGCAAATTTCACGGTATCATTTTTTTTTCTAACATCTGAGTAATACACACCTGTATAAATATACCACATTTTCTTTATCCATTCTTCAGTTGAGGGACATCTAGGTCTTTTTTTCCAGGTTTTCACTATTATAAATAAAGCCACTATAAACATAGTTGACCAGGTGTCCTGGAAGTAGGATGGGGCATCTTTTAGGTACATGCCTAAGGGTAGTATAGCTAGATCTTGAAGTAGATCAATTCCCAATTTTCTGAGGAACCACCGCATTGGTTTCCATAGTGGCTGTATGAGTTTGCACTTTGATCAGCAATGCAGGAGTGTTCCCCTTGCACTACATCCTAACTAGCACAAGCTGTCACTTGTATTATTGATCTTAGCCATTATGACAGGTATAAGATGGAATCTCAAGGTGGTTTTCATGGCTAAGGATGTTAAACATTTCTTTAAGTGTTTCTCAGCCATTTGACATTCCTCTATTGAGAATTCTCTGTTTAGGTTTGTACCCCATTTTTTAATTGGATTATTTGACTTGTTGATGTTTTAGTTTCTTGAGTTCTTTATATATTTTGTATATTAGCCCTCTATCAGATGTTTTGTAGGCTGCCATTTTGTCCTATTGACAGTGTCCTTTGCCTTACAGAAGCTTTTCAGTTTCATGAGATCCCATTTACTAATTGTCAATCTTGGTGCTTGTGCAATTGGTGTTAGGAAATTGTCTCCTGTGCCAATGAGTGCAAAGATATTCACTACTTTCTCTTCTATCAGGTTCAGTCTGCATGGCCTGTGATCCATGTGGACTTGAGTTTTGTGCAGTATGATAAATTTGGAACTATTTACATTCTTCTAGATGCAGACATCCAATTAAGTGAGGCAATTCAGATCCAGAAAAACAAACATGATGTATACTAATAAGTGATGTTAGCTGTTAAGTAAAGGATAATCACACTACAATCCACAGACCCAGGGAATTTAGATAGAGGAGAGACCTAGGGTAGACACATGGATCTCCCTGGGTAAAGGAAATAGAACAGATTTTGTGGGTTGACTGGTGGAGATGGGAACAGGAGGGATCAGGCCAGGGAGGGAGAGAAAGAGAGAGAATATGGGGAGAGATGACTGTCATTGGAGGGCATTTAGGGGTCAGTATGGAACCTAGTACATTGGAAACTTCCTGGAATCTATGAGACTGACCATAATGAGGACTCCTAGTAATGAAGGATATGGAGCCTGAACCAGCCATCTTCTGTAACCAGGCTAGGCTCCCAGTGGTGGGACTGGCACACCAACACAGTTACAAACCTTCGGCCTACAACCTGTCTGCCTGCCTACACTTGGGGCAATGGTGGCTCAGAGCTTATGGGACTGGCCACCCAATGACTGGTCTAACTTGAGGCCCAGACAAGAGGGAGCCCATGCCAGGCACTCCCTAAATGGCCAGGATCCAAAAGCTGGATGGCTCAAAGACCTAGGGTAAAACCAAACACAACTGACAAAAAAAAAAAAAAAAAAAAAAAAAAAAAAGGAAAAAAGTCAACAAAATGATTCTAATGATATTCTGCTATACTCATTATCACTATCAATGCCCAATCATTATCAAAGAGGCTAATGGGAGCAGATGCAGACACCCACAGCCAAACATTAGGTAGAGCTTAGAAACCCCTTAGAAGATGGAGAGGAAGGATTGTGGGAACCAGAGGGTTGAAGATACCAGATAACATGGTCCATAGAATCAACTAAGCAGGGCTCATAGGGGCTCAAAGAGACAGAAGCAGCAACCATGGAGCCTGCATGGGTCTGCACTAGGCCCTCTGCATATGTGCTACAGTTGTTTAGCTTAGGGTTTTTGTTGGGAAGGGGGCTGTCTCTGACTCTTTTGCCTGCTCTTGGGGCCCTTTTCTCCTACTGGGTTGCCTCAACCAGCCTACTCTCATTACATCTTGTTATGCCATATTTGGTTGATATCCCTGGGAGGCATGCTCTTTTCTGTGGTGAGATGGAAAAGCAGTAGATCTGGGGGAAGGGGAAATGAAGGGGGTCTGGGGGGAAGATAGGAGGGGGAGGCTACAGTCAGAATGTACTGTATGAGAGAATAAATTTTTAAAAATATGGAAGCTGCAGTGAGGCTGCCTGGCATGTCACCTGTGTTAGTTAGCTTTGCATCTGTACCACAAGTACCTGACAGAAACTCAACTTAAGGCAGCTTTCAGTGATATTTCAGCCTAACTAGGTTGAGAAATCAGGACAGGGCCACTCTTCTATGGTGACTGCAGAAGCTCAAAGGCAGGGGGAGAGATCCTCTCACATGGCATTGGACAAGGGAGCAGGAGCCAAGGCAGGGGTGGTGGTGAAGATGCCTAACAAAGTTATTGCTGCTGATCTGGAACATCCCAGGCAGGGTAGGGAAAGACCAGGTAGTGGGTAGAGGTGATAGCATATGCTTCTTGATCTGCTGGGTCTCAGCAGTAAGAGGGGGGAGCTGAAGACATGTTCCTGTGGATTGTTTCATCTCTATGGCTGCCCCTCAGATATCACGTAGCTGTTGGGCTGTGGGTAAACTCAGGAAAGTAGTGATAAAGTCAAAGCTCACATTTCTAAGAAATTCACAAAATTAGCTACAAGAAGAGAAAAAAAGCTTATCTTTGTTATCTATACCCCTGTACCCAGCAAGCTCAATGTCCAGAATAAACTGACCCCTTTCTTGTGAAGCCATCAAACTTCTTTCTCCTTCAAACTTATTTATAGTTTGGTATCACTAGACCCTACAAGTGTTCTTTGAAGATCCAGGCATGAGAAACCACATGGAATAATTCTTTGAACATCTTTCCTCTACTATGAACTTGCCTGATAACTGATTTAGTGTTCACTCTACCGAGAAAACTCTACAACAAAGTCAGCTAGTAAAGTCATTATGTTCCTGCTATTGAAACGGGAAAGACTTTGAGGCTATTTCAGATTTTTTTCCTGTGTATAATCTTTTCTGGAAGTGGGTATATACTGATACTAAAAATGTACTTAACATTTTCAGAAACCACACAAAGTGAGAAAGGTAGTAAGCTACTAGAGAACAGCCTCATTCCCTGATGAAAAACTAAAGTTAAGTTTTTACTAGATAGATATTCATATGACTGTAGTGGGTAGCCATTCCAGCTTTGATCTGGAAGTTCCAACCCCCATTGAGGCTTCAGTAAAGATCACGCCTACAAGGCAGGGCTGAGAGAGGACGCTGAAGACCCGAGATCCGGATGCACGGGCGCTCTTGGTTCCTGGACCCTGGACACTGGAGGTAGACTGAGCAGAGTTCTCCAGAGAACACTGCCAGACTGCGCTGCACCTTTCCCAAACCCTGTAAACTATCCCTTCACTTGTAAGTTACCCCACAAAAATAAACCTCCCTTTTAACTACGTGGAGTGGCCATAATAATTTCACCAATATATGACCACTTAGTCGCCAGAGCCATAATGCAGGTTTGGCTCCTTTTAGGGCAAAGATAACAATGTTATAGAATAAGGCAGGGAGCGAATCCAAAGGTATGCTTCAGTTCACTTAGGAGAATAAACATTCATTGACGTCCCTGTAGGTTCCAGGGATACACAGGACACAGAATGAGAGAAAACAGAAGGTTAATCCTCTTCAGAAACTTCCAGCTTAGTGGGGAAGGTGTGCACTGACCAATAAATCAATGTAAAATATACTATACTGATGCTAAGGACTGTGAAAAAGGAGTGCCTGCAGCCACAAATCATAATTCTCTCCCTCTGTCTCTCTGTCTCTCTGTCTCTCTGTCTCTCTATCTCTATCTCTCTGTATGTGTGTGTGTGTGTGTGTGTGTGTGTGTGTGTGTGTGTATAAACCAATGGTCACCAAGGATCAACATCAAATGTTCTCTATTACTTACAACCTCATTTTTGGAGACCGTTTCTTACGGAACCTGAGATCTGCCATTTGGGTGGCAGCAGCTGGCCAGTCTGGGGATATAGACATCATTACTAACTGGGATTTTATGGGGCAGTTCTGGAGATCCAAACATTGGTCCTCCTGCCTGTGCAGTAAGCCATTACCCACATTACCCACTAAGCCTTCTCCCTAACTTCACACAAACAAGAAATTTATTTATTTCCTCCTCCTTGTCAGTGTTCTCCTCTTTCCTGCTTCTTCCTCCAGCTTTGTTTATTTATTTATTTATTTATTTATTTATTTATTTATTTATTTATTTATTTATTTATTTATTTTGAGACAAGGTTCTACCATGTAACCCAGGCTAGCCTGATACTTGTAATGTCTCACTAGTACCTCATGAGTGTAGCCGTTACAGGTGTACACCACCACTCTGGCTCACAAATTATTCAAATAAAGAGGATATGATGTAGTCATGGAGTGTGAGAAAAATAGAGAATGAAGGAGAATTTCAGTAACTTTGGAGGCACAGGCCAAAGTCCAATGTCTAGAGTAAACTCAGGGCTTATGAGAACGTGAAAGGTGGTCACGTAGCAGCAAGGACCGAGAGTGGAAGCAATAAGCGGGGGCAGGGGTGGGGTGGGACAGGAGACCCAAGGGCTGACGTGGTCCCACAACTTTATTTATTAAGCCGATGGTGCTTGAAGAAAGTTTAGTCAAGACAGATGGAGTAATTCTTTTGTTAGTCACAAGAGACACACACTGACTGCACATAGAAATTCAGTTACTGAGAGCCCTAAAGGAAGTTCCTTATGAGCAAGGCTGTGTGCCTGGTACAGAGAAATGAAGCTATATGATATTCACCAAAAGGAACCTGAGAAAACTCCAAATGCACGGAAGATAGAGAGCAGTACCCTCAAATCCTCCTGCTTCCATTGCTCAGGAAACACCAGGTTATGTAAGGCCAGTTTTCCAGGAGGAAACATCGTCTCCTGAGTGTTTTTAGTGAACAGTGATACCGTTAGGAGAGCAAGATATTCAAGAACCAGAAACAACAGGGGGAAGTGTTTCCTGTTCCACTCTCAATATCTGAGATTAACTGGGAATTGGGATACAGCAAAGTAACTTAATGAGAATTCCATTTCAACAACATTACATAAATGATTCCTGAAATGATTATCCACTAAGTCAACAAAAACTCATTTGATTTCTACAATGCCCCATAAACATAGCACCAAATGTGAGGGATGTAAGGGAATAGTCATTATGTATTTGTTGAAGTCTGATGATAGATAAACACACACACACACACACATACACACAAAAAAAGAGAGAGACAGAGACAGAGACAGAGAGAGAAGTGAAAATTTGACCACTGATTAATCATGGAGTTAAAAGAGAGGCATCAAAGCTGACCACAGTTTAAAACCTTCATGGAGCTTACTATTGGTGCCAAGGAGAAGTGGGTCATATTTGAGAAAAAGATGACATGTCTTGGAAATTTTGAGTTTGGTTTCAAAAGTGATTTTGTGAAGCAGATGTAAATCACTGACAGAGTTCATTAAAAGAGCGTTCATAACTTTCTTTTCACTCAATCTCCTTAGTTGCCAATGCATAGTTCTGAAACCTTGGTCACTGGGGCACATAATAGCAGGCCTACTCCTTGGAAAAAATATGTTTCTAGAGAAAACTTTGTATCAATAATCTATCTTCAGGTTCATATTAATGAGATTTAACATAAAAAGTGCTTTATGGGAAGATTATAAAATATGTAAAAACCAAAAATATTCAGGAGTAAACCATTTTAATTTATTCTTAAATATATTTAAGTGTATGCACATGTTTATGAATATATATAATCACATACATATATATTCTATATGTACACGCAAAGGCATATATGGATATATACACAACATGTATGTAGAATTTCCCCCTATAGAGCTATTGATTAACTTTTTCAGAATCCCAGAGTAGAAAACAGATGAAAAAATTTTAAGAAACTGTCTAAACAAACCATTAATAATTCCATATATAAATTTAAAGGTAATTTTAATTACTTTAATCTTATATAAGACAATCCATAAGCACAGATGTTTATTAACAATTAGACATTAAAATGTGGCCATATAGACATCCCTACACAAGTAAATCACTCAGTCAGGAATGATATGCTTTCCTACAACCATTTACCCTAAGCTGTCTTGCAGGGTAAAGAATTTTAATCTGAACAAAGTTATAAAAAATGCACAAATTCAAATTCAGCTGTAAACATGGAATTAAAAATACATTACAAAATGTAAATCAAAAAGCATTAATTTATGTTAAAATTGACTTTCCCTCCCAGGTTTTTTAAGCACTCAGTAAACTTTATTTTAGCAGTCATGCTTTAATTTCAATTACGTGAAAATTATTCAGACTTCAAGGACATAGAAAGAGAACAAAGAATAAATGACACGTTCCTGTTTAAACAGTACAACAGATACTGTGCAAATACAGGAATTCAAATTCATATGTATAAATGCTAAGGGTTCTAATAGAGTTGGCCCACAGTGTTTGAAAGGGACTTTTCACAAGTCCTCCAAAGGTCAGGTGCTAGACTGATACCACCACACAGAACTGCAGAGTTTGACTTCTGCATCCTAACAGCATCCCTGTTCTCTTTTTCTGGCAATACAAATAAACAAGTTTTCCTAGCTGTTCTAGTACTTAACAAGACAGAAAAAAGGCCGGGCGGTGGTGGCGCACACCTTTAATCCCAGCACTCGGGAGGCAGAGCCAGGTGGATCTCTGTGAGTTCGAGGCCAGCCTGGGCTACCAAGTGAGTTCCAGGAAAGGCGCAAAGCTACACAGAGAAACCCTGTCTCGAAAAAAAAAAAAAAAAAAAAAAAAGACAGAAAAAAAAAACCCAAAAAAAACATCTAGGTATGTACTATCTAGTCCTTCACTTTCTATTTAACAATTCCTGGAAATGTGTGTACCTCTCAGGCATTTGATAGGATAGTAAATACATATCAAAATAATTTCCTCCATGGAAATCACAGTAAATGCATTACAAAATTTCTTTTCTGGGAGCATAAAAGGAGTTCCTAGAAGATGACTTTCTATAGTACACACACTGCTAAAAATATGGGTCATCACCCACCTTCCAAAGGCATCTATCTAGCCTTCACTGACACATTCCTTCTGGAACATAGTGAAAATGCCAAAGAAAATCAACAAACAAACCAAAGACAAAAACTTCTCAGCACACTGAAATTGAAAGAAGGGTGAGTCATCTATCTCCCTCCTACTGTTTGTCAAGCGGCAATTTGTCTATACCCACATGAATCTGAAAGTCTAGCCAATCGAGGAGACTATTATCCAACAGAAACCACCACAAAGCTACTTCTCAGTATGTGGATGAGAGTGATACCTGCAGCATTATTTGTGACAACAAAAAGCATTCCAACATGTGTTCAACAATAAGTAAATGACTTCAAAATTAGAATGCATTCAAAATGCTGAAAAGAGGCTGCAAATGATGAGTTATATTTGTGAGTATGTAGTGCTTGAGATGGTTCTCAGGCTGAAAATAAGCCGAAGACAATCTAAGCCTTTCATTTTAACCAATTATATAAGTATATATGTGTTTCATCGAGCAGAAAATTTTCACAAGAAAAAATTATAGAGCTTTTCCTGGCAGTGGTGGAGCACGCCTTTAACCTAGCATGGGGGAGGCAGAGACAAGCAGATCTCTGTGAGTTTGGGGCCAGCCTGGTCTATAGAGTTGGTTCCAGGATAGCCAGGGCTACACCGAGAAACTGTGTCTCAAAAAGCAAAAAACAAAGCAACAACAGCAAAAAAAATAAAATTATAGAAATTCTCCAGCACTGCATATATGAGGTGCACTGGAGCATGTGTGGAATCTTGGGACTCTGGAAAGACATCCTCAGTTACATTGTCAGTTCTAGGCTAGCAAGGGATACATGAGACTTGTCCCAAAAGTAATAAACAAATAAGAAAAGGGTAAAATAATCATTGCATCATTGCTGAGGGTGTGAAAGAAATGGTAAAGACCATATATATATATATATATATATATATATATATATATATATATATACATGTGTACAATATATATCATATGTATGCATATATAAATGATTATATATAGCTATAGATATCTATATATACAATTCTGCAGACCTAATGTACAACATGGTGACTGTGATCACTTGTTTAGTAAGAAAAGAGCACGTGCTTTTCTTAGAAACAAAAAGTTGGGCTGAAGAGATGGCTCAGAGGTTAAGAGCACTGACTGCTCTTCCAGAGGTCCTGAGTTCAATTCCCAGCAACCACATGGTGGCTCACAACCATCTGTGATGAGATCTGGTGTTCTCTTCTGGCCTGCAGTCATACATGCTGTATACATAATAAATAAATAAATAAATCTTTTTAAAAAAGTTTTACAAGTTAGATTTTAAATTCCAAACCTCCTCTACTTACAGTGACTGCAAAGGGCAATAGATGTTGATTAGGCTGACTGTGGAATCAGTATCCAGAGTGTACATATAGCAATATTTTGAAAACATACATTTTTATTTGTCATAAATATTTTTTAAGTAAGATGAAAAGTTGTTCTACAAAAGAGCAGGGAGGAGAGAAAAGCACAGTTTTGAACAGGATTTAGAAATAAATGCTTTAAGGATGAAAATTTAATAATACATTGGAGGCTATATTATTTATGAAAATCATGCTGATCAAAAACCATCCTACGAGAATATGTAAAGAGAGAAATAGGAAGAATAAGGAAGTTTTTAGCTGATGTAGATTAATTGTTTAACATATTTAACACTTAAATTTGCAAACTAAAAAAAAGTTTATTAAAAAATCTAATGCCATATCTGAATAGCTATAGTATTCTGCTACCCTGAAGGGGTTATACAGTTGCCGTAGGCTACTTTGTAGAAAAAATACCAAAAGTAGATTTAAAATCATTTATTTAGTTGTATGATTTACTCATACTCAAATTGTGGGACCCTGTCAGGGGGCTGACAGATGAACTTTAATTTTAATGGCATACGGTGTCTATTTAAATGCCTGTAGTGTGATTAAGGAATTTCCAGTCTTGAGATGATGATTCTTTGAAGGATCATATGGCATTCAACAAAAAGTTAACATTTTCTCTACTTTTTCTCTTCCAAAAGATATATAGAAAATGCATCTGGTGCATCTCTATCTTCCAAGTCTTTTGTGCTGTGACAGAATGGCTAAGCCATGCTACTATTAAAGAAAGGAAATGGGACATCACAGGAATGGAAATTTACAACAGAGTTCAAATTTATCCTTGATGATACAGCGAGAAATCAAAAAGTCTGTTATCAAATGGGATTAAGGCCGAAATCCCTGACCCAGACCCCACAATACATGTTCAGAGGATTGCAGGAAAGCCAGATTACCATATGAGTAAAAGCATACCCACCTTGCTACTATCAAACTGATAATTTTGTGTCTTGTAGACCACCACTGAAATTTACTACATGCGAGGTTGCCATAAACAAAATGCTAATCAATGCTTTTGCATTTATAACATATACTTGCTAATACACTAATAATTCTCAGAAAATAAATTTCCTGTCGGATCAATTTTCATAAAATATATCCCACAAAATAATTATACTAAGTTGAATAGAGACCTACTAAAAGATTAGCCAATACTTTACACTCCAGAGTGTGTGGAATTGATGTGACTCAGAAAGGGGGTATTTATAGAAATAGCCAAAGCTGATTGCCCTGGGTTATGTGGGGTGACCTTAATTCTAAGTACCAATGTGACAAGAGACACATGGAAGAGATGGCAATAGGAAAGAGGAGGAGGCAAGAGGAAGGTGGAGGCAAAGTGACCTGTGTCTCCTCAGGCTGTGCGTGCAGAAAGCTACCAAACCTGCAGGAGGCAGGAAAAGAACCTGAGGAGGAGCGTGGATCTTTGCTCATGGGAATTCAGACTTCCAGCCCACAAAACTAGAGGGAACACATTTCTGTTACCCGGAACTGCCAAAATCGTCTAACGTGTCATGGCAGCCCTAGGGAAAAGCTCCCTTCCTTTCATTCAAAGGTTGTAACTGATAGCAGGAACCATACGCCCGCTAGAGAGAGTGTTACCATGTCTCAGTAGTTTCCTTTTTAACCTTTCTAATGATGCTGTGAAAATGACTGTATTGTGAACTTGTATCACTAATGAAGAAACTGAAAACCAGGATCAAATTGCAATCGATCTGAAGCTGCTTTAGGATCCTCCATGAAAAACAGAGAAGAATGGAAAGCAGGAATGAAGTAAACCTTTCCTTGCCTGAATGTTCATCTAAGTCTATGGAAGGAGACAAACTCTGAGAAGCACTCAAGGGATAATGTTGTCTTCTTTTACATAAGAATCTTCCAAATTTCTAAACCATGCTCATGTATTGTCTGTTCAAAAATAGATATGAAAAATGAAGCATCACCTGCCAGGTTAAAAAGTCTAAAACTCCCCTAAAAATAATAAATTAATGAAAATTTATGGCAGAAGCAATAATTTTGAGTATAAATCTAAAATTATATAAGAAAACATGTCAAGAAATTATTAGGAGAATATTAATGTGTGATCCAATAAGTCAGCACATTGCTCCAAGATGCTCTGGCTCTGCCCCCCCCCCCACAAGATATTTTCCTGATAGACCAGGGACCACACGAAGCCAAGGCGCCCAGCATTAGCACGTTTTCCTTTGGTGAAGTCACAGAGGGCTCGGGCTTGATAATGCAGATTCGGGCTGTATAGATGACATACGCCTCAAAGCATAGATTATAAAATTACCACCAAGGGAGTTAACGTGCTTCTTCTGCTGCTTCTTAATGACATGCAGATTATCTTTCGTGGGAACTTGGACTCAGACATACAGCTAAAGGAAGAAAATACTCAGGACATCTGATAGTTATTTCTGAACCTATAAATCCAAATTTTAGTGCCTTCCACTCATAACTTGCATGAGCTACAAAAATCCCAAGCAGGTTATCCATGGATAGATAGCTTTTCCTATAAACCACCCTTCTTTTCATCAAAAAAAAATTCCCCTATAGTTTCAATGTATTGATAGAACAGTGATTGATTTTATTATTATTAATTAACATGTTATCAAATCTTTACAACTACTCAAGATGCCAAGAGAAGTTGGTGGTTCATTCTTCGCAGAGACACACAGAAAGCTCTAAAGGTAAATGAGTAGATTAGCGTGAACAGCAACAAAATCTAGGTCAAATTCAATAACCCCCAAACAGCAGCAGCCACAGTGCATACTAAACACACTAACCCCAACAAGATGCTTTGATGTAGTCCAAACCAATTCAGGGCCTTTCATGGGATGCCCATTTCCGTGTGGTGACTGCTGCATGAGTCTCCTTTAGCAGCATGGCTACTTTTAAGCATAATTTATTTTAACTACTTTAAATAGTGTTTGTAAAGGCAAATTGATTACTGATAATTAATTTTTAAGTGATTTGTCTTGTTATGAGGTACTAAAATGAGCTGGAAGTTATGAAAAACTACCATTTTGGAGGAGGGAATGGGGGGTGGGCAGGGAGAAGGGGAGGCAGAGCAGGGGAGTGGAAGGAGGGATGAGAGAGTTAATCTGTGGTTGATATGTAAAATGAATACTTTTTTAAGTAAAAAAAACCATAAATATACATATACTATCATGTATAAAATTGCAATTAAGATACATCTAAGTAACTCAGTCCTTCAGATAACCAGGATTTAGTATTGATACCATTCATTGCTAGAGGTCAGAAATAGAAAAATCAGTAAGTATGCTAGGCCTACTCCATTAGAGGCCTTGGTCAAAGAGATACTACTTGTGATCTGGATCATTTATATCTCATTCTTGGGAGCACAGAGGATATAGTTTCAGGTGTCCTAGAAATGCATGGAAGTGCGTTCCTCATGGTTTTCCTTCACTTGCATTCCAGATTGAAAGATAAGTCAAAGGTGATCTTCTACAGGAAACACTTCACAATGCACAAACGATCTTCTACAATCAGTTCACTGATTCCTCAAAAATTAAATTCCAAGGGTTCCCACACATTCCCTCACCCAATTCTAGGCATTAGAGAAGAGAAAGAGGTGAGTTTTGACACTCAAACTCTGTGTTGCCTAGTTAGGGACACCAGAATGTGCTTGGTTTTGGCATGGGTGACCATGACCACCAGATGTCTGGGAAGGACAGGGCCACTGGGTTACTTTCAGAGATGAATAGTATGGATGTCTGTGAGACAAAAAGGTAACTGAAAAGTTGAACACTTACAGTTTGAAGGAATGAATGTTTTCTTTCCTTCAGTGTACCCTTTAACATGTTTGATATTACAAGATAAGTATGAGGCCCGAGGTAATTATGCATGTCTTGACGCTGGGAATTGATCTTAAGGGCTCTATATTTTTAAATAACATGTTTATATGTAATATTCTTCCTTCAGCTTCTGACTCTTATTATGCTTAAAGGTTTTACAAAAGTAAAGATCATTATGGGATGTGTCCTACTCAGTGCTGTAGATCTTATATTATTCCTCTTTCCCTCACTAACTGGTGTGGAATTTTAAAAACAAATTATTATGAGATAATTTTATGTTTACTGAGGAGTTATAAAAATAATAAAGCTCCCATACATCTTTCCCTAATGTTTACAACTTATGGAACTTTAGTATTATCAAAACTGTGAAATTAACATTGGCTTAACTTTATTAACTAAACTGTAGATTGCATTCATATTTTACCAGTTTCCCATGGATTGTTCTTTTGTTTTCTTCTTAGCTCTTGACTCTGCTTTGAAATAACAAACTAGGTAGCTAGTTATTTGAAAAAGGAAATGCAATGGGAATTAGAACTGGCAGCTTCGTAAATAAGACAATCATGAATATTTTTAAGGACATTGTAGCATTTTTTTAAGTTCTTGACAACTTAATGAATGTTTAATAATTTTTACCCTGAATTTTGAAGTCTCCACAGGAGACAGCCTTAGTTTAATGCTGTTTTACACTCTGTGAACATGAGCCTCATGTGAACTTTGACATGCAGTCTTGTAGAAGCACAAAACCATGAGTTTTATAATTCCCTTGTCTACACTTCACTGTTACTCAGAATTGGAGGTGGTTCTTTACTTTGGTGATGGGAAACTAAGGCAGCAGCATCTCCAAGTGCCTTGCTCTTGTGGCAGCGTAGTACCTGCATCTGGAGACTTGGATTCTTCTGCCACTCAATATCAAAGCCAGGTGTTATCAAGAGCTAAGCATGTCCTTCAGGATTCCCCTGATGCATTTAGTATCTAACTAGCCATTAGATGTGAAAGCACTTTACTTCAACTCACTCTCCTTTTGAAAGCTTTCATTGAAAATTACATGTAAGAATGCTTGAAAGCCAAACTAGGGAATGGGGAGTAGTACATGAATGGATGCTCCCTTGCTTATTTTGTCCTCTGCCTTATTCTGATTAGTAACACAGACTGGGATCACATTATAGTTATCTACTCAGTAAAGTAAAATCGTGGCTCTTGGAATAACAAATGTGCTTAACTACCCGTGGCACACCACAAGGACCATTATTTTGACATATATGTGAGAACTGGAAGCATAGATTACTCTGGCACGAGGCGGATACTACATCTCTCCTAGAAGTTAACAGTAGAGCATTCCAACATAACCAGCTAGGAAAATGCTTTTAACATTGACCCCAGGTCCTTGGCATTAGTGAAAAATTATCTTTTCCTGTTGTGCCATGTCTAATGTCAATGTAATTTTGAGAAGCACTTGTGTGGCTGCAGGAATTTGTAGCCTTGCTGTAGATTTGGTTCATTAGCTACAAAAAAAAAAAAAAAAAAAAAAAAAAAAACATCAACAGCTACAGCTACAGTTTCTTTCAGTTAAATAAGAATAAGCCTCAGTCCATGAATGTTTTCCATCATGCCCATACAGCATTTGGGGTCTAGATACTGGGAAAAAATAATTGCACCTTGCCTTAAAATAGAAGCATTTATGTAACTGTAGAAATAATTGTAATTCTACTCAAGATGTTGATATAAAGCCTAGAGCTGAAGAGAGGATGCAAAGAGAAAATCTTGTCAATTGTAAGCAAGTGTGCTACCCAGGCTTAAATATATATGTCTCTGTATCTTCAGTTCTTGTACATGAAAACCCTAAAATGGTTGCCAACTGTCTGACATATTTAGCTTGAAGGACCTTGGTAATAAAAGTAGGTGACCAAATTATTATTAATTATATTTGCATAGTCCCAGTAGAACCACATATAAAAGATATAAAATCTCAAATAATTTGGACCTTGATATATATACTTTTGAATAACACTGTAGATGAGTTGTTTTTGTTTTGTTTGTTTTTTAACATCGAAATCTACTTGGCATAACTACTTCCCCAGGAAGAAACTTTAAAATATAAATTATAGAAAACCAATGGTCAATGTTTAAATATTTAAAATACTACTTGTTTGTGTTTTGTTGTTGTTGTTGTTAACTTGGGGACACCACAGAAACAATCAACAAGAAAGACTATTCCAGTGCTATGGTGCTATTCTACATAAGAGTCAGAGTATGGAAAATCCTTCCATCACTCCTTTTAGGAAAATGGAACTTCCCTGTTGCTTAGGAGGTTTAGTGGGAAAAAGCTGTTGGGTTTCTGCCTCAGTTCTAAGTACACTGCTTTTCAGACAATCAAGCTAGCTGTCAAGACTTTTATTTTATGTGTAACAAGACGAAAGTTAGAAACTGGAGGCATCTGATTGATTTTCTTGTTTGTCTTACTGCATGGCACAGTCAACAATTAGATTAGCTGTTTCTAGGGATTTCACCATTACAAATTTCTACCATAAAGAGACATGCTTGGGGCAGTTGCTATGGTGATATTGGCCATAGGTTAGGCCTCCAAGCATGTAACATCGTATCACATCCTTTACTTCCCACCAGTAACTATCTCTTTAATTTCAGTTTCTTGGCTGCAGTGAAAAAGAACATAAACAATATGTTATTTATAAATTCTGGGCCAATTTTTAGTGATAAAGAAATAGTATATAAGTGCTGGCTAGTTTTATTTCAACTTGACACAGGCTAGCGTCATCTGGATATCTTTGTATAGAAAATACCTTCTGTTATTTGTTTGCTATGCCAAGAATTGAATCCAGAGCCTCACAAATGCTAGGCCGGTGTTTCAACACTTGAGCATATCGTAGCCCTCCATATGAAAAATGAAGTTGGTCTTCCTGTGTTTTCTCCTCTGTTCTCACGTCTTTGTTTCTTTAACATTTTAAAATTACATTTTCACTTATTTGTTTGTATTTGAGTGTGTGTCTGCCATGGTGCACATAACGAAATCATAGGACAACTTAGAAAAATCCATTCTCTTCTACCATGTGGGGCCCCTGGGTCAAACTCAGGTTGTCAGGACTGAAAGTAAACCTTTACCCACTGAGCCATTTGGCCAGCCCTCTTCCTTACAACCTTCTATTCTACAGCTCTTGCACACTCTTTTGATTTTTTTTTTATCTCCTAGCAATACAAATTTTGAAAGATCACCTTTCTCCTTCATGATCCCCTTCCCCCTTTTATGATCATGTGTAACTATAAATAATTAAACACTATTGAAAATGTTCAATAGCTTTTTGTTAGCTTTTATTACAACGTGTCTGTTACCTTTTCTTGAGTTATATGTACAAAAGGCAGAGGAGGTGCAATCAGAAAAATTCATCCCAATTAATCAGCTGCATCCTGTTACACTTAGATAATTATAGCATATGAGGAGATGAAAAGTAAAAATTCATTGGGCATTTACATATTCTCTAATGTGACAGTCCTGTTCTCCAAGTGAGGAAATTATTGTCTATTATTTATTTAGATTATTACAATATTAAATATTTAGAGTGAACCTCTCTGTACTAGTAGGAGCATGGGCGGAAACCTGCAGTCCAGAGGACACTAGAATACCCTGGAAGGACCTGTGTGTCATTTCTAACATTTCTTTGACATGGGGCCTTCTAAATAGGATCCTCCAAAGACCTGCTTATGGAGAAATTAAAATAAATAAAACCTGATCTCTGCTCACATCATTTTGCCTTCTCCCAGCAACATATTTTCATCAGAAATTGTCTAGTGTTTGCTTAAAAGGGAGCTGAAGAAACCCTGGGGAGAGAAACAGCGATGTCGTGATGTTTATTAGCTGAACTCCAGTTTTATGCAGATGAAGGCGGGCCATTCAGATACAGCAATGGCTGCCTGTGGAATTACAGAGCGGGGATGGAAATGATTTCAAGAGACAACAGACATCTAGATAACTCTCATTATCTGTTCTGGTTTTTTCATATTTGGCTCTATTAGATAAACTTGTAACCTAAAGATGAGGGGAGTTGAGTACTATTTTCAAAGTCATTGAAGAGGAGAAGACTTTATTTCTGTGTACAGACTTGAGGACTGCTCCTCGGCAAGTGCTGAGTCTGAGAGTCAATTGTTAATTAAAAGTATAGCCAGTTTATGAAAACATGTGATAAAGTTATGGGACTACAGCACTTTCTTTCAAGTTCCAAGAAAACACTTCCAATCTAGGGTTACATAAAGATTCAGTGAGGAGGAAATGATGTTCTGATTTTGGAAATCAGATGATTTCGTTTTTGTTTTTTTAGACCAAGTGTCATCACACAGTGTAGCCCTGGCTAGCTTGTCATTCATTATGTAGAACAGGCTGGCTTTGAACTCATAGAAATCAGCCTGCCTTTGCCTTCTAAGTACTGAGATTAAAGACATGCCCAGCCTTTAGATATTGGAATTTTAGTCACAATTTATATCAAATTAATAATGTGTAGATGGTATATTTAGGTACTAACCAATCATGATAGAGAACAAAATATTTATAAAGTATATATAAATATTTATAAAGATCTTTTATATTTTCTTTTCTTTACCAAGAATGCTGAAGTGGCCCAGTGTGGTGGCACATGCCTTTAATCCCAGCACTTGGGAGGCAGAGGCAGGCAGATCTCTGTAAGTTTGAAGCCAGCCTGGTCTACAAAGCAAGTTCCAGGACAGCCAGAGCTTTTACACAGAGAAATCCTGTCTTGAAAAACCAAAGGGGGGGGAAAGAATGCTGGAGTGCAGAATTAGTGAGTTCTTTTATAATGTCATAATAATAAAATAATAGTCTCCATTAAAAGTAAAATGAGTATGTGTCTATTAATAGGACATTTTCAGGGAAAATGTGCTATATTCAACAGTTTGGCTTTTATTCTTTTAAGAACTCATTGCCTTTTGTTGTTGTTCTTTTTAGATATCAATGGCACCAAACAAAGGTGTACTTTGTCTTCTTATAGAAAGTTAATTTTTTGTTTTTAACAGCAAATTTGATGTTTTCCCCATTTTTATGGTTAAACAATATTGTCTCTAAATTACAAGAATTACTTATTCTTATTGGCTTGTATGTAAGGAAATCCTGTGTGCAGTGCCTGTGAAGGCCAGAAAAGGCTGTGGGAATCTCTGGAACTTGAGTTACACACAGTTGTAAGTCACCATTAGAGTGCTGGGAACTGAATGTAGATCTTCTGCAAAAGCAGAGAATGTTCTTAACCACCAAGCCATCTTTCCAGCCCCAAGTATTTTTCTTAAGAATAAAATCAATAGTCATAGAGTATCTTAGTTAAGGTTACCATTGCTGTGAAGAAACACCATGACTCAAAGCCACTTGTGGAGGAAAGGGTTTATTCAGCTTACACTTCCATATGGCTGTTCATCATAGAAGGAAGTCAGGACAGGAACTCAAGCAGAGTAGGAATCGGAAGACAGGAGCTGATGCAGAGGCCATGGAGGGGAACTGCTTACTGGCTTGTCCCCATGGCTTGATCAACCTGCTTTCTTATAGAACAACTAGCCCAGGGATGACCCCACCTACAATAGGATAGACTCTCCCCCATCAATCACTAATTAAGAAAATGCCTCAGCAGCTTAACTACAGCCCAGTTTTATGGAGTTAACTACAGCCCAGTTTCTCAATTGAGGTTCCCTCAATTCTCACCTAGACATAAAGTAGGAGGAGCAGCTAACTTTAAAGATGAGAGGCTGTGGATGAGGCTCAGTATAGAACTGGCACCTAGCACGTCCAAAGCCCTAGTTTCAATGTCCATCACAAATCAGTGATGAACAGCCCTTTCAAAGGGTCTCCCTCCAACCCTGTGTTCTCATGTCTTCACTAAGCTATACATTTTCAGACACACATCACATTCATTTGGCATGTATTCCATTGACATGTGTGAGGCAAAAAGATAAAGGTAATCTGGCAGAGAATTCAAAAGTCCTTTGCAACCTCTCATCTTATTAGGTAGCAGTTGACAAACAATACAATAATCAAATATGGATAGTTAAATAAAAGAACATTAAAAAGCTAGTGAACTTGGCTTTCTATTAAATATGCCGTGTAATTATCTTTTAGTTTCACAGTCTGTGTAATGCACTACTTAATTGCAAAGCAAGAGTAGACTGCTCATGTGTGCACTAATTGCCAATATATGTGATTAAATATCCTGGTTCTTAAGACAGAGAACAAAAAAAAATGTTATTGCAGACAATACAAAGAAAGCAGAAATAGGAGGATATAATCAACAAAAAAAATTGCTAGTCACTTAGTATAACACCAGTTCAGAAAAGACCGGGCAGACACTAGTTTAGATAACTCCCACACTGGGTCTTATTCACTTCATTCTCATTTCAAATTTTTAGAAAACCTATCACACCAGATTTAAAAATTGACAAAAATATTAATGATGAAAAGCCAATTTCCATAATAATTTTACCAGCAAGGATGGGGACCACAGAGTAGCAACTATACATTTTCTAAGTACTCACTCTGACAGTAAAAATGGAAAATAACAATTTTTGAGTTAATGTGTTTCAAGGCTCCATTTATATAATGTTCTGTGTTTATTTGTGTCAGAAGTGGTAACTGTGCAGAGGAGAACTCAGTTTATCCATTTCATGAAAGGACTAGACACTGACATAGTTCAAAAGCCCAAAGATCTGGCCCTAACTAGCCATGCAAATTATTATTATTCATAGTTTTATTTTGTCAAGAAATATACACTCCATATCCTTGAGGCTTAAAACTTTACATCTTCTTCATAAAACACTCATGAGACCAGATGATGGTATAAGCGGCACATTAATTTTCCTATAATCTTTAGGATTTTCCCTGGAGTTCTCTTAAGTCTGTATTCTTGGAGTAAAACCTTCAGCAGTTTGTGAAGTCATTTTCTTCCTGAAGTGTACTTTGTTGCTAACACCCAGAAATGCTGTAATAAACACTTTTGTAAATTTTATCATTAATTTTTTTTGTACAGATATTAGTGAGACCATCATTTTTTACATTACATACAGTGTCTTTTTATGAGACCCATGGAAAAAACTTTATTTTTTATCCTCAAGAAAAGATGTTTAAGGGATACTGTAAATATTTTTAGTGACTATGGTAATTTAAAAACAATTCTTTGATACCTCTTCAATCAACCCTCCCTCTAAGTATGGTCTACTATAGTAATTCAGTTCTAGTGAACAGAACATAAGAATAATAATATACAAATAAAGTTAATTAACTTTAAAAAAAGAAAATAATACACAATTTGGAACCTACAACATAAAAACAACAAAACTTGTGTCCTTTCTGCCTGCCGGTCTCTTTCCTTCTCCGCCTCCTCTTGTGTCCTATAATTTCTCTCACTGTGCCTTGGAGTCTAACACATACACAGTGTTCCTGCCTGAAACAATGTGTGTTCATAGAGAGATGCCTTCAGATAGTCAGGTGACTGATTACTATTTTGTGAAAGATTTAATAATGCCCCACCTCCCCAGACACTCCACAGACACCACCCAACAGAGTCCGTGAATGTATTGGGTTCCATGCTGAGTAAGTTTCCTAATTAACTGACCTTAGAAAAAGAGAGGTATCCAGGTAGGGCCGATATAATCAGTGGATACTTTTTAAAAGGGACAACTGAAGTACCATGAGAGTGACAGCTATATGAGTACAGAAGAAAGGACAGAGAAATGCAGCAGCACTGGAGTTGAAGACAGAGGAAAGAAACCACTATCCAGAAATGCAGGCGGCCTCTAGACACTGGAAAAGGCAAGGGACCAGACTATCTCCAGATCTTAGAAAAACCTGGATCTAGTGTGATATTGTCTAACCTAGAGAACATTAAGAGAAAAAACTGTGTTGCTTATAGTGTCAATAGAAAATATTTTACCCTATTTTAAATCTCTAAGTTTAAGAAGGCTGTCAATGTGTTCTTTATCTGGAACAATGAGCTGGCCTAATTCTCAGTTTGGGTCTATGGGACACTCACAGCAAACTAGTGACCATCCTCTGGCCGCTCTTGAGTTCTCTGATCTCCACCCTGGTCATCCCATTTTCTTGATATTGCTCTTCCTAAATTGTGTGTATTTTTGTATGCTACCACAAATCCTTTTATGCCAGAAGTACCTAAATAAAATTGGTGAAAACAATATATAGTTATGAACTGCCTAATGACTATTAATCAATGAGGGACCACACACAGGAGCATTTGTGATAGAGCAAGATGTGCGGTGCATTATACTATCTAGGCTTGTAGTGGTGCAGTCTTAAAGCGTATATTCAACAACATGATCAACAAATGGTGCTTTTCTCAGAATTCAGGTCTATTAAGCAATATTTCATTGACTGTGCCATGAAGGACCAGAAATGATGTAGAAAGAATCATGAGTTTCTTTCTCTGGTCTCTACTGAAAACAAAACAAACTTAAAATGCAGAGCTAGAGGTATGAAAGACACCAACTAGAAAGAAACAAAATCCATTTAATATTTTCTTAAAGTCATGAATAATGTATCTCTTCGTGTCCAATTTAAGTGCACAAGTATAATAAATTGCATGTGAGTGTGCACATGCAAGCATGTGGGTATGTGTTAATATACCCTTTCTCTTTCAATTTTGTACTATGTACGCTAGAGTTAACAAATAGAGAACTGTAAGAGAATAAACAAAAACCAGCAATTGGCAGGAAAACACACAGACACAGGAGAGAAGGGGTTGGTGCCATTTTGAGCGAGGATTTCTCAAATGACATTTGATTAATATTCTAGTCATCAGCAATGATACTGCCCATCTCTCAGCAGCTGCTTTCTCAACATGGCGAAGCCTATCTTACTGAGGCATTGTCAGCATCTAGACCCAAGACCTCCGGAAAGTCAGCTCAGCCTCTCAAATTCCTGATACAGAAGCAGCCACTGTGGTACAGACGGAGAGGCAATTACCTGGCACCTGGAAACCTGCCTGCAGTTTCAGGTGACTTCTGAACTTGCATGCAACTCTAACTGCTACTCAGGTGCATCCATGTCTGTGTGGACCACATCTTTGGAGCCAACCTCCTGCCTCGATTCCCGAGTGAGCACAGGAAGGAGCCCTAAACCTCTAACCAACTTGTCGGATGCACAACCCTTCAAGTGTTCCCATCAGTTTCTTCTCCATAATAAATGACACTGGCTGCACACTGTTTTCCAACCTATTTATTTATAAAGGAAAGCCACGATATACGATGACCTGAAAAACGAAAATGTTTCTGTCATTCTGCACCTAGCCACAGCCTTCTGCTCCCGTTTGACATGGTGGACTGTTGTTATGGACACCTTTTAAGGAGAAAGAGCTCAGCTTTATTTTGCTCATTATCATTTTGTTCGGGGGTGAGGCAGAGGATTATCCCAAAATAGGGGCAGAAATAAAGCTCTTCTATCTGTGGATCATAAGCTATAGATAGAGGAAGGAAACTGGGGTGTAAATGTGTATACAGCCCCCCACCTGTTCACAGTGCCTTGACACAGCAAATCTATTTGTCTGCTGGGGAGGAATGTAAAAGTGGAAATGCATCTTAAAAACTTCTGAAACACTTTCTGTTCCTCTAAAATGCTTGCAACTTAGTGCATGTGGAATTTAATGGTCACTGAAGCTGCTTTCACCACCACAATCAACAGAATGTGTAAAACTGAGTGGCTGATTACAACAACTATTGATGGCTCCTCTAGAGGAAGGAAGGTCCCCTACTGGCTAGCCATAGGAGCTCCTGATGACCCTTGGGACAGAGTCACCCATGGACACAAGAATGCTGGGTGTGGATCGCAACTGACCTCTGTAGAACCCTCAGAGTTTATAAAGCACTCGGGCATTAATCACAGAGAAGGAAGCCTCCTTCTGCTCTGGTTCTTTCCGTGCAAGTACAGAGTATTATTTGCAGATAATGTGCTTCACTGAGCCTGCACTGAATTCTTCACACAACAGCTGTAAATCAAGATTGACTTTTTGAACTTCACTTTGCATAATTCAACCCGCTACTCAACTTCTTCTGCCTAAGCAGGCTCAAGGCTTATAAGAATGTGCAAAGCTAAATAACTACCCATGGATGTCTCAAAATGATGAAATAACAAAAAGGGCTTGCATTAACAAATCAGGAATGAGTCACTTACTGTCTGATTCTTCTCTGATCAAGAAGTGACAGCAAAGGTGCCATTAACAAAGAGAAATGTCATGAAATGATTGAGATGTGAATTTCTTTTAGTTCTCAGTGATGAGAAGATGACCATAGAAGGAGGGGTGTAAAGATAACTTCTGTTAAATACTAGTCTATCAAAAGCCAGAGTTATCAGCCTCTCAGTTGGAGAATTCATCTTAGCTCAGAAGTAATCATCCCTACAGTTACGGGCATAGTGCCCCAAATCATTTCCATCATATAGAAGTCGACCCACATGGACAAGATGCCTCAAAATGGTGCAGCAGCAAAATTACTTCACTTCACTGCAACCTTCTTTTCATTTGTGGGATTTTTTTGGGGCGGTGGGGCAGGGTGAGGAGTGACCAGTTCCTCCATCAATAGGTGTCTTCATTGTCTCCTGGTTCTTCTACTTATTCTATGCAAATCATCTTCTCCCATCCCCCATGCATGATGGTTATGAGCAGCAGCAAACCTTTTGTTAACACCTTTTCCCCTGACATGAACAGCTCCAAGGAGCAGGCATCCTATACCTGAAACTCACCATGTCATTCATACCAGCAATGAAAATAATAGCAGGCAGGTAAAGGAGAGAGAAAGGCTATCTCACTGAGTTCTTACTGAGCAAAAGACAACTAGCATGTGCATTTTTCACAACAGCCATGCAGGTAAGATACGGCAGTGTGGGAGTCTGGGGGGGGGGGACCAGCTCCAACCTGCTCCCACCTATCAAAAGGTTCCTAGGTGGAAGAGAGAGGAATTAGGAAATATTAGGTAGAAAGATAGACAGACCTAGATGATGAGGAGAAAGACAGAGACACAGGATAGCTTTGGGAGGGCCTGAGTCAATACCCATCAGCCCCTTCATTTATTCAAAAGGGCTTTTTATAATATGCCAAAGGGAGAGGCAAAAGACCTTCCCCTTGCAAGATCAAAGCACACCATACAGCCAAGTGTAGACCCTTCCACACATAGTAAACATGCCCATGGTCAAATCATCCCATTATGTGGCCCTGCTGGGTAAAGCAAGCTCAGACTCTCTGACCCTGAGTAATTTCTCACTAGATAGCATCTGGGGGCCTCCACATGGCAGTATTCCCATTGTACTCAGGTCAGCAAGGTTGGGCATAGTTAAGAATTAGCCCAGAATTAAGAACTGTCACTGTTAAACCTTGAAAATATGAAAATATGATATAAAATATTTAATCATCACACTAACAATACACATTCCTACTGAACTTTGAAATCACAAAACAAGATTAAATTATCATCACAAATAATGTCTCCCTGAATACGCCTATTACTTCTAGTTCTTGTGATCTTTCAGCTTCCTCTTACACAGTGACCCCTGAGCCTTGGGAAGTGGGGATATGATATACATGCCACATTAGAAATGAGTACTACACAGTCTCTTAGTCTCAGCATATTGAGCAGTTATGGGAATGTACATTAGCGACCATGAGCAAGAAGTAGTGGAAATCTGCACTGAAATATTACTTGTTGGACAGGACTCAGAGTACCTGTGGACTGCATGCACAAGACTGTGCAAGTTCAAGCCAGCCAAAAAGCCCACCATGGACAAGGGATGGTATCATGAAATTCCACCCGTAGCAGAGAAGCTATTGGCAATTGCTGGCTTCTGGGGAAGGGAGATTCAGTTTTCTTGATAGATGAAGCCCCTGAAAGGCTACTCATGCTTCTCCTATCACCATGTATATACAGTTAGTGGTATGTGGATCTTTAAAAAAAAAAAAGACATACTACATGAAGTTGAGAGGAAAAGTGGTGAGGAAAATAGTGAGCTGGAGGACAGAAATAGAGTGGATTTGATCAAAACACATTACATGCATGCATCATATTTTAAATAAAAATAACAAATAAAAGTACCATCAGCTCACTGTAATCATATGGAGACCTTCATACCATGCTTCAAGATAAACTTAGTCTTGTAGTTTCCACAAACCTTAATTATCTACTATGATTACTTGTATTTTTTCACGTGAATATGTTTTATAGCTTCAATTATGCTCTAAGCGCATGAAGACCAACAGCTTTGTTTATACAAACTTAAAATATCTTTGTACTAAATGCAGTGCTATTCACAGAAAGTTATTAATACAAAATTGTTAAATCACTTACACATTGTATGAGCTTAAAGCAACCTCGCAGAACCTTCATAAGCCTTTCAAATCAATCAAATGTAAAACACAGTTTCTGTAGGGAATGGAGAGAGGAATGAGCATTGCAGCGTTCCAGGCAAATACTGAGGTGGGGGATGAAATGGTGAGGGTCTTCAGGAGAAAACAGATAAATGTGGGGTTAAAAGCAATCTGTCCTGGAAATAAAGGGATATCCCCAATGCCTGAGAAAGGAAGGGATGCTACTGAAAGCATCCAAAGCAGTCCTTAATGTTACTCCGTCCTCACTGAGGTCATTCCTACCAATCCTGTGTGCCTCACTACACGCATCATTCCCCACCTCTAAATGTTCTCACCTCAACATGCCCTTATTGTTCAGACCCAAACTCACAGTCACTTTACCTTCCTTTCCCCTCAACCCCGATATTTGATCCTTGGCAAGTTTTTATTTTTTTATTTTTAATTTGTTCTTCAAAATACATCTCCCTTCCATCTGCTAAAGCTTCTTTCCACATCTGCTCTCTAACTCTGGTCTGAGTTGCCACCATCACCCTGATTATTACAGCTGCTCAGCATCCTGCTTGCATTCTGGTTCCTGCCCTTTATGTATTGATACATGCCATCCTCAATACTAGTTAACATATTAATCAAACAATGTCACTTGCTGCAAATCCTCTAGTATCTTACGTGAAGTAAAATATAACCTCTGTGTGTGTGACAGAGAGAGAGAGAGAGAGAGAGAGAGAGAGAGAGAGAGAGAGAGAGAAGGAGAAGAAGAAGAAGAAGAAGAAGAAGAAGAAGAAGAAGAAGAAGAAGAAGAAGAGGAGGAGGAGGAGGAGGAGGAGGAGGAGGAGGAGGAGGAAGAGGAGGAGGAGGAGGAGGAGGGATGGAGGGATGGAGGGATGGAGGGAGGGAGGGAGGGAGAGAGGGAGGGAGAGAGAGAGGGAGGGAGGGAGAGAGAGGGAGGGAGGGAGAGAGAGGGAGGGAGGGAGAGAGAGGGAGGGAGGGAGAGAGAGGGAGGGAGGGAGAGAGGGAGGGAGGGAGAGAGAGGGAGGGAGGGAGAGAGGGAGGGAGGGAGGGAGGGGAGAGACTATTTTTGCAAGTACACTTTTTTTTCTGTGGGTACACATGCACTTGTATGTGTGTACACATGGGGGTCAGAGGACAACCTCGGGTGTTACTCCTCAGGTACTGTCCACCTTTTCATTTATTCCATTTTATTTTATTTTTGAGACAGAGATTCAGACTGGCCTGGAACTCACCAATTAGGCTAGTGTGGCTGGCAGCTATTGAGTCACGGGAATCCTCTTGCCTTTATCACTCCAGTGCTAGAATTCTAAGCACGTGACACACTTGGCTTTTGACACTGGTTCTGGGTACTAAACTCAACTCCTGTGTGGACTGAGCCATCTCACCAACCTCTAAGCTCTGACCGCTCAGTAGCCTTCCACGGTCTGACCTTACCTCAGCCGGGGGCCTCATCTCTAACTACCTTCCACCTCATAGCCTTCTTTCCCTTCCTCCTACATACCAACTTCATTTGTGCCATAAAATCTTGTTCCCTCTGACTTAAATACAAAGATACAACACAGTCACAGCAAAACTCCTTCCTCTTAACCAGATCTATGCTCTCTTCCTGGCTACTGAAACCTTTATGCTGAGTCAATGGCTATAACTACATGCTCTATATTCTTCATGGAATGGACCACTGTCACTTGCTGCTTGTGTAGGGTCTGTCTTTATGCCTCCTTTCTGGCCCCCAGCTGCTTATATCACCACTGCACACAAGCTCATAAGAGATGGTCTCTTATCATTTTATTCACATTGACTAGAACACTGCCAGCTCCACAGTAAAAAATAACTATTTCTAAAGCAAATAAACATACAAATGAGCTACAGAAGAACTTTTCTGTGTCTAAGTCTTTTCTGAACTTGCTGCTTAGAATATCCCTTCTGAGTATGTTGAATAGCTTCAAATGTTCAGATGATATTTGAGAAAATATTTGACATTTTTACCTTAGCAGAAAAGGAAGACATGCCACCTACGCTATTCTCATGCACATGGTTTTAAACCTGTGGTCTCCCATATGGGACTCTAACCTCAGAATTATAATGTGACGGTGAGAGCGATAATTGAAAGACTGGTGTAGAAGAGTCCGTGTTGCCTTTCTGGAGAATGCAATGGGGCTTTCTAGGACAATGGATAACTACAAATGCCCTCAGTAAGAAGGCAACCCTGCAAAGAGGTTATTTCAGAATATCACTTCAGTAAAGAGCTCTCACTCTTCAGTTTTGCCACAGGGTTGTCTAGATTGCTGTTACAGTGCTTGCTTGAAACATAATCACAAATGAGAAACGTGTGGAAACGGCAGCTACATTAGCTTTACTGTGTACAGTTTAAGTGTTCAGCACCGTTGAAAGCACCATTCCTTCATTTCCACAGTGCTCTGCACAGCCTTAGACCCAGAGGAAGAAGTCAGTGGGGACCAAGCTCCAGTGACCTTAAACAGCATAACCACATGCTCACGGATTGGAGGTGATGAGGCACTGATTGAACACCGGGTTCAGGAGCTCATACCGTGTAGACCAGCGATGATGATCTGGAAGGAGCCCAGACAGACAACACGGGAAGGATGGTAAGAACTGTGAGGGTTGACTTTCCAGAGCGCCTGTCTCCTTTAAGGAAACTACCCGCCTTCCATCTCTTCTCCTCTCTACTCCTAGGCACTTGTCAGAGCACCACAGGTACACAGTTAAAGAACTTGCTGAATTAGAGCCACATAAGTACTTGAACAGAGAACATGGCCTTTTAGAAAAAGCATGTGCTCTTAAAACAGGAATCATGAAGACTTGAAAAAAGAAAAGGATCTCAAAGTCTTTGCTTTTCATCTTTTATATAATTTTATATTATAATTTCAAGCCATTGGCTCAGGAGACCTCAATCTTCCCTGAAATCCTACCCCATATTAAGGCCCATGGGGCCTGACTTCTTAAAAGTCTTGATCATAGAAACTCTTTTTCAATTAATGGAAACTATAATTTTTTTCCCTTTTGGATTTTTCCTAATGAATACTAGAAACAAACATAAAAGTCCAAGACAGTTAAAGTATCTCATCCATGATGTGTGAACACATCAAAGTAGAGCATGAAAGACTGAGGTTTTCTGAGACTGAGAATGTGGTAAGAGGGATATCCTGGGCTCATGGGCCCCCAGACGGCCTCACTAATGAGTGAAGAGGCTTACAGACTAGGGGACTTCAGCTCAAACCATTTCCATGTTTTAAGACAGTCAGAGTATTCTGAACTCTGGGAAGGATTCATAGCTCAACATTTAAAGTCCAAGTCTCAGCTGAATGTCTGCACTCATTCTAAAGCAGATACTGTGGAATTGCTGGTAGCTCACCATCTTTCTATTACATGATGGTGATGTTATATGGTTCAATGTCATACAACCGGTGCTAAGAACAGGGTGGGAAGGAGTTCTCTTTCAGACTGCTGCACATGCTCAGCTTGGCTCACACCACTAGGTTCCCAGTTGTGGAAATGAAATACCATGGTGTACTCTACACTCTGTCTTACAGAAGAGACCTTTGCATTCTCCTGGTTCTTTGTTCCCTGATGGAGCCCCATCCCCACCCACTCTGGTGAGTCTTGGTTTAGTTTCAATCATGCCCCAAGGATGCACACAGAACTCCTACAGTAAATCACATATGACAAAGGTCTGGAACACTGAAGAGCGATATGGAGTGGCCCTCTGTCACTTTATCCTGCTCCCTGTGCCGACCCTTTTCCTCTCTGATTCCTGCTGCTCATTCTGCCCCTTCTGGGCTTCACCATCTTCTCCCACCATACACGAGTTCACATCTTCTTGGTTTAAGATCTACTGATTTCATGATATCCATTTCCCATACATCGCAAAACCCTTATTGGATCAACCAGCCTTGAAAAGCAGTGCAAGCCATCACTGTGTGACGGAACACACATGTATGAAACAATATCAGTTCGAAACATTACGCCAGCTGCCAAAACTGGGGAAGAGTGTCAAACGATGACCTCAAATGTCTCTCGGCTGTGGAACTCAGTATAGTTGAGGAGGCAGGTATTCGAGTAACAGCCATGATGCTAGAGAAGACAGCTAAGGCAGCTGAGGTGAGGGATGGGGTGGGGGCGAGGGTGAGTGTTGTGTCACAGTGGATTCTGAAACAGAATGGAGCACATTACATTTTTTTTTTAAGATTTATTTATTTAGTATACAATGTTCTGCCTACATGTATGTCTGTCTGCAGGCCAGAAGAGGGCACCAGATCTCATTACAGATGGTTGTGAGCCACCATGTGGTTGCTGGGAATTGAACTCAGGACCTTTGGCAGAGCAGTCACTGCTCTTAACCTCTGAGCCATCTCTCCAGCCCGCACATTACATTCTTAAAAATGTGTTTCAAACACTTTTCTTTAGATGAAATGAAAACCCCACAAAATCGAAATTAATTCATCTATGTATGGCAATAACTACTTGTAGATTTGAATATGGTAATCATTGATGACATTTTTGATTAAAAATAAAATTGATTTTTTTCTTAATGGTTATCTAAAAGGAAGAATATTCTTAAATCTAATATGCAATTATTACCCAGAGATGTGTTGAAAACAGAGAGAGAAAATGAAAATCTGAATATGAGATCATTTTATATGCAAATCACTTTCTGGAATCTAGCATTGTCTGAGAACTTCACATACTCAAGTTTCTGATAGTATGGATTTCGCAAATAACAGATCTCCAGACCACTTCACTCAGGGACATGTAATGACAGGCATGGATTCCTTTATTTGTTTCTGGAAAGCTCAGTGTACATAGACAAATTCTCTCAGCACAGAACTGTGAGGTTCTTACCAGGGTCTCCTGGAGATGGAGGAAAGTTTAAAGAAGTGATCTTTCAATAAGGGCTGAACACGAGAGTCACCTGGGGAGTCTTAAATGGTTGGGCATCATATGCAATCTTTCTGATTTAATGGGAGACAATAATGGCTTTTTCTCTAGATGGCTCAGGTAAGCCTCTACAGATTACAGATTCAGGGGCCCCATTCCTGTGTGCTTCAAATTTAGTGGATATAAAGTGACTTCCAGGGTTAGTGAGATGGCTCAGTCTATAAAGGCATTTGCTGCCAAGCCTGACAATCTAAGTCCGATTCATACGGTCCACATGGTGAAAGGAGAGAACAGATTCTTGTGAGTTGTCCCCTGACCTCTATACAAGCATCACAGCATACACATTTGTCCTGAGCTCTGCACAGATAAATAAATAAAAGCATTTTTTTAAACTGAAGTGACTTCTAAGAAAATATGTTTTTAAAAGTATCTTAAGAATTTCCATATTTAGCCAGAATTTTAAAATTACTAATTGCCGGGCAGTGGTGGCTCACGCCTTTAATTCCAGCACTCGGGAGGCAGAGGCAGATAGATCTCTGTGAGTTCAAGGCCAGCCTGAGCTACAGAGTGAGTTCCAGGAAAGGCACAAAGCTGCACAGAGAAACCCTGTCTCAAAAACCAATAAATGAATGAATGAATGAATGAGTGAATGAATGAATAAATAAATAAAATAATATTACTAATCTATTACAAAATTGTAAAAACACATGCTCATTTGGTTTCATAATCATAGAGCATAGAAGTTCAAAACATAATGCAATATCTTGTGTTGCAGGTCTAAGACTGTCCAGTGACTCTAAAATATAATTCCCCAGGCCTCCTGAAAAGTGCCTGTTGGCCACACTATAAAATAGTGAATGAAGCATCCTTTGAAGTCTCATTTCCAGAAAGGTAAGCCAAATGATTTCCCTTCTGTCCTCATATAAGGGAAGATGACAACTACATTTCCCCTAGAAGCATATCCATGACTAAGGAGCCAGGTAAGAAAACACTAGGCTAGAGCTCTGTGGTTCATTTTAAATAAAATGTAGGAATCCCCCTGCCCTCATTCTACCAGCATTGGAAAGATCTCCTTCACATAACAATGTCCTCTAGGTTCATCTAACTTATATGTGGAATCTAGAAAACTTAATTCATGGAAGTACAACATGGAATGGTAATTACCACAGGGTTAGGAGATGGGGGGAGAACATCAGCCCTCAAGTCCAAGGTGATAACTAGATAGGATGGATAAGTTCTTCTGTACTGCAGAACAGCAAAGTGATTATAATTAATAATAGTATGTTCTATGTTTCAAATAGTTAGAAGGATTCTAAATGTTCTATCCACAAAGAAACTATTACTATTTGAGGTGATGTATATTCTAATTTTTTGAGCATGTATGAAAATGTCAATTTGTACCTTATAAATACATACAATTACTTTTTAATTCAAAATTAAATAAAACTATTTTTATATAGAGATAGTTCAGCGGGTAAAAAGCATTCCCCTGGTAGAACACATCTAGTGCTGGGAAAACAGAGAGAGATTTCTGGGGCTCATTGGCTGGCCAGCCTCGGCTAGGTGAGCTCCAGGCTAATGAGAGACCCCAAAACTGGGTTACAGCATCTGAGGATTCACATCTGATGTTGGCCTCTGGTCTTCATACATATGCACACATACACAAAATAAAAACACAAAATGAAACTAAAACTCAATAGAAGGTCATTGAAAGACTTCCACATGATCCTCAGAGTTAAGAACCACAAAGGAGATTTCACATAAGATGCCCAAAAGCTTTGACACACACATGCAGTAGAAAGATCTATGTATATATTGGTACAAGGAAAATAGATCTTGACATTATAAATTCAATCACAAAATAGTACTACAAATGACACTACCAGTAGCACGAGCCCACTTCTTTGGAAGTAAGAAAGATCTGAATTCAGAGAGATTACAGTGGAGTAACAATTTAAAAAGTTAAAGTGGCTAACTATTTGCATAAACACGTAGATAACTTGAAAAATTTGGTAGTTATCCACTAGAAATGGCAATCTTATTAAACATTGAGAACAAAGGGTCTCTAGAAATCCCACTCAACCGTTTAGCTATCTAGCAGAATAAAAGATAGCTGCCCTTTAAGTTAATAGAGTCCCACAGCATATGAGCTGGTCCACTAGCCTGAAGTTTAAGGAAGTTGAGTGCTAGTTCACACCTAATCAGATAACTACAGCAAGGCACATAACTAACTCTTCAGACCTCAATCACCTCAAACACAAGTCAACTGAATCCAACTTTAATGTTCTATCAATCGAGTTTAACAAAGATCTGTCCCTTTTTAAGGAAATAGATACTAAAATACATAAATGTAAACTTGGGACAATCAGAGACTACCTAATTGTTATGAGAAAGAAAAATCCTAAATCTTTAGATTGGATACTATCTGCCTTGAGACAAAAGTGAACTAATTTAGGAAGTCTTCAGGATGAATATGATTACAAGGGGTCTTTTAATCATGACCACATTGGTGGCTGACAAGAAAGCTAGCCTGGTGATGTACTTAGGGGACCGATCCTCACTGCTGTTGGCTCTCCAGAGGAACAGAGCAAGCCACTGTTGTTATGTTCAACATAATCAATGATAACACAGTTTTTGAATGGAAAGAGTCTAGAGAAACAATACCCTTCCAGGTTTAGTGTATCAGAAGAATGCTTCGTGCCTGTCTCTGTTCCAGCATGTGTAAAACACAGCATTTCTCCCAAGAACCTACTGGGACCAGCATCCCATTTTCAGGGATATTCTGTTGATGACAGGATTTTGGCTACACAATATATCAATTGAAGTGCTACAAGCCAACATGCCATAGCATTTATGCAGCTCAGTATAATTTGTTTCTAAATCTTCAATTATTTGCAGCTATTGTGACTGAGAAAACTACTGATGAGCTCAGATGTGTTCTTATTCTCCAGTGGGTTTTGAAGGAATCCTACTGTGATCCTTTTCCTCAACATGCACACAAAAGACATCTTTTCAGGGATTGTTAAGTTGTGGTTTGAAATTCTTCTAATTCCATTACTGTATTTAAGCATGCAGTCAATGCTTACTTACTGCCTCATAATTCTACCTATAGAACAAAAGCTGGCATTTGTTGTTGAATGAGAGACAAAGGGTTTGAAATTGTGAGTAATTTAAATAAGTCACAATTTGGTGTTATTTATTGCATTCAATCCCAGCAGGCCTAATTTAAACACCTTTATGCTTTTCACGGTTTTCCGTGTGCGCTTTTCCTACTGAGAAGGCGAAATCTAATGCTTAATAATGTTCCTTCAGAATCCACACACAAGAGGCACAAAGGAAAATCATGAATTCAATTCAAAGACAGAATCAGGTTCTGACAGTGACACAACAAATTCTAATTCATTAGGCTTTCTGGCTCTTCCTCGTTCACTGAATTATGGGTATATTGTTGAGCTCAATTTCTGTTAAAATGGCATCGCTGTTCTTTAGTCAGTTAAAATAAAATGTAAAGAATTGATTAAAAAGACTTAAAGCTAAGGTAAATGCTACAAATGCATATGAAAACTGATTTATTGGCCTTGATTTGATATAGAGTCTGCTGTTAATCTCCCTTTCCTTTTTAACTTGTTTGGTTGTTGTGGCTTATATTTGTGGCTTAACTAACAAATTCTATTTTCAAAGTATAACTTTACTGTTTTCATCTACAAATTGTATTTCATTCAAGAGTTAAGATTCTTTTTTTTTTTTTTTTTGGTTTTTCGAGACAGGGTTTCTCTGTGTAGCTTTGTGCCTTTCCTAGGACTCACTTGGTAGCCCAGGCTGGCCTCGAACTCACAGAGATCTGCCTGGCTCTGCCTCCCGAGTGCTGGGATTAAAGGCGTGCGCCACCACCGTCCGGCAAGAGTTAAGATTCTTACAGTAAACATTAACATAATGTGGCAAGATTTTATAATTTTACAAAATACTAGCAACCCTTGACAACCAAAAGTTATCCTTATGTTGTAGAATAACTCAGTAGAAAATACATAATAGCATTTACAACAAGATTTTCAACAAATACACTGAAAGTGTTGTGAAAATTAATATGAAGCTACTATGCTAACCCTCTTCTTTATTTACAAAGCCTATCTGTCAGGTTTTCATGAACTTGGGCTTCAACCTGACTAGTTAACAGCTGTGTACACTTCTGAACCAGAAAGATTTTTCTCCCTTCAAATACTTATCTTTCCTTAAAATGTGATCCTTTTGAATATATACATTGTTGGACATTACTTTAACGAGGTAAAGCTGTGTTACATTTGTTTATGCTGTAGAATATTACTTTAACTGTGTAAAGGTGTGTTACATTTGTTTATGCTGCGTTTGTTTAATGATGTAAATTTGCATTGCTTTGTCTGCCTAAGGCACCTGATTGGTCTAATAAAAAGCTGAACAGCCAAGAACTAGGCAGTAGAAGGATAGGTGGAGTAGATAGGAATAAGTAGGAGGAGGAATCTAGGCTCAAGAGAGGGGAGAACAAAGGGAGGAAGAACAAGGGAGAAAGAGAGGGAGACGCCCAGGGCCAGCCAACCAGTCAGGCAGCCACAGCCAGACATGGAGAAGGACAGACAGAATGAAAGAAGGGTAAAAAGCTCTGAGGCAAAACGTAGATGAAAAGAAACAGGTTAAATA
Source organism: Peromyscus eremicus (assembly GCF_949786415.1). Classification (NCBI taxonomy): domain Eukaryota; kingdom Metazoa; phylum Chordata; class Mammalia; order Rodentia; family Cricetidae; genus Peromyscus; species Peromyscus eremicus. The sequence goes on along the minus strand of NC_081430.1, from coordinate 12,216,494 downwards.
AAGTTATAAGAGCGAGTGGGGCAAGCATAAGATAAGGTTGAGCATTCATAATTGATAATAAGTCTCCATGTCTGGATTTGGGAGCTGGTTGGTGGTCCAATCTTGCTACATATATATATTTAAAAAGCATTGGACAAAGAAAATCTTCTAACAGAGAAACACTGAGAGCTTCAAACATCAGTACTATGTATTCAGAGGGTAGACAGTTGATTGATTCCCAAGCCACCAGGAAAGTCAAGGCCCACATGGGGCATGAGCAGTCTTTGTTCTTCAAAAACAAATAATCCCATAGACAGAAAAAAATAGTAAACAGAAACTACATAGACAGAAGGCTATGGAATACAACAGTAATGTTTGCCAGAGCTTTCTGGATACTAACATAGAGTCGGCATCCAAGGACTGTGACAAATATGGTAACTTAGGTGCCCACGATGATCAGCATCTATAAAGCCACCCTTACCCCTCTATTATTACACATGCAAACATATACTGACGGAACAATGATATGTATCTGTGCTAAAAAATCTGAAATCATGACAACAATCAAAAGCAGATGGATATGATAAATACTCAAAACAATATACCCTGGAGGTTAAAAATACAACAAAATAAATATAGGCTCAGCAGCTAACCTGTTCAGTTTCACACTGTCCCAATTCTAAGAGTCTCTCTTTTAGGGTCTCTCTGCAGCTGTCAACTTGACCATTGTAATGGGAAACTGTAGCAGGAATCTTAGAAGGTCTTATTAATAAAATCAAACCTAAGGCCAGTTATTGGGGTCAATGCTGGTAGATCAGAGAGACAGAACAAGCCACAGCTATCTCATCTTGCCAATTCCTCGGCTGGCCCTATTTCCTCAGACTGGAAGCCTCTGAGTCCTCATCCAGAATGAATCTCAGCTGAACTGTGTTGCTCCAAAGCCTGAAACTTAACCAGCCAAACGCTTAGCCATCCAAATGCTTTTAGTTTCTGGACCTCACGCCTTATAAACCTTTCTGCTTTCTACCACCACTCCCTGGGATTAAAGGCTTGCTTTCTGGGATTAAAGGCGTGAGTCACCATGCCTGGCTGTATCCTTGAACACATGGATTTCTGCCTCTGGAATGCTAGGATTAAAGGCGTGTGCTACCACTGCCTATCCTTTATGTTTAATATTGTGGCTGCTCTGTCTCTGACCCCAGATAAGTTTATTAGCATGCACAATATTTGGGGGAGTACAATACCACAGGAAACAGTACTTTTTTTTTTTTTTTTGGTTTTTCGAGACAGGGTTTCGCTGTGTAGCTTTGCGCCTTTCCTGGAACTCTTTCTGTAGACCAGGCTGGTCTTGAACTCACAGAGATCCACCTGCCTCTGCCGCCTGAGTACTGGGATTTTAGGCGTGTGCCACCACCACCCGGCGGGAAACAGTACTCTTTAGGAACTTGTAACAGTGAGTTCTTTGACCTAGGCTTACTTTCCTTACTTAGGAGCTTCTAGAACTTTACCCCATGAGACCTCTTTCATTCCACACTGGGTATATAGGAGTATAAAAGAGGTATACAGTTCAAATATTTATTGACAACAAATCACAAGAAAATTTATTTTAAAACAATTTTTAGTACACATATATGTTTGCTACTTATGTGCTTTTGTATTTTTTACACAAGTATTTCTGCATAAGAAATTAAATCTCAACTGAACATTTGATACTGCAGGAGACAGAACTGCCTTGATGTTTTCCAGGTGCATCAGTATTTTGGTTTTATAACCATAAATTCTGTGGACACAGCTTCACATATATACATAGTATAAATTGGCAGAAGCATTATTTTAAGGCATTTCAGAAATTGTTAGAAATTTTCCTAATCTAAAGCCAAACTTCACTTAATGATCTTCTTTTTATTAAATTTAAGTCAACAACTAGGTCAATAATTAAAGAAAAGAAAGCATCTTAAGCAGGAAGAGTGGTGGTATTCCTCATCTGGAGCCCATCCCATTCTCAAGAGTTCTTCACTCTGCTCCTTCCTTGTTCATGTCTCCTTATTCTTCTAAGATATGAGACAAGCCATTGGCTGGGCAGGGGGTGCTCTGACCTCACCTCCCCAAGTTAAGACTACCAAAAGCTAAGAAATGCTCCACCCCACTCAAAAAACCCACATCAACACAGGAGTATGGAAGGAAAAGCGAGGTGTTCAAGATGGCGTTCTTTGTTGTTGCACAGCAGAACAGCATGCATAGTGCACAATGCACATGTGTGTTCAGAACAAGGCTGCAGCAAAGCTGAACGATACATGGCATGGTGTACTCTGCCAGAACATCTCAGATTCATTTTGTGTTTGGTTATGACTTAATTTCTGGTTTTGTGTGTTCAGAAACCTTTTGTAATTAAACATTTGCAGTGTCCACACTCAGCGACCCCTAAGGGTCTCACAGTTGAAAAGCAAGGCATTCCTATGCTGGCGTGGCAGATGCTCATTTGTTATCTATTGTGTGTGCACATTTACGAGGGAGTAAAACCAATTCCTTCTCAAGACAGCTTTAAGGGAAAGCTAGAGCACGCTATTCACATGTTTGCCTTCCATCTTAGGGGGAAGGCTGCACATGCCATCCAAACTGACAGCAAGCTCAACCATGTGATTTGTTTAGGACAAGAACATATGACTGGGAAATAATACATGTCACCCTGAAAGGTCGGTCTTAAGATATATTCCATAGTTTCATTATGCTTTTATTCCATCTCCCTGGAGATGATTAAACTCTGACAGCTGAGACCCTGAGGGAAAAAAAACACAGCCCAAGTAACTCATGGTGTACAACAAATGCAGTGGGAAACAGCCCCTATGCACTGTAAAGCCACTGGCATTGGCTGTGTGCTATCATAATGCAGTGGGAAACAGCCCCCATGCACTGCAAGCCACGGGCACTGGCTGTGTGCTATCATAACGCAGTGGGAAACAAGCCCCATGCACGGCAAGCCACTGGCACCGGCTGTGTGCTATCATATGCAGTGGGAAACAGCCCCAATGCACTGCAAGCCACTGGTACTGGCTGTGTGCTAGCATAATGCAGTGGGAAACAGCCCCTATGCACTGTAAAGCCACTGGCATTGGCTGTGTGCTATCATATGCAGTGGGAAACAGCCCCAATGCACTGCAAGCCATGGGCACTGGCCGTGTGCTATCATAGTGAAAGTGAGCCAAAACTGGCTGACAGGGGCCGCTTCAACACTAAACAAGCGTATCCGCTTCCCTTTGTCACACAGGGACAATCCCTGCAGCATTTGAACTGCTGGAGAGAAGGGAAACAGATGGCGGAGACTCTGTTCTCTACCACTTCGTTTCCTTAACCTTCAGCTACGGGAAGAACTAATGCTCAGCAAATTAGAGAGTTTACATTTTTAAAGATAAGGACTTGGGATTGATACTAATTGGACTAAGTTGAAATATTTCCAAAATAAGTAGAGTCGTTTCACAGAGTGATATTCAGGATTAAAGTTTTATAAATATTGCACAGAGCTATCTGCAGTCATTAAATTGGACAAATATGCTAAATTTCTCAACATGCTAGATTTCTTCGGCAGGATTATATTTGGCTCAAAAACTGCATTGTACTCCCTCACTCCAGAGAGCTCACAGGTAGCAAGAGGGTTGTAGAGCTGGCTTTGATCCAATTACATGCATCGCATACAATATGTTCAATAAATTACTCTGGAAACAGTGTAGATGAGGGTTACTTCAGTAAGGGTGAAGATACACTCACTATCTTGTTAGATGGAAGGGATGGAAAAGGATCTGCTATACACAACTAAAACATGGGCATAAATAGAAAGTGTGAAAGTCTATTTTAAGACTTATTTATAACTGTTATTTGTGTGTGTGTGTGTGTGTGTGTGTGTGTGTGTGTGTGTGTGTTAGTATGTGCATATAAGTGCAAGTACAGAGGACAGAGGCATCAGATTCTCCTGGGGCAGGAGTTACAAGTGGTTGTTAGCCACTTTATGCGTGTTGGGAATCACTCAGGTCTTCTGTAAGAGCCTTACAAGCTATTAACCATGAGCCATTTTTCTAGCCCATGAAATATGAATAACCTTTAACAATAGAGCTGTAGCACACAATAATTGAACGTTATCCAAATTATAAAGAGTCAACAAACATACTATAAAAAAAACTAACAAGAAAACATTGAATACAATTTTCAAAAATGAGTAATTATGGAACAGACAATTCACAGGAAGAAAAAAAGTTAATGAATATATACAGAACTTACTCTTATTAGCCATGGAAATATTTCAAATTAAACAATAGTAAAACTTTTTTAATGTGTGTAAAATAGAAAGCTGCTTACTCTCAGTGGTAGAGGCCATGACAGGGCAAACACAGTACGCTATAGTTCACAGAAGGACCAAAATCTAACTGCAGACGGTTTTGAGCAGCGATGCCGGGGATGAGGAGCTGGCTCTGTGGGTAAGGCGCTGTGCATCCCCCAAACCTACACAGAGGTACCTGTCACCCCAACACTCTTCTGGTGAGATGGTAGGTAAAGACAAGAGAACCATGCACAGCTCAAGGGCCAGCTAACCTAGCAGAAAACAAGACCGACTTCCTCAGCCAAGACTGGAGAAGAGCCCTGCAGCAAGCCGCAGGAAAACGTATGGAATTCAGCTACTATCACAAAAGAAGTCCAGGACTTCTCCACAGGTCAAGCCATGGCTTAAGAAGTCTTGGTGATATTTTAGCTTTTGTATGTATATTAGCTGGTTCCTACAGTGATTTTCTTGTAATGCTATGCATGCTTCCAAGAATTCCAAACAGTGTGTATTTCTCTAAAATACCTATCAAGCATCCAAGGCCAAATGATCTGTCTCCTAGGTCAGACGGATAGCTTTATTTCTTGTGTTATTTAGGGTGAGACTCTCTTTTGTTATACAACCTTACTAATAGACCCCTAACTTCTTGCCTAACCACTTCTAGGAATGTAGACTGAGTACATAGATCTCCTTTTGATATACTAACTGGTCATTAGCACTCAGCTGACCTCCTCTTTTACACACTCCCCTTTTGGGTTGTAAAAGAAAGCCTGACATCACTGTCTGAGGGAAACTCTTACCTGCCTTTAGGACCTTGCAGGAATTCAGGCCTGGTGACCTGCTTGGAGGGGAGGATTGCGATTGTTTGGATATATAACTGTAAAGCTAGAGACTGAGAGAGGATTAAAGAAATGGACTAAAGAGCTCGGTGTGCTGAGATTCTTTTCCCCAAAACAAATCTCACTGTTCGTAGTTTCTCTTTTGAGTCCCTGGGAAGTATATTACTAAGGCTGGTTCTTTAAAAATATACAAAAGACTGAGGCCAGACTTTTCACCTTTATATGTTCACTGTGGCACACATGTGCCCCCCACCACATATATATCATACACACATACAAGGATTTTAATAAAGCAGTAGATGAATTGAGCATAGTGTACATATACATATTTAGTTTATAGACATATAGGCATACCTCATCTATGCATTTCTTTATACACTTACACACATACGTGTGTGTCCCTGTACATGAGTGTGAATGCATGTATAAGACAATGACAAACTAAAACACACAGAGGAAAGGGTACACAGTGAAAAATGTCCCTCTCACTTCAGACCTTCCAATGTCCTCTAAAGGCAAAAGTTACCCAATTACTAATATTTACTTACAAGTTTTAGCAGCACAGATTGTTGGAATGAAGTCCTGGAAAAATGACTGGGGAAGAAGCAATGGTCAGGGTCTGATACACTGTGGTAACTGATCTAGAGAGAGTTCACCTATACACATGTGCATATAGAACACTCTTTTTTTTCTTAATTATTCCAGAGCATTCTATCTCCCTTAACCAATGTCCTTAGTTGTGGCACCATCCATTTAGAAGGCTCTCAGTCTTCTGCTGTTATAAATCATGCAGTGATCAGCTCCCTCACACACTTCTTTGAAGTCACGTGCTGGTACATCTGCTGGATATATTCCTAGAAATAGAATTGCTGAGTAGGAGCTGGCCAGACAAAACAAAAACAAAAAGAGCAAGACAAAAGGAAGGTTGTTTCCTGCAAAAAACAGTGGTACCCAAAAACAGGCAGGCAGCTGCCAGGAAGCCACAAACTACTGGAATGGCTGTAGGCACGTTGAGAACATGGATGAAAAGGCATTCATCTGTGCTAAACTGCATTCAGTTATGCTAAAGAATTTCGATGCCATAATAAGACTCATACTGAAACGGCCGTTCTTGTGGGAGAATGAGTGACGCCTTGGCAAGGGTGAGAGGGGAACATTTAGGATGCAGCCACGGTAGTTGGGGAAGAAGTAGGCTAGTAACCCACCACGCTGCCGATTCTCCTCAGCTACCTGCTGCACTGTGCTCTGAGGGAGCGCTCCCAGACATCTCTAAGAAGCCTCATAGCAAAGACTCTGCAACAGGGGACATCCCACTCCTCCACTCTGGAGCGCAGAAACACCGTGGCTAGTGTCAGTCCCACCTGATGTGGGTATGGGCCAGCTCCCCTTTGTCGGCACAATAGTTAACTGAGCGTAAAGAGCTGAGAGGTACATTTACAATCCTTCAGTCCCCAAATCATCAAATGTTTGTGAACTCTTTCCGTCTTCTAGAATGCTGAGATCCCAGAGAATGCAGAAATTACAAAGTGACCTAGAGCCATCACCAAAAACCCTAAGGAGTGGAGGTGGGAGCCGTGGTTAAGATCTAACACTCTCCATTAAGTGTGTATTTCCCACCAGACCTCTCACCCCAAACCCAGCACTGGGACTTTAAGGTTGAGAAAGGCAGACAATGTGGCAGTGAATCTGGAGACAACCTGAGACTTGTGACCTAAGACATTCATCACATTTACCCTTTAGAAGATATCACCATCTCAGCTGACCACACCAGGGTCAAGAGAGGCTGCATACCCAGTTCAAATTCAGTCAGTCAATGAGAGGCAACACCAACGTAACTTAGCAGATTCCACTGTGTCTAAAAACAGAGAGGGCTTGCTGGACTGCCTGCCCAGAATGTCTCATTGCATATGGAGGCAGTGAGAATCACATATTTACATTTCCAACAAGTCTCCAGGGCACACTGGCACTTAGGCCAGGAGCACACTTTGAGAAACAGTTTACAAGAACAGCAGCCTCTATCTGAGAACCAGCACATACAATAGAAGATGTCCGATCTTCTCCAATATTTTTTCTAGTACTTTTCTAAATGTAAAATATTGAGGAAACAACGGTACAAAACTTATAGGGTACTCCCACTTCTCTATGATTATAAAGGTCAACAGATCAGCATCAACTCACAAAATTTATACCAAATTTTTCAAAATTTATAAAATCTCTCTATGATCAAAAACTCTATGGATCTAAAACAGGGGGAAGTGAGATTGGATAACTTTAAAGATGTTTATATCCTCACTCCTTTAAATAATCCTAAGAATTAATAAAACCACAAGCAAATCACAAACTAGAAATATATTTGCTCTAAATATGACAAAGAATTAAAATAATGTTAAGACTGACAAGAAAACATTAAAATAGGATCTTTGAAGATGCACAATTCTACAGCAGGTCTCAGAAAAGGAAATACAAGGTTAGTAAGCACATGTACTATTCATTCTTACTAGTAATGAGAACATCCCAATGAAAACAGCAGTAAGAGAGTGGTAAGCTTTCTATTAGCAGACTTAGAAGCAGTGCACAGTGACACTTTACACACTGTGGGTAGAAGTTTCACCAACTTCCTTCTTGATTCGTCCTACTTTATTGCTAAAAAACATTGCAGGTTCTAATAAGAAAGAAAAGCATTATTTTTTGAAAGCCGTGAGAGGATACTGGGGCTGAAACATCAATTTAGGGTTCATTTCAATTTCCATCATGTAGCACGCATTCTCTTGATTTTAATGATAGTTGCATTCTATCCGATTCGGAATGGAAGCTTAATTTACATAATCCCCCAAAGACAGCCCCAGAATTCCATTAAAGGTCACCTTACTTCCCCATGCATATCCCAGCTTCTAATCTGCTCATTCTTCCTCTCCTATTGTCATACCCCATGCTTTGGTAAAGCTTGCTGCTCATTATACTTTCATCTCAAATAGAAAATCTTTCAGTTTTGGCTTTCCGTCCTACTAAACTCCATTCCAGTATGTATTACTTCTCTTCATGTTATAGTAAAAGATTAAATAGTCATTTACTTTTTGATGTGTGTAAAATTGAAATCGAGACTCCAGAAATGCTCTTTGGAAGTCTCCGAGCGCCTAGAGGTGAAGCAGTCTAGGTCTGAGCATTTACTACTGGCAGCCCCAGCTGCATATTAAAATCAGGGTATTGCAGCGGGTTCAGGGAGGAGAATTTATTTGTGTAATAAACAGAGTAGAAAAGCTCCCTGGTTCCCAGGTGTCCTGCAGTGGAGCACAAAGTTAATGGCTTGCTGGTTAGCAAACCTCAAATATACAATTTACTCTTCTGAAATAAAATACTAACAACTGTCAGTCTCCTAATAATGAAGAAAAAAAAAACCAATCCTTTTCACTCAAATTCTCATTTGAATCACAAGCACCAGGATGCTCAATATCAAAATCTGACATTAGATTTTCCAGTAAGAAATACTGAGACTCTGATACAGCATCACTCTGGAGGAGAAAACTAGGGGCACTCTTGGCTTAATGGATATTTTATAATTAATAGTTCCATCAACAGATACTTTCTGCTTTCAAAACAGCAAATATATTCTTGGTTTCAGAATGAAGTTAGAACACAGGGATCACTAATACCCAAGATTAAGACATTGCTATGTATGTAGGCATTCTCTCCCAGGAAGGCAGACAACATCAGGATGTTTTCCATAACAGCAGATAACCTGAGGAGTTATGTTACTTTAAAGAAACAACTCTTTGTGTACTGCTGGCGTGGCCCAGCGCAGACAGACTGAACTAAAACAATAGCCAAAAGGTATCTGTCATTCTAATGGTGCTGAGTTTAGGGGACAGACACTAGTGATAACATAGGCTGCCCAGCTGCAGGTCTACTGCTTTTGTATTAAACACAAGCTTGCTGGGCAGTGAAGTTCAGTAGTCTCTTTTTTTGAGCATGTGACTACTTCCCACTTGAAGCACCCTTGTGGAGTTCTTGAAGCATGACTCTTCTTGCCCAACTCAAATCAAAGAACTATTTTGTCCAGGTGTGCTCACATGGCTGCTAACACTTCAACAATCAACGCACCCCCTCTGCCTCAGCCAATGTAACACCAATAGATGCATGATTTTCCCTCTAAACTATTGGGCAAAATTAGATCCATGTTTTGTACTTCCTATTAATTTAGTTAAAGAAACAAAAATCAAAAATATAGACTAAGGGCCAGCAAACTGTAGCTCATAGGCAAAATGTAGTCCTACATCTGTTTCCAGAAATAGTATTTTATGGGAAATTTCTTTTCATATAACCTTTCTTGTTATAGTACCAGAGTTCAATATGTTTTCTAGATAGCATGGCTTATGGAGCTAAGAATACTTAATAACAGGCCTTTCATAGGAAGAATGCTGATCACTGTTGCATAGATAAAAAAGAACAGGAAGTGCAGTTCTTCACAAAGAGAAACTATATGCAGGAAGACAAGAGGCAAGAGCCACACTTAGGCACAGGCTGCATTAGAGCACTCATAGAGAAAGTTTTCAGGGATTTTCTATTTCTTTTTCAGGATTCTCGTCATCATGCTCATGACATCACTGCCAACACTACTGTCATAAAGCTTTCCCACTGTGCTTTCACGTCTGCAAGCTGTAGTGCTGATTCTAAACCATCATCAGTCGACCTTCGTGCGTAGTGTGAGATAAAGACCCAGTTTCAGTGTTCTTCAGGTGGCTATGCAGATTTATCACTTGTTAATGACACTGTCCTTTCCTACTGGGTCTTCTTGGCAGTGTCCACAGAGATCAGTTGACTCTGTGTCTAGGTATGGGTTTATGCGTAGACCTTCTACTTTCGTCCATTACTCTGAGCTGTTACAGCACAGGCCCTTAAAGTACTCCCTCCCTGTTTCAGAAGTCAGCCCATCTTGTCCGCATGCAGCTGTCTCTGAGACAGTAAAAAAAGCCACACTATGTTACAGTGTTGTGGTACCTCTCCCTCTAGGCTGCAAGCTAGGTTTATCCTCCTACCTAATGCCTGTCCCTTGGTGTTTGGTCAATATTACAAATTTTATAATGAATATTATGAATATTAATTACATGGGTGTTTGGTCTTCTAGAATATGTGTGTGTGTGTGTGTGTGTGTGTGTGTGTGTGTGTGTGTGTGTGTGTTTTACATTTTTCCTTCAGGAAACACTTTATGGTTTCTCTTTGACATATCTAAACCTCTGCTACCATTACTGCTGTATTTTGTGATCTTTTAAGGGAAAATATGGATTATCTGAACACAGTTGATGCTGAAATAGTTGATCTGATAACTGGCAAGGCAGTTCAATAGCTGACAGGTGGTCGTGTCGTGTATACAGAGTAAGGATGTTGACTAAGGGATGGCTGATGGCTTATGTATGAGGGAGCAGGGTGCTATGATAGTCTATCATGCTGGAACAGGGCAGAACTATGTCCAGACTTGCCTATGTAATATTTTCAGATTGATGATGACTCTAACTGAAACCATTGGGAGTCTAACTAAAGCTTAGTGGGGGGGAGGGGGAGGGGAGGAACTACTGTTCTCTATGATCTAGCAGTGAGTGGAACTTTTCATTATTTTTCTAAAAGAATTCACAGTAAGAACTTAGAGATAAAGTATTTATTTATGTTCATTAAATAGCCTCCATGCTGGGCATGATGGCTAAACCTTCAAATGTAGCATTGGAAGGTAGAGGCATTGAAATCTCTGTGAATTTAAGTCCAGCCTGGTCTACATATGTATAAGTTGTGTTACTCAGGGTTCTCTAGAGGAAAAGAACTGACAGAGTAAATACACATACAGGATTTATTAGAGTGGCTTACAGACTATGGTCTAGCTAGTCCGACAATGGCTGTCCCCCAATGGAAAGTGTTTCAAGAAAGTATTTTAAAAGCCAATCTTTTGAGCATCCTTTGGTGATAATTACACTTATGATCTAGTGGTGATAAATCCACTAGTAGTTCAGTCTATGAGCCTGGATGTCTCAGCTGGTCTTCAATATACATTGGAATCTGAATCCCCAAGATGTAGGCTCTAATATCAGGGAATCAAGAGGAAGGGCAAGCAGACAAAGAGCCGAAGCTTCCTTCTTCCATGCCCTTTATATAGGCTGCCACTAGGAGGTGTGGCCCAGATTAAAGGCAGATCTTCCCACCTCAAAAAAAAAAAAAAAGGGTAAGTATTTCTCCATTAAGATTGCTGTACTTGCCAAAATTATTTATTTATATTTATTGACAAAGCAATGAAGGTATGTAATTAAAAGAAAGCATTAAAAAAATAAAGATGGGTCTTCCCTCTTCAAATGATTTAGTTAAGAAAAATCCCTCACAGATGTGCCCAGCCAATTGGGTTTTCTTTAATTCAAGATGCAGTCAGCTTGACAACCTAGAGGAACCATCACAATGTAGGAAGTTCCAGGCCAGTCAGGGTTATATAACATGACCATGTAATATTCTGAAATGTAAACAAATCTAAATATCCATCAACAGATGAGCAGATAAAAAAAATGTGGTTTTTGTTCAGCTTTAGAGGAGATGAGAATCCAACATTGGCAAAATCATGGAAAAACCTTGAGGATTTCATGCCAAGTACATTAAGCTCATCACAGAAACATGAATATTGAATGACTGCACCTACATAAGTCATCTAAAATTATCATACTCTCAGAAGCAGAGAGTAGGATGGTGATTACCCAGAGCTGGGGGAGGGAGAAATGAGCTGCTAACTGACAACTCTAAAATTTCAGCTGGGAGAGATGAGTGCACTCAGTCAACATTACTACCTTGCATCCTCAGTAACTTAAGAGGGGAGATCATACAAAAAGTCTCACCACAATAAAACATCAATTTATCTTTAATTTTTCAGAACAGTGCTAGGGTTTATAACATGTGTGGCAGCTATATATTAACATGGTAGTACTATAGAATTATTTCAACAGTAACAGCAAAATATTTGATATTCTAAAGTGGGCAAGCAATGCATTCTACTAAGCTCTGAAGAAGCCAACTAGAATTTAGTTCATGATAATGTGTTCAAGTTAACAAGATGTAGGTACATTATCTTATTTGGTCTTCAAAACAGCCCTGAAAATGGACAGATAAATAAGTCAGACTTTAGAGGTCAGTAGCTGCTGATGTCACATGGCTTGCAAAAACAAAGAGTTGGAATGACCTCTTCACGTCCTTACTCCACATGTAACACTCATACACCATCTCATACTACTTTTCATTGTCCTGGGTCACTAAAAAGTGCTTTTTTCCAAAAAATAAAATTGTAAAAATTTAAAAGCATTCATAATTAATGCAATCAATATCTTGAATGGTGTCAGTTCCCTCTTCTCAATTTTCCCTCTAAACATTTCAAAAGAAGAACAAGTCAATGGTAAACTTAAATAAGATTAACAGGAGTTGCTCAGGTCAGAAGTGCTGGCTGTTCCTTAAGTGTTATTCAGGCTGAAATATTTTTCTTAAGTTCTGCTTCAAGAAAGTGTTTTAAAAGCCAATCTTTTGAGCATCCTTCGGTGATAATTACACTTATATGTCTTTTCAAAATATTTGACAGCTTGCATTACTGTGGGTAGAAGAAAAATAAAAATCAATATTTAGTTCAAAGGAGCACACAAAAAGTTAGTATTCTCTGTTTCAAGACAGTATTTCTATTTGACTTGGAGTTCACATCTTTAGAAAGGTCTACTACTAAGAAGTGTAATTGAGTCAACAGTAAAGGAGCTCAAATATTAACAGTAACCATCCCTGGGTGTGATGTGCTGTCTGCTAGTGAACACCGCACTCCAAAAAGCCCTTGACATTATCTGTCCGTATTTGCGGATGAGGAGTGATACCCCAGAACCAGCGTGAGAGATGTAAAAGAATGCCCAGGAAAAGCATCAAAGTCAGAAGCTGATCACTAGGTCTTAAAGTGCACCATGGAGATGTGACTGAGGGCCCCACCAGATCAGATGGATTCAGGCTCCATTTCGGAGAGTTGTTTCTTAAGTAAGCTGCGCCACCGTGGTTCCTCTCTGAAACACTTCAGACACATTCTCTCATGGACAGCCTAAGAAGGACACAATGCCTGAAAGGCAAGACTGTGAGCCTAATGGGAGCAATGGAGAGTATGAGGAGGCTATTCAATATTCATTTTCACCTTGGTTTCTATGAGTAGTTTATCTAGATTTCATACCACTGTGGCCCCATAGTATATCCATAGATACTTTATGTATGTTACTGCTAGGATCATTATTTATTATAATAAATTATTACCGAATTTATCATGTGAGATACACTAGTGTATTACAGCAACACAGATGTGCTAGTGTGACAGACACATAGAAAATGTAAGTCCTTAAAGAATCCCAAGTGTCTGGAGAATGTTTGAGAAGAAGAAGCTACATTGCAACTACCTTCCTCATCATTTCCAGTTCCTTCTATGAGATGTGGATTAGAAAGACAGATAACATATATATGTTTAGGAGTATGGCTAGGGATAGACAAAATGAGGAAGTTCTCTTTGTCTCATATGATACAGGAGTATCTGAACGTCCATAACAAGCAAGCAATACTCTTTAATTAAGAAGGAAACTGAGACCTTTCCTCACCTCCTACTTCCACCAGTTTTCATCAACATAGCCCATTTCCTCAGTCCCACCATATACCCTCCCCCCCCCACAAACAATCTCCAGAAGCTTTAGCACATCTTCCCAGTAACAATTATCTCGTTATACTGTATCTCTTTCGTTGCTGTTGTTGTCTTGCTATGAACTTAATAAAGGGAAAGAATTACCTATGACCTTTAGCATTTCTAACCCTGGAACTCAATAGCATCTGGAATACAGTAAATACAAGGCATTCATTAAAGAACAAATGAACCACAACTACAATCTAGCATGTGAAAACACACACTATGTCCTGGGCTTTGCACTAATCACTTTATATCAGTTAGTTCATGTGATTTTTCAAGAAGGCTCTATGGAGTATGTGCTATGATAATGTCAAGTTTACAGATGAGAAAAATTAGTTTTGTAGAACTAGGTAATTTGTCAAGGATACATAGGAAGAAGCACTTTTGGAATTTAAATCAAGACAGTCGGAATCCATTGTATATGCCCACAACCTCTCTGCCACACTGAATGAATAAGCGGGCAGCTCTGCAAGAATGAATAAAAATGAGGATTTTTGTACCTAAGGAAGAACTCTGCTCAAGAGACAGAAGATGTTAGAATACAAAACCTTTTAGGGAAACACCGTCAGGGCTGGTAGAGTACCACCACAGTAATAAGTGCTACCATTAGTGGATTTTCAGCAAGGGTCACATCCTCTCAGATCAACATTCAAATATCTAAAACAACCTTTATATTGCTAAATTGATTGCAGGAATGATTTTGAAATTAAAAAATAGGCATAAATAGCAGTTATTTATCTTGATTAAAAATTAAGACCAACATTGTAAAAGCACCCTTTCTCTATCTCTCTCTTTCATGATTAGAAAGAAGTGTCAATTGCTAAAGCATTTATCTTTTTATTAGTAACTTCATTTTTATGTTCTGGATCAACAATATCAAATAAATAATCCCCTACATCTATCACTCCACAAAGGCAAGGACTGTCAACAAACTTGTAATTCTTTAGTGAGGAAACATAAAGACTTCTGCACCGCAGGGATCATTTCAGCACTCGGTTAACTAATGCCAAGATACTTAATGTAAGTGCTCAAGACCTTATCTATTAAGTAGCATCACTGGTCAGCACCCAGTATGAAATTAGAAGTACAATGCCATTGCAATTGCAGAATAACTGTGGATTAAAGTCAACTAAGCGAAAGGACCTTGGCGTTTTCTGAAAACCTGCTCAGGTTACCAACAACTAAAGCCAGGGTATAAATATCCTCTGTTCTTTCAGGAACCACCCACCCTGATCCCATTTGAGAACTATAAATCTATTAGCTTGCATACTCCAAAGTATTTCATCCATCAGTCTTTATCAGAATCCTGAACATAGGCTTTATTTTTTTCATATATCCTTCTTTTCAGGACAGAATGTTTGCTCCTCATGGACAGCCATACAGACATATAAGGGTTCTATAAGTATGAGCTGGTACACCAACTACAAAGATGTTATTTAAACAGCCTCATGTAGTTTTACTGAGGAAAATTCAATTCAGTTCTGTTTTCTTCTAATACTGCTTAACCATTTGCTGGAATACAGTGTGACTCAACAGTCTGTGCTAGGCCAACATTGATTTCCAGATCTTCAACAGTCCATTTAAAATCAACAGCTTTAAAATGTTTAATTTTGAGTGATTCAATGGATTTTTATTTTGCTAATACCAGAGTTATTTTTAATAAATGAGGGTGTTTTGATGTTTTCTAATATAGTCTTTCAACTTGGAAAGCAATTATTATGTAAATGTTTTTCAGTGAAAAAAAGCCCATGATTGCCTGCCTCCAACTGCTCTGCATTGGCAATTCAGTTTTCAGACAGTCTAGCACTGGGTCCTCCGGCAGAAAGTGACTGTGGTATGGGCAGGACCCAGCCCACTTCACCTGGTTCCTTCTTGGAGCCTAGAAGTTACTTTGCTTCTGGCGACACTTTTTAGGATTCTGTTGTGGAACATTTAACTCTGTGAAGCTGTGTTACTGTGCCTGTCTAAAACACCTGATGGTCTAATAAAGAACTGAATGGCCAACAGCAAGGCAGGAGAAAGGATGGGTGGGGCTGGCAGGCAGAGAGAATGTATAGAAGGAGAAATCTGGGAGGAGAGGTAGGAGCCAGAGGAGGAGGAGGACTCCAGGCGTCAGCCACCCAGCTACACAGCAAGCCACGGAGTAAGAGCAAGATTTACAGAAGTTAGAGAAGGAGAAAAGCCCAGAGACAAAAGGTAGTCGGAATAAGTTAAGAAAAGCTGGCAAGAAACTAAGCCAAGCTAAGGCCAGGCATTCATAAGTAAGAATAAGCCTCTATGTGTGATATATTTGGGATCTGGGTGGCAGACCCCCCCAAAAAAAGAACTAAGAAACAACAACAGGATTCATCTGAACAAGGAAGGCCAGGAACAACTTAAAATCAAAGCATATGAAGTAGATGATAAAGTAGATTACATTTCACTTATCAGACGTATGTTTGTTATAGTTTATCTTGGCAGTTCTGGATTCTGTTGATTATCCCAATTCATAACTAATACTAATCTCTTTCCCTCTGCAGAGTGTCATGGTTTAGGTGATAAATTATATGGTTATCCTGTCCATGGGGACCAAGAAGACTCCATATGCTTACTTCATTGGCATTGTTAACTATATGGAGCCCCAGATTCTAAAAGAGAGGACATGATACAAGGCCTCACTGCTGACTGGCCTGAGATCTGTGAAACAGAAATACTTGTCCCTATACACAGAGTTGATGCTTCAGACATTTCAACTGTGGCTGACTCATGTTAATGTCCTATAGTTCAGTGGGGGTATTTTTCCTCATTTTATGCTTTCTAAAACAGTGTTTCTGTGAGAGTCATAACAAATTAACATGAAAAAGCAAATAGCTATGGTAGAACTAATGCATATGACTAAATATTACTTTCATCAGCTTCTCATTGTTACTGTTACTATATAAGCATACACAGTGGGGTCAACATTAAGAAATTAAGTTCTTTCCTAAGAGTATCAGAGAATCAAAATAAAAGACTTTATGATTTTAACCAGTAGTGGCATTAAGTTACAAAATCCAGACCCGTCAAGGTCTCCTCATTTCCAATCTCAAGTATTGGCCGAACTCACTGAACAAATACTTCGAACTCTGTATTTTACTTTGTCAATATAAATCATAATCAGTGGATTATAAATAATGTGACTGCTTTTTTCTGGGTCACTGGAAATAAATCAAAGTAGTCATCATGCATGCCATGAACAGAGTCACTAAACTATTCTCATGAGAAGCATGACTGCACTTTGTCAGGAGAGAATATTCTTAGAGTTTTCAGAGTCACACTGTTGGTGTTTACTCTTTTTGCATAGAGCAGACAACAATCCTTTAAAAATACTTGGCTGGCCATCTACTAAAATGAATCTGAAGTCCTTGCCTGGACCCACAAAGCTCTGCAAACCTCTAAGAACTTATCTGTCATCTTCAATTTTCTTCTTTGTGTGCTAGCTCCTTACAAGAGCTTGAACTCTTTTCTAGTCTGTATCTGAGGTTTGCGTTGGCTATTTCTTTGGTTTGATTTTCTTTCTTCCACATAGTATGGTTCACTGTTTCCTTCCCTTCATTTCCAAAGCTTAGAGAAGTTTTCAGTGAACGCCTCACCTAAACTCACCTCTCTTCACTCCCACTTCTCACCCCTTCCTACCCATGTATGTTCATGCATGCATATGTAGACTCACTCTCCATTCCCAACAACAGGGATGTATGCAAATGAAGGTTACATGTCTCTTTTGTTCACCTTTTCTCTCTAGTACTCAGGCCAGTGATCATTAAATGGATGGAATTAAGGTCTATCAGGGATGTCCAACCTTTCATAATTGAGGTACTATGTTCTCACTGATGAGGGAGACCAGCTCCCACATGTATTTACCCCAGGGACTCTTGAGGAATGAGAGATAAGAGACTTAGGTAGAAATAAAGAGGGAGAGAAACAGATAGAAATGCAGGATAGCCTTGGGTGGTCCTGGATCCTTATCCACCAGCCCAGAACTTTATTCCAAAGGGCTTTTTATAACAGTGCCAAGGGAAGGGGCAAAAGACCTCCCCCTTGCTAGATACAGCCAAGTGTAGACTCTTACAAACACCTGGTACTTAAGCCCATGATCCAATCATCTTTTTATGCAGACCTGCTGGATAAACCCACTGGGAAACCTTTGTGAGCTCCAACACATTGACAAAATTCATGCTTCAAATCACACACAAAAACTCATGTTTTAAGTACAGAATGTTGTTTTGAGCTGCATTATTTAATATAGCCTATATAAACACTAGCTTCAAAAATTTGTATTGAAGTGTCTAAACTTCTAAAACTAAAGTCCACATTTCTTTGACTTTTAAATAAATTCCCTCTGAGAAATATATTTTGGGTAGTGTTGACAAATACAAATATAAAAACTTTCTGTATAGTCTTTGGGACTAATTAATTTTGGTGTATAATTTATTTATATTTGTAACATCTTTTAAAATAAAAATTCAAAAAGCTTTCTGGGAGGGAAACCATAACTAAAAGCAATAATAACCCCAATCCCAAACTTTTATAACTAGTATTTCCATTTTAGGCTATTTAGTCTATAAAATTAAGCAGTATTTGTGAGCAAGGATGTTCTTCATAGCATGTTCAATTAAAGAAAGCCAAACTTCCTGTAATTAAAAACAAAACTTTAAAAAGTTAATCTTCCTTAAGGAGTAGAGTGAAAGCCACTACTGAAGAGAACAGATTACAGTTTCATTGAACTGAGACTTGAAAAGGTAATGCTAAGCTAAATGACTGCTAACTGCAATGCTGTGCCCTGGGAGCCTTTTTGGTACCTGTCCTTCCTATGAACTCCTTACAACAGGTTCCTTTTAACTACAGGGTGCTTTCCAGGCCACTTGGTCTCTCTATCCATGGGAGCCACACCAGGGAAGGCCATCTACCCCAAACTCCACTGATCAGCTGGTTGACCAGCAGTCCATCTAATGGACACATCCTAGATCTGTACCTCAGATCTAGTGAGGTCTTTTTTTTCTCTCTCTAAGAAATACCAAATTTTTTCCAAGAAAGCAGATATTGAAAATTCACATTTGGTTTAAGCACGCCTCCTAGGAAATTCAGTAATACCGAAGAGAAAATAGACTGGAAAAGCCACATCCCAATAGAACTCCTTGCTTGTCACAAGGGAGGGCACCGTTAGGCTAATGATCCCTGTGGCTGATAGGGATCATCTTCCTAAAATTTTTCTAACATGTAATTGCAAGAAAGGGATCACAAACTAAAATAAATTTATCAGTAAATGTTTTATTATATAATTGTCTGTCCCCTTAACACTTTTCAGTAGTGTGAGAAACCATTGAGGGTACCCTCACCTACTAACTCGGAAGCCTAGGATAATCAGGTGCCATGGTTTCAAAGAAAAGAAACGCTGTTTTTCCCCTTAGAGACATGAAGCAATATCGAATGATTTACTTTTCTAATTAATTAACAAAAACATTTCTCAAAAAGACTTTATACTGGAAATAAATCCTGACTGTAAGTCCGTTCTTTCTGTCACTCATTCCCCATGACTGAGGTCCAGAGAAGGCGATAACAGGGACACGGACCCTGGCATCCATTTGTGGGCTTCGTCTGCATGGGCCTCAACAGTATCCACCAAGAAGGTGAGTCCAAGCCTGGCTCATCAGCTTGCTTCTGGCTGTGGGTCTGCCTCTGCTGTTTGAACCCAATGTAAGCGTACTGAGTGAGGGGAACAATGCATAATGTCTTCTCAGAGGTCTGCTGTGGAGTTTCATCTTGTGCAGACTTCTGTAATCTCACAGTGCTGACTGTTCAGCTAGTGATCAATGATGAGAAATGGCCAAGTTCACTTTGGATTATAATGAAATAAAAAATACTGATTCACTGACATTCTTAATTGTGTTAGAGTACATGAATAAAATGGGCATTTGTTTTGGTGACTGTTTTTGTTGTGTAAGACTGGCTTCATGAGATGCAGTTCATATAACATACAAACTACCCACTTAAGATGTACAGATCAGTAAATTTTGCATATCCAACTGCTGTGGGATGTTCTGTATGGCAAATGTGTTGCTGATTAGTCAATAAATAAAACACTGATTGGCCATTGGCTAGGCAGGAAGTGTAGGCGGGACAAGGAGGAGAATAAAGCTGGGAAGTGGAAGGCTGAGTCAGAGAGACACTGCCAGCCGCCATGATGAGAAACAGCATGTGAAGATGCCGGTAAGCCACGAGCCATGTGGCAAGGTATAGATTAATGGAAATGGATTAATTTAAGCTGTAAGAACAGTTAGCAAGAAGCCTGCCACGGCCATACAGTTTGTAACCAATATAAGTCTCTGTGTTTACTTGGTCGGGTCTGAGAGGCTGTGGGACTGGCAGGTGAAAGAGATTTGTCCTGACTGTGGGCCAGGCAGGAAAACTTTAGCTACATCCAACTATACAACTGTCACCACAATACATTTGGACATTTCTATACCCCTTAAAAACAAGCAAACGTTCCCTGTACCCATTAGTAGTCCCTCTGTTCCCCTCTTCCACGCCTGTGGGAAGTCACTAATGTGTTTCGGTTTTTGCACATTTAGCTATTCTGGACGATTCACAGAAACAGAGTCACATAATTTGTAGTCTTCTGTGACTCATTTCACTCACTCAATGATGTTTTCAGGGTTGCCAGTTCCTTCTGTAGTGAGACTACATCATACTCACACAGTTTTCCAGACACTAAAGGTGTGTTTGGATATTTCTACCTGCGAAGTCCATGGTTTTTGGAGTATATACCTGTCTTTGTTTCTTTAAGAAATAAAAATCCTGGAATGACTGTTGATAAAAGGAAAAGAAAGCCACCAGGTTCTTTGAAAGTAATCCATTTTCTATAGGAAGTGATACATTTCTATAGGAAGTGAAAACAAAACACTTTTCTACTAACCCACTATGGTTTTCCTACCTTATTTTACTAAAAAGAAAAGTATAGAAAAAAAAGAGAGAACATATGATATGGCTTTGGGAGGGAAAAATGGTTCAAGAGATAGGACAGGGAACAGAGGTGGATTTGATTAAGACACATTGTATACATGCATAAATACCGAATAGCTTTTAAAAGTATTGTTGAATTCAATAAGTAGTAAACCGTATACTATCAATGATAAAAATCACAGTGTTTTTAACTGGTAAAAGAGTAAGGACAGGCCATGGTAAATGTTTTGTAAATGTTGTTAATGTCTGGTGTACTAGAGGACAGCTGGGCTGCTCTCTCTGCTTCATTATTCCATCTATCACATTTAACACATCTGGAAATTTCCATCCTATATAGACAATAGGCTAACAGTTTTTAAAAAAGGAGATAAAAGACCTCTTTTGCTATGAAAAAAGTAGTTTTGATCTCACAGAACCCTAAAATGGGTCTTGGGGACCCTAGGGATCCTCAGGCCAGCTTTTCACAACTGCTGATCTCAATTCTGCTCTAAAACTGACAGGGGCTTTTTTTCAGTTAGCTTGTTTTGCTTATATAATCATCAACACAGGTATTTTTAGGAGGGACTTTTGGGTGGAAACAAGATCAGAAAACTTCTTGAATATAGTTTTCAAGCATTTGTTTACTATATTGTTTACACTTGGCTATATTTTGAAAGCAGGCGATCAAAATGAGATGCATCACACACTAATGTTTTTCTTGTCTATTCTCAAATATTATTTATATCATCAAGTGCAATATATAAGATTTTGCTATCTGTTAATCAAATTCTTGATTACTCTAGTGCTGTATGCAGTTTCAACACTCATTATGAACCCAGAAATGCAAGTTTCACTTTCTATCCAACTTGGTCTCTGTCTCTATGATGATAAAAGAGTCCTATGACTCTGTGTTCAGATTTTAAAATACTGAAATGTTTGTGACATTTTCTAAAATGGATATTAGTGTCATAATATTAAAATAATTGTGCTAGTGTTGATACCTGAAAGCAGTGATTTAATGGTCAGAGTATGTGGTTGATCTTGCCTTAATAATTATCCTGTTTTATAATTTAAGGACAATGGTATGCTCAGTAACTTCATATACACCTTCCATCCTGAAATGGTTATGGAAACAGTGATATGCACTGAAGTAGATGCGTAAGTGAAGTTTGTCCAGAGTTCTAGACCCCAAGCCACTTTCTGCTTTAATTTCAAATGATGACTCAAAATCAAGTTAAAACACTAGATTGTGAGCCACGAGGTGGTGGTACATGCCTTTGATTCTTCCAGAGGATTGCTGTGAGTTTGAAGGCAGCCTGGTCTACAAATGGGTTCCAGGACAGCCAGAACTGTTACACAGAGAAACCCTGTCTCTAATAAATAAAAAACAATAAACAAACAAACAAACAAATAAACCAAAAACCGTAGATTGTAGGTGAAAACCAGTAGCCTGGGGACCTACCTTATGATATCCCCTTCAAGAGCAATCACTCTCTTAATGATCTTCTGTTCTGGGTTTTTAGGAGACCTGGGATTAAAAAAAAAAAGGTTATATAATCAATGCTGTTGCTGTTATTTTAGGAAAAAAAATAAATTGTTCAACAAAATTGGCTATAATAAAATCATTGCAGAATTCTTTACCCCCATGTTATGACATCAACCTTACTTGGGTTTCAAGTGACCTGAGATACTATTGAGATAATTATGTTTTTTTTAAATCTCTGAGAATAAAGAAGCCATAGTAAAACTTAACAAAACTGAAAACACAGAGGAAATACAGATAAAATTGGTCCAGTCTGGCAATCCCAGTACATAGAGGTGGAGGCAGCAGGAACAGGAGTCTTCCATATACAGCAAGGTCCAGGCCAGCCTGGGCTACATAAGACCCTGTATAAAGTGTAACAGAAACCAAGAGGGATATATAACTTAGATATTAAGGGATGAAGATTATTAGTATGTTGCTATTAAAGACAAGTACTTATAAGAAAAGGATTTATATGTAAGAAAGCAGACATTTCTTTTAACTAATAACATTCTGTAAAGTTTATGACACTTTAAAATTAAAAAAGGATCTTCCAGAAAAAAAATTAAATATTTTTTTAAGAAGAAAGTAGAGAATTCCTTTACATCATATTGAAGTTCAGCGATCTGATAATTATAGACTTCAGAGAGATAAACAGTGCTCCTAACAGTTAAAAGAAATTGACAGATTTTGAAATAGTTAAAAAGATATTTTCTATTTTAATCTCCATTGTGGTGAGAAATTTTTATTCAAAGACACACTACTTAAATAAATCCCCCCCTCCTGGAATTTACACCTCAAGTGATTCTTTCCTACATTAGACTAGATTGATCTGTGAGGTCAAGAGAGTAATGGGAAAGGAATGGGGATAGCACTTCTCAGCTTTCGTTATAGAAGAGTCTCTCATTCACTTTGAGCTTTTCTATTCCTCCTCTGCAGCAAGCCACATCTGTCCTGAACAACCCTATAGAAACACTCACATGGGGAAGAACTCCATCTGCTAAGGTCCCAGCAGTGAGCTGAGAGGCATGTCCCTCAGTGCCAGCCAAAGCTGGAGAAGCTGTAGCCCTGAGCATCAGCTTCACTGCATCCTAGAGAAACCCTGAGCAATGTCCCCACCTCGGCGCCCTTAGGAGATGTGCATCATCAATATCTGTTGACTTCAGCTGCTAGGTATTGGAGGAATTTGTTCTGCAGCAATGGACAGATAACTCCATCTTAATATGGACAATTTCCTGCTGGCAAAATTTTAAACCTCCAATTTAACAGACTTGTTTCAAGGACTAGATCATATGTCATATAAATGATCATTTAATGTGTACTTGAAAATCAACTAGAGATAAAATATTTTCATGCCAATTCACATTTTGAATTAAAATGCTTTTTAAAAGGAATGTGAAGGTATAAAAACAGAAATAAAGTAAGAGAAACTCTAAGTGTGTTCTGAATTAAAAGAATTATAATACAACTTATATCTCACAATACATCTTACATAGAAAATAAAATTACGTAAAATAACTGAAATTACTTTTATATGATTATGAATATTCTTTATTTTGAAGGGAAATTAGATCAGAGTTTTGACTGGCCTCTTTCTACAAATTGAGTAACTATTATTTAATAAGTTTAGTGTCATTAACAGACAATTCTAAATCTGACTTGAGGGGTTCTGTTACCTTCAAGCTATGGAAACTGAGTTTTCTGTATAAGGCACCTTAAGACTACTAGAAAATGCTTTTCCAGCTCTTACATTCCAGTCTTTCGAGACCTTCTCTTAGTCTTGTTGCAGCTTGCCTGAAGAAGCCCCTCCTCCTTCCCACCTCCATTCCCTAGGGACCCCATCTCTTGGTGATGACCCAGGATCCCCCTAACTCTTTCCTCCTATCAATCTCTGCTTCTCCTTCTACCAACCTCTAATCCTTTGTGTAACCCCTGACTCACAACACTCTGCCAGGGACCCTAGAGCCACCACACTTGCCTAGCATCAAGAGTAGTCAAGAGCAACCAAAGAACATCCATACATCAAACAAAGACAGGACTAGGTAGCTACATACATATTAATATACTATTATATAATATTCTGTTATACTACATAACACATACATATTACAACTCTAGATACCTGGATCTCTGGGGAAAAACACCACAAACATGTACAATCAAGACAATATGCCTATTCAAGAAGCCAGCAACCCTACCCAATAATCTCTGGGAAAAGCAGTGTAGCTGATGTACAAGACAAGGACTTCAAAATAACAATTATGACTATGTTCAAGGACCTTCAAAAGAATATGAATAAATGCCTTAATGCAGACTGTGAAAACACTAACAGTTGAATGGAATAATAAAAACATTTCAAGACATAAAAGTAAAATTTAACAAAGAAATAAAATCACTAAAGAAAACCCAAACTGAGCCTGGCGGTGGTGGCGCACGCCTTTAATCCCAGCACTCGGGAGGCAGAGCCAGGAGGATCTCTGGGAGTTCAAGGCCAGCCTGGTCTACAGAGCGAGATTCAGGACAGGCACCAAACTACACAGAGAAACCCTGTCTCGAAAAACAAAACAAAAGAAACAAACAAAGAAAACCCAAACTGAAATAAAAATGGAAATTAACCTACTTAGGATATAAACAAAAACTTCAGTGATTAAACCTTACCAACAGATTAAAAGGCACAGAAGAGAGAATCTAAGTTTTGAAGATAAGGTAGAAGAAATGGGTAACTCAATCTAAGAAAATGTTAGATCTAAAAATCTAAGATCAAAACATCCAGGAAATCTAGGACACTATGAAAAGACTAAACCTACAAATAATAGGTATAGAGGAAGAAGAAGAAACCCAGATTAAAGATAAATAAAACATTTTTAACGAAATCATAGAAGTAAATTTCCCCAATCAAAAGAAGGAGGTTCTCATAAAGGTTTGAAAGCGTACAGAACACGAAAGATACAGGACCAGAGAAGAAATTGCACAGTGACACATAATAATCAAAATACTAAACTACAGGGGAAAAGGATATATAAAGCTGTCAGAGAAAAAGACTGAGTAACATAGAAATGAAGATCTTATTAGAATTGCACCCGGCTTCTCATGGAGACTCTAAAGCCAGAAGGGCCTGGACAAATGTGCTGCAGACTCTGAAAGACCATAAATACCAGCCCAGACTACTATAGCAAGCAAATCATCAATCACAGTCAAAGGAGAAAGAAAAAATATTCCATGATAAACCAAATTTGAGAAATTTCTCTCTACCATTCTAGCCCTACAGACGGCACCAGAAGAAAAACTTCTGTGTGAAAAGGTTATCTACACCCAAGAACACACAAGGAATACATAATCCCAGAAAAGTAAATAAAAAGATCAAAAGAATAATTAAAAAACCACCCACACTATACCCACAATATAACAGGAGTAAATACACACTGCCAATTAGTAACTCAACATTAGTGGTATCAATTCCCCAATAAAAAGACACAGACTAACCCTGGATTAGAAAATAGGATCCACTTTTCTGCTGCATCTAAGAAATACAGCTCACCATCAAGGATAAGACATCACCTCCACGGGAAAGAATGGAAAAAGACACTCCAAGTGAATGGACCCACGAGGCAAGCAGGTATAGCTACCTGACAAAATAAACTCAAAACTAAAATGAATCAGAAAAGGCAGGGAAAGGTACTACATACTCATTAAAGGAAAGATTCAGCAAGAAGATACTACAATTGTAAACATTTATGCACCAAACACAGGAAGCCCAAGCTCATAAAAGAAACACCATCTCAGCTAAAATTTCAACTGAATGTGTGATTTAGAAATGGAAACCAGAAAGTATGGCTGTTATTACCTGGACTATAGCATTAGTCTCTAATTTCAGAAAGAAAAAAAATGTGTATCCGATTTTAATGGGGAGGATCAGGAAGAATCTAAACCAACAGCAGCAAGTTGTATTATTAAAACTTTTAATGGCCAGATTTTTACCTTATTGGAAATTTGATTTAGTAAATGGCAATTTTTTTTTGCACCATATGATGTTACCAAAGAAGAAATGCTCCAATGCTGAAGTAACACCTGAACTAATTATAAAATTTCTCACCTAAATTAAGGTATAACCAATGCTAATGAAGAAATATAAAAAGAACCCCTATTTGTTTTTTAAAAAAAGTTGTGCCAACAATCTCTAGGCTTCTGACATACTCAAGAAGTATTGTATATTTTACAATAATTTGTATTTTAAGATCATGATGCAAAAGAGAATATATAAAGTGAGCTATCTATATAATTAAAGTCTTATGAATTACTACTTTAAACATACCTATAAATTTTAATGTAATATTAAACTCATGAATCTAATCAAATAATTCAAAATGAAACAAGCTATTACTAACATCAATTTCATTACTGCTTAAAATCTATACCTATATTTTAATCATTAGGCTGTTGAATGCATTACTTGGAAGTAAGTAGAGGTGGTAAGAGAGTTATTACAGATTTGCATCATAAAAGTTATTAAACTTCCCTTTGTCTGAATTTTCTTGGCCACTTGCCTGTCTCCTAGACAATGTGAGAAATAACAAGTGAAGGATTGGTTCTTATTTCAGGAGTACAATGCATGCTGCCCAATAAATACTCAAATTTGCATTTAAATTTGCAATTTTAATTTTTTCACAATATGCAATATTTTATAGTTTTAATTTCTGGGACCTGAGTTATAAACATTCCATCTTATGCTCATGATTTAATCAGGCATGAGGTCTGGATGAGTAGAGTAGCATTTTTCCTGAACTTCCTGGGTCTCAGTGGTTGTGTTTGGTGTGACATAATGAAGCTCCAATCAGAAGAAACAAGGTCTAACATAGCCATTACAGGATGCCCCATGAGCTTCTGTGGAATTTCACTTTCTATTGTGATTAAAGTGTTACCATTTTAAGTGGTGGCAGGCCAAACACATGTATGTCTTTGGTCACAAAATTCTGTGTAACTGGTTTAGGTTCTTTCATTTTCCCCTGGCTGGGCTACTGGAAAGCCATGTTTTATGGAAACTGAGTAAGGAGTATGTGTCTCAATCTCTCACTTCCTGGCCCTACTGCTTCTTGATGTGACAGAGTACCTTCATCCTGGAACTAGGCATACCTAGTCTTTGATTTGTGTTGAAATTATAAAACCTCATTTTAGTGAGTTGGGTGGATTGGGGGTTTGGATTAACCAAGATTATTATAGATTTAGCCTCTGGATTAGAAATCACATTGGGTCCAGGTATAGTGACACGTGCCTTTAATGCCAGCACTTGGGAAGCAGAAGCAGGTGGATCTCAGTGAGTTCAACACCAGCCTGGTCTACAGAGCGAGTTTCAGGACAGCCAGAGGCATACAGTGAAACCCTGTCTCAAAAAAAAAAAAAAAGAAAAGAAAAAAAAGAAAAAAAGTGTGTGGGGAGGAATAAAGAAGGAAGGAAGGAAGGTAGGAGGGAGGGAGGGAAGGAAGGAGGGAGGGAGGGAGGCAGGCAGGCAGGAAATCACATTGGTCATAGTCAATGTACATTAAGGGTTATTATGATACATATATCAGAGTGAGATCTCACATTTTTTTTTTAAACATTTTGCTTGCTTGCTTGGTTGTGGTGCTTGGGATCCAATCCAGAGTCTTGTCTAAACTAAGCCTTTTTCTACCTCAATTCCAGGTTTCTAATTCTTGATTCTTCTTTACTCCTTTCAACCTTACTAATTTCTACAGCTTGCTGACTGCAGCAGAGCACCCATCTCCTGCAAAGGTAGTGCCTGCAGCCAAGAGGGTCGTGTCTGCTGTTCCTGTTCAACCTCATTTGTGAGGAGGATTCTGAGTGGAGGAAGCTAATGCTGAGTGGGCTCTAGTTATCGTGGACAGAAGGTCAGACCAGGTCAGAAGCCACATGACACTAAATTGGAATTGTAGCAACGTTTCAACACTGGCATTGAACTTTTCCAAATAAATAGTAAGACAGACAAGCACATAGGAGACTTTACATATAAATTCTAACTTCTTTTTCCTCTTCAAAATATAAAGACAGCCACAAACTCTGAGCCCTTATTCTTGCATGAAAAATTCCAGTGGAGCTGAGACGTCAATACTACAAATTTGCCAGAGTCCCACAAGCCTGACCCACAAATGTTCAGTGGCTGAGGTTGAGCTTGGGGGATTTCTATAAATCCTAGCTTGACTTCCGATTGTGACATCACATAACCACAAGAGAACATGTATAAATGCTATAGCTTGAGAACTTATTCTAAAATAACTTTAAAAAAGAGCAGAATCCACAGAGCCTAAGGTCATTATTACAGTCCACTTCTCTTAGACATAGATAAGTTCTTTTGCAAATTCTCTAACAAAAAGAACTTGTCATATTCTGTTATAATAAAGGGCAAAGCCAAACATCTTAAAAACTTAGTTCCCTTTTATTACACAATTAACCAAAGAGATACACAAACTAAATAATAATAGTACTCATATTGAAAAGTCAGTTTAGCTTTACTATCTGTGACAACAAGAATCAAAATGGTACTTTTCAGCATCCAATTCTATATACTTGCTTCATTATTGGTTGTGTGCACTTTCTGCATGGCCATGGATTCATGGGTATGGTTGTGTACACACACACACATTTTTAAAGTCCACTGGTAGTACTTAGCACATTTGTATGAGTACACTTACAACTTTTACTCAGAACAGCATTTGAGCTACCTTGCCGCTTGTTAACTTCTCTTTGTGTCATCTGAATGGTATGAATGAAATCGCAGACTCTTCCTGTGCTCTGGGTACATTCATAACCTCACAAGTATAGTTCAGATGTTCTTGCTGCTACTGTAAGATATCCAATCCCTACCAACCACTAGCACCATCACATCTCAGAAAACGCATCAGTCAAAAGGCTGCAGCATTTACAATGTGACATGCATAAGGTGACTAGAATCCATGTTAATGGTCCAACCATGTCTTCTATGTTTATGTTCTAGAAGGGGAAGGGGTGGTCCTGTGAAAAGCACTCAGACAGCAACAGGGGGTTGTCATATGGACAGAAAACTTTACTGAGAAGTAGAGATCTTAGCACTGGGGCACATGTCCTGTCATTTTGTAGGGTGTGGGAGCACGGAAGGACTGAATCATCTACTTTGGCCATTTTTACAATGCATGCCCTACCTGAATCAGGCTGGAGTAAAAACACAATACTTTACATGATAACAGAGAAATTCCAGGGAGGTTCCCAGTGGCAGGAGCAATTTTGTGTTTCAGATCTTAATCAAGTAAATGTATAATAATAGCACTGACAAAGCATATAAGTGTGTACTGTGGCTTACAAAGGCTCCTGCTACAATGTAAAATATTTCACTTTTACTAATTTTACAATTAGAAGAAATTTAATAAGCAAGTAGTGACAACTGTCCTTATTAGTAAATCACCCTTGATTGTGTAAAATCAATTAACATGTATTATGACTATAATTGCTTTAATTATAAAGAGCTACAATAGTTTGTAGTTGACTCTTTTGATACTTAAGAACAAGTGTATTCATATCTCTAAAAATATCTCAGGAATTTAGTATAATAATAACAATGAGATCAACCCACAGATGTTTATTAACTGAAGAATTTAAAAGTATAGGGCAATACAATGTTCAGCTGTTAAATACAATTATAGCTGTATATCAACATCTAGAATGAGTGTATGAACATAAATACATATATCACATGCATATTATGTGCTTTGTTCTACTGTACAATATGTAATCATATTTGAAGAAATGTACTTCCAGCCATAAAGAAACATCTGCTCAAGAAAATGAGATTCCTTGGTTGACTTACTTTGCAAATCTGTTGCTTTTATACATGGAATATGCTTTCCATAGAGCATACATGTGGAAAGGAAGAATTCTCAAATTAAAAATCAACTATACTATACTCAAAGTGGAGACCTTTTACACCACTGGACATGTACTTTGGAGTATTTTTCATCTAGCTTTTAGGCCTTTGGCTACACTATCTAATTGTCTATACCTATACTATGCCTAATTGACTATACAATAAAGCATCATTTACGACTGTGGGATAAAGTAATATCTTTGAAGGAGTAAACCATCAGTCTATCTAATACTTTGACTAAACTATTTGACTTCTACATTCAGTCAGGCTGGAAAATTCTGCCATACATTTTTGTTAAGATTGAAGAATATTCATGCCACGAATCACCTAGAAAGGTAATGTATCTGTTTTCAACATCACACCACATCTATATAAAATAGCACATAAAGGGTAGCTCAATTAAAGTGTAAAGTAGATTCCAGTATGTAAGCGCTAACTCTGTACCTTTAAGCTGATATACACACAAGAGGTTAGAACTATGGGGGTGGGGGTCACCTGAAAAATGCTACTGGAATAAGGGCCAGCAAGTCACGAACACTGCTCACATGCCAATTTTCCATGATGGTGATTATACTATGGGGTGTGAGATGCCAAACTCAAGGCAGGAAGCACATGATAAACTCAGGAGAGCAAGAGCGAAGTGATAGAGGACCTTTTTACTCAAAGACAGTATTTGATCTTCACCTACCTCTTCAGTCATATCTATTTTCTAACCAGTAATAAACCAGAAAAAGAACCACAATTTTTAGCTTTAAGAATGTAGAGACAACAACTTGTACATGATAAACAACGTGCCTGAAGAATGCCTAACTGTGTCCAGCAAGTGCTTGAAAGAGACAGAGGCTGTTGTGGTAATTGTGTCCATCAGAGCTGTGCATGGCATTAAAAACAACATGGTCATGGGTCTTCAGTATAATTCTCTATGGTCATGGGAAACAGGAAGTATATACTGATGATCCCACCCCCTACCATTATGCCCCATGACTGGGATTAACAAAATGAAACCTTTCAGGATTAGGTGTAGAAAGCAAATGTCAGATGGGGGACATTTCAAGGGTTGCCAGCCAAGGCTGAGAACCAGACAGGCCAGTGTGCCTCCACTGAATATGCCAATAAAGACTGTTGACCGAGGAATATAACTCCAATTGAGCTTAGAGACTGTGTTGACAAGATGAAGAACTTTAAGTAGGCTGTCTTAGTGACTGGTCTGTTGCTGTGACAAAACACCACTACCAAGGCAACATTTAAAAGAAAGCATTTAGTTGGGGGCTGGCTTATAGTTTTGGAGGGTTAGCTCATTATCATCATGGTGGGAGCATGGCGTCAGGTAGGCAGGCACGGTAATAGAAAAGAAGCTGAGTGCTCACATCTGATCTGCAATATGCAGAGTGAAAGAGAGAGAGACTGGGTCTGGAGTGGACTTTTGAAACCTCAAAGCCCACTCCCAGTGACACATCCACTCCAGCCAGGCCACACCTCTAATGCTTAGCAAACAGTTCTTCTAACTGGGAACCAAGCATTCAAACATGTGAGCCTATGGGGCCATCCTCATTCAAACCACTACACAGGCTTAATATGACTCAAATTGCCTTATACATCTTTTAACTTTATTCTGAATTAAAAAGAATAAGATTTTGTTTTTCAGCAGGAAACTTAAATTCAGTAGTGATAATAAAATCATACATTTTTATATATTTTTTGATGTGATAATTTATACTGATCCCATTTTATTTTTTCCAGTGTATACTTATGGACTAATATACTCTCTAGTGACTTTTGTCACGTGTATTATTAATGTTTCAACTGCGCTAATAGATTCAGAATTTCCTAAAATCACATTAGGTATACATATGGGAAGACATGGGACTGCAAAATCACTGATACTAATCTCTCTAAATGCTCACTCTCAGGAAGAACACTAACTCTGTGGAGATCGGATTTTAAGTAAAATATCAGATATTTTGGCTCATTCCCATTCTAACCCTTTTGAACTTATTTATTTTTAAAATATAGTACTATTGTTTTGCAGACAAATTCTCAGAGTCCAATAACTACACACAATTTGCTACCTAAAAAAAAATGTCAACTTTATGCCCCCAATATCAAACTGAATAGCATCAGCAGCTGTATTAAGAAAAAAATGCATGGGGTTTGGGGTTTTACAAAATCAATTTCAACTGGTCACCTCTGAAAACAGCATTATCATTTACTTGCTCAGCTTGACAGCCATAGATATAGCTCTAGTTGCTAAGTTATCAGAAACTTACAGTGATTTCTCCTGCTCTTACTATGATAAAAGCTACTATGATAATTTACTTATTGATATTTCAAGCCAAATAATTCTAAGAACCATTTTGTAAACGAGACATGTAGAGAATGGCAACATTTTAAGTGAAGCATTACATATAATTTTAACAGACTAAAGGAATTCTGGGACAATTTAGGGGAAATTTGGCACAATAATTTCTAAGTTGACTCATTTTGGTAAACCAAGAGAGATAATGCAGTGCTGAGGGAGAAAGAGTCAGGTGAGTAAGGAGGAGCCTGGTGCCCATGTGTTCATGGGAAATGGAGCAACAGCTCTGATTCCCCACTGGAAGGCACATGCAGCTGTGAGTGGCCACATTTGGGTTCTCAGCATTAAACAGAGCCTCAGAACCAGAGAAAGTTTGCTTATGACACAGTTGTTCACTATCTCACAAGCATGTTTTCCCCTGCTAGGCTAGCTTGGGAAAGTTTTATTCTTTAACAGAAAATTAGTAGGGCAACCTATTCTTAGTTATGGATTGTAGAATGGCACTTGTCCTGGAGGTAGAAATGGGCAGATGTTGGTGAAGGGCACATAGTTTCATCAATACAGAAGTTTCTGTAAATGTTTTCTTTGGCATAGCAACACCAGTAAATAATAAAGAGTACTTGAAAATTGCTACAAGATAGCTTAAATGCTTTTACAACTAAAATTATGCACGTGATGGACTGATATGTTAATCAGGTTGATTTAATCATTCTACTACATACATGAAAATCATTATATTCTACACCAGAAGCTTATATATGCTCAGTCCAATTATACTTAAATAGAGCTTGGAATATGCCTAGTTGCTTGTATTTTATATAACTACAAAAGAAACCCTTTTCCCCAATTCATGACCATACTTCAACTTGGGAGAAATTCTTTCATGGGCTAGATCTGTCATGCTATTTAGTCAACTAGAGTAGACAGTCGGTAACAATTATAAAATGTGCTCAGGTATGTCTTTTATTTATGTTAAAGATCCAGTATATTGAGACTGCAATTGGTCAAAAGATTTTTCTTTCTCCCATACTGTGGCTACTTTTGCTGTCATTTATGAAATTTTATTCCTCATATTTGCTTATCTTCTTAAAGGTGAACATAGAATTTTGCCACCACAAGCTGTCCCTTACGGAAAGCTGTTCTGATACAGTGTTGGGAGACACTGATTAATGTGTGAGGCTTGCCTGCTGTCCTGAGCTCCAGTCTTCGGATTCTGTGCACACGGAGAACAGACTCTAATCTGGGCAGCTGTCATGTTGATGCTCCCTTCCCATTGTACACTTTACGGGCTCGGAGACCACTCTACCACTCAAACATGACCAACAACGGCGTCTCCAAAGGGGAACAACAGCAGGAAATTATTAAGTTCAGATGGGAGGAAAACTTCTACTCCATGTGTGGAGATATTCATAGGGGCCTGATTTCCATATGGCTCTCACAGCTGAAGCTTAATGAGTATCTCTCAGACATAGGGATAAGAACCATTCTAATACTCAAATGCCTCTACAACAGAGCAAACCAAGGCAAAATAGAATTAAGGGAAATAATTTCCAACTGTTTTTACATGTCTGTGGATTAAATATAGGAAGGAGGCCTTAATTTAAATAAAAGCAGATTCTCGGAAACATATGCTCAACTCCCACCATTCTGCATCAGAATGGTTGAAACTTAGGAGTTTCCATTTGCTGTAACATGGGAGCTTTGCCAAGAGACACTAGCACACACATAAGTGATTAAGAATAATCTCCAGTATAATATATATATATATATATATATATATATATATATATATATATATATATATATATGGCAGTCTAAGCTGCAGTAATGTGAGTTTCTAGGTATGTTTTGGAATGACCATATAGACAGATGTTTTGATTCATTAAAAGATTTAGGATGATTAAACTCCACTTAACACTTGAAAATGTAACCTTATTCCTGAAATGCAATGGCTGTCTGGGAAAGACGTCATGAAGTCAAATAAACGTTTCTCACAAAAATTCTTCGATTCGGCTTCATTTGAAAACCTAGTGCCCCAAAGTCTGCTGACGCTTACTGTGTCTCTCCCACCCTGTATCAGCCTCTTCTCACGGCTGCCATCTGTCTGCTCAGCTTTTTCCAGCACAGTGCTCACCCCCCAGGCTGTTCACTGGCACTGAGATGCCTCCCTCCAGTTCTTTATGGGACAACTAGAGACATGCATGGTCCAGGTCTTTTCCAATTCTTCCCAGAGATTTCCCTCAGCCTCACCTCACCACACATTTCAGATATGTTTCC
Source organism: Peromyscus eremicus (assembly GCF_949786415.1). Taxonomy (NCBI): domain Eukaryota; kingdom Metazoa; phylum Chordata; class Mammalia; order Rodentia; family Cricetidae; genus Peromyscus; species Peromyscus eremicus. Next base: position 12,181,717 of record NC_081430.1, on the reverse strand, counting down.
TTCTCCATTATTGTATGTCAGATAATACACAAATTTGATTTTTGCCCTCTATTTTAAACAAAATTATTTTATGATAGTGTTTTGAGCTATATATAGGCAGAATTTTCTTTTAGAACTTAATTTACAATTACAATCCCCTAAGACATGAGAGTGGCAAGCTATAATGATTCAAAGACAATATTTCAACAAGTCTATGCAGAAACAGCAGCTAAGTCAAATGTTTCTGTAGGAAATCGTATATTCTATTATTATTAGCTTTTACTACTTAGAAACCTACTTCCTTTTCATGTTGATGCACTCATATCGTCAATATCTTACTGTAGAATTATTTAGTTACAGCTTTTCAACAAGTATATAACATGATTTAGTTTAAAAAAAAAGTAAAAGTGAAATTCCAAGTTATAACTCTATAGAACTCAGGAGAAGATCAAAAATAAAGTGACCACATTTAAATATTTTATTCTATTTTTCACACTGCGTCACTACCTTTCTAAGTTAAAGTCTTATTTTAATTAGTTTCCAACAACCCAATCTAATCACTTTCAAGTCAAAGACTCAGCTGTTTACAATGCAGACCGTGTTACTGTTGTGGCTGTGTGGATTTGACCTCCTGCCTGTTAACAAAGAGACTCAATTAATTATTTGCTGTTTTGAATGGCTATTTCATTTCACCTCCACCTTTGTGTAAGTGTTAAAAGGCTCAATTGTTTTATCACCTTAACCTTAGCTTTGGAAAATGCACACCGAATTTCTCCACTGCCAACTAATAAACTACCTTGATCCAGAAAGCTAATTTTCAAGACCATAGCTCCTAGATGTCCTGTGCCAGAGTCAGTCAGCTCAAGGAAGATAGCGACCTGGTGCCACCAACTTGTAAAAGATTCTCTTCATTTTGATAGCAGCAATGGTTTTTAAGCTAGTACTTGGTGAGAAAAGGACACAATAGCATCTCCGCCAGCTTTATTGTAAGAGTCACAGCTGAACACATAGGTTTTGTTTGGAAACCTTCACACATGCAAAACATAGGATGTTTATACTGTGAACACTGAACATCTGGAAATTAACATTGCAACAGTTTTTCTAATAATCTTTTAGTTTTCCCTATGTTTTTGACCACACTAAGCTCAGTAATGTAATCGCCCATTCCAACCCTCAAGAAAACCAAATAAGAGCAAAGAAACAGCTTTAAAGTAAGTGGGAAAACCAATTGTGCAATGTATGGGTGCAACAGCACTGGTCCCTGATGATTTAAATCTGGAACACTAAGTAGAAAGCCAGAGGAGAGCACAGAATTCATGGAGACCCTTGTGTCTATATTTCATCAGCCCTGATGCTACAACTTCACAATTTCTACCCACTATTTGCTTCTGGAACCATCTCTCCCCCTCCCATCTATCTATTTTATTGGTTATCCATCTAGCTACCTACCTACCTATGATCCTTGTTTGCATAAGTAGACCATACAATTATAGCAACAAAGTTTTAACCTCTTTATATCCAACACTAAGTTAGCCACGTGCATTTAAAAGAAGAATAGTTTAGCACATCCATTGTGTTGCCCTTGTTCAGCTCATGCTTAGGAGGTCCCGTTGCTGAGACTTCATAGGAGTATCTTCTGGCATTCCTAGGAGACACAGTCTCCGAAAATTTCATACTACAGGCAAACGAATGTGAGAGTATGAGAACTAGTCCCCCTGGGAAAGAGCATACCCGTTGGTTATCCAATATCAAATGGTCAGCTCTAAAAACATACATACAAGAAACGTTGTACAGACTGAACAGATTGCACTTCTATATTTAGGAATTTTTATGCACATAAATATACATATAACAAAAAAGAGGCTATGAATTTGAAAGAGCAAAGAAAGGCACATATGAGAATTTGGAGGGTGGAAAGGGAAGGATGGAATGATGTAAGTATATTATAATCTCAAAAGAAAGAAATAATTTAAAAGTTATATATGAGAACAGAAGTAAATAGCACTTGCCAAGGTGGCTAGATTGCAATCAATAAAATCAGATATTGCCACTACCTATGCCAGGTAAGTGAAATCTGAGGACATCTGTCATTTTGTATCTGGCTTATTTCATTGACTATGTCTTTAGGGCACATTTATGGTGTAGCATGTATCACCATGTCACTCTGCAATTTCTCGTCTCATGACTAATACAGGTTACTGATTTATTAACCTTGGAGCAATTTCCCAGTATACTTTCCCAATCTAATAAAAAATAGCTACTGAGATTTTGAAACAAAATTATAACTCCTCTACTCTTTCCAAGAGAATTTATACTGACATGAAAATCAACAACTCCAGACTTTGTAGATAGTATGTAGATCAGCGGTTCTGAAATGTTAAAGGCTAGGTGGAAGAACCCTGGCAAAAAAGAGGCTACATTTTAACAAGCACCTAGGTTGGAGTGGGTGGTCTTAGTCAATCCTGATGAACACGCTTGCGAACCATCACGTGACTACTCTATGCATGCAGCATACTGGTTCCTCATACGTTCAATGAATATGTAAATCATAACAGACTTTCAAAATGAACCTGGCACATAATACCAATTTTAAGCCATATACAAAATTCTAAGCAAGTAGGAAAACAAACTTTCATACTAGAGAAAAACATTCTACCAATTTCATATTGAGCTACAAACTGGATTGTATGAATAACTAGCCCAGAGTAGTATAATTCAAGTAAGAAAAAAAAAAGGCACCCTATTTTCAGATACACACACACACACACACACACACACACACACATACACACACACACTAAAAAGTCACTCTTGGATGACAAAAAAATGATAAATTCTGCTTTAACAGGAGGACTCTGGTTGATACGGAATATTTTTCTTATAGTGTTTATTCATCCCATAGATGTTTGCTGGCTATCCAGGTGCTGGGTCCTCTGGGTCACTAGATTATAATAATCTATACTACTGAAATCTATGGCATACTACTATGTAATATATGGTATACTACTATACCCATGGTAAGCGTGTCCTTTCAGGGCTCAGGTCCGATGGCCAGTTACATCATTTTGAGAAATTCATTTACATGTCTTAGCATCCTATTTTTCATGAATAAAAATGGATGAGCACTATACTAACAACGTGTGCTGCCAAAGACGTCATAGAAACTACTAAACTTCAACTGCTGAGCATCTGCTTTGTGAAGAACCAGTCTCAGAATGACAAACGTTAGAATGGACAGCTTCATGGGTTCATTTTGTTCTTAACATAGGAAAACCTGCAATCTCTGAAGGTAAGACTAGAGAATGAACGTCTAGAACAATCACTTCGGAACATTCTGCAGTGTCTATTAAACACAGATAGTGACTTTGCCAGCACACCACACTCACTATACTTCCAGAAAGTGCCAGATGGTGTCTTGGTCTCTCTCCCTCTCCCTTGGTCTCCCTCTCTCCCTCTCCCCACTCTCCCTCCCCCAACCCCTCCCCTGGCAGTTTCTCTCTGGCTTTCATTCTTCTTTCTCTCCTTTCTACTTTTCTCCTTAGAATATTTGGCATATGTTATTTGTAATAACTAAAGAAGACCCGGCTTAATAAGCCTTTTTTGGAACTAGTAATTTGTTAGTATTCTTTTAAACATTAATTCATGTTGATAAATTTATTCTTATTGGTTAATTTACTGTCTCTGAGAAATATAAAACTTCAACGGATTGTGTGAAAAGTGAGGATAATCTCACTGCTTTAATCTATTGTATATTTTAATTAATCTCAGTAACAAAAGAAAACAATGGCATTTTGTTTTGTGTTTAATAGTCTAGGGAACACAGCAAAGAGTTAATCGGACATCCTTGCAAATATGGACAGTTGGAAAAGTCCTAGGCCAAAGGTATACAGAATAAGCTACTAGAGAGCCTGCAAACCATAGACAGTGCTGTGCATTTTAGTCTCTTCCTACTTTAGTGTTTTCGCTAAAGGACAAGGAATTGTGCCGTTTTTGAGCATATTTAAACTTTAGCTGTATTTTAATTTCCTCTAACAGACTTAACTGTGGTAATGTTTGAAAACAGTGAAAGAATATCACCTCTGTTTTACAGTAACAAATACATGCAATAGGAAAATGAGTATTTTTCCAAAAGGTGCCAATCACAGTGGTAGCTCCATGCCAGGGTAAGGGGTGTGAGTCCGTCCATCTGTCAATCAGGACACTGCACTATCATTTCACACAGAGGCCACTGCTAACCAAAATCTGGTTTCAAAGTGGAAACAAAAGTCAGGATGGAGAAATGTTTAAGTTACAGTGGAGACATTGGTGGCAACAGATTACATTGTTATCATCTTTTCTAAAATGCCATATAAGTACAAACCTTTTGATATGAGAAACATATTCAAAGGAACAAATTCTTTTTAAATCAGATTATCATCTATCCAAAATGTCCTGTTTTCCAGTGAGACAGAAAAAAAATGCTTAATCCCACTTTGAATATGTTACTGACTCATACAAATGATAAGCAGTATATGTTTTAGACTCTTGGGTCTCTAAACATCTTTTGTAGTACCTCATGAGTTATATGATCAAAGCACAAATGCCAATGTCCTATAAAAATCCATTACATTGAATTTCAAACATTTTGCTTTAAAATGCTTGGCTTAATATAATTTGAACTATGTGAATAACTTTAAGTGACAGTTTTTATAATATATGCATACTAATTAATGGGAAGATACATAACATTATTAAGGGGTTTGGGGTTATGGTGTAACTTGTTTTACATTAGAGATTGTCTTGTATTGGCTAATGCCTGGACTGATGAGGTCAGAGAAGTCAGATGGCTTCAGTTTGTACGTAACAGGATCACCCACAGGAATTGACGCTGGAGCCTATAAGGAAGTGTACGTGTACCATGGTATTCTTCTCCTGTTGAACATTAGCCCAAGGACATTCTAGCACGTTTAGTTTTGATTTATTCCTTTATCTCATCCTCCCAATCATCCTTGAAACCATTATCCAAAATAACTACTGATAAGATTTCATTGTTTACCGTTTTTACTTCTTCCTGTCTTAATATGTTCTTTCTTTGGGGAAGTATGCATGACTTTTTTATTATCTGCCTTTTAAATAATTAATAGTCGGTCAATACAAGTTTTTTCTTTTTTTCGATTCTTAAGGTTCAACAGAATAGAAACTTCAAAGTGGGACAAAGACAAGTTAAAAGTGAGAAATATAAACAACTAATGAGTTCTATCAATCCTCATGGTCATTGAGTTACTAACAAACATTAAAGCTTGGAAAGAATTGAATTATTGGGCTTGGCAAAGCCACTCTGTTAAAATTATGTGGGTAATTAACAATTCTTGCCTACAGTTAAGTCTATATTTAGCAAATCAAACTCATGGGTCATGCCTTACACAGCATTTAAGAAAACTTTGCTAAGTTGAAGTAAGACCAGGCCTTACAAGAAAATCAACAACACCTGTACTTTAGAACAGAATAAAATATTTAAAATAAAATATAGGTGTTTAGTGGCTATCACTAACTTTGCATTAAAAATACACTAGTATTTTGGATACAACAATTAAATGACAAGTAGTATTTGAGAGATGAATGTACTTTTATAAAATGATGAAAAAAATATTTATTAGAATACTAAAAAAATTCATTTGCAGGGCCAAGGGAAGTGTTTCTTCTGTCCCCTCAAGTAGGAGCCTATTTTTTTAAGTTACACATGTTTTGCAATGAAAACAAACCCTCTTTCCCTGACCTTGGTCCTTTACACTTCAGCCTTGTTTATTTTGGTTTCATGAGAAGACAGTACCCCAAAAGCTACAACCACCATTTTCTCAATTTTGACGGTCAAAACAACTGAACTGAACATCTGTACTTATACTAACCTTAGTGCTTCCTTTCCTCAGAAAAGGGAATAAGGACTCAATATAAAGGGAGAAGAAGCCTCTAGAAGGACTTTTGTAGAGAAACAGTCATTAGAAGTTCTTTCCAAAGACTGTATATATGTGTGTGTGTGTGTGTGTGTGTGCGTGTGTGTACATAAATACATGTATATATTCCAGGGAGGGAGACTATACATATATTTTTTCCCAAGGATGGGTAATTATATATTAACAGCAAATTTATATCTACCAGCATCAGATTTCAGATTCCATTAGAAAACCTGACTGATTTTCCCTGTGCAATTCTCACGTTTTTCAAAAATAATAAAGATACGTTTGAGCTACGGTCTTCCAAAGCTAGACCCTGCTGTGTCATTGAACCAGAGGCATAAAGTTGAATCAGGTCACATATCCACATCCACATCTCCATGAAGAAGCCAGAACTCCCTATTCAGAACAGTACCATGACCCTAGCTAGCTCACTGATGACTCAGAGTCAAGTAGTTTTAGTTGAGTCCTTATAGTATGAGCACTCATATTAGGAGGAAAAAGATACACAGAACATCAAAATTTGCGCCTTTGTCATTGGTCTCTGTAGAAAATGCTCCACTGAATGGGTATGAAGACCTACCAACTCTCTGATCCCTGGAGGTGGTACCACTGTATCAAAGAGGAAGCGAATGAGTAGATGTCACGAAGGAGCTGACACAACAGGCTGCATGAACTCGCTAGAGAGAGAGGAACTGAGCAACTGGGATGGTACAAATGCACTGAAAACAAAGGTTCCACCAGTTGCCCAATGTAGTGCAAGGAAGTCAGAAATACATATCCGAAAGACACGAACGTTCTGGGAAAACAACCAGCTGTCTTACAATCCAAGGCTCACTTAACAGCAAACATCACAAAGTCAACATCAATCACATGACATGGATAAAAGTGCTTTTTAGAAAGTCTATGCAGATGAAACTTTTTGTAGAAATGAGTCGAAAAACTTCCTTTTCTCATATAATCATTCAGATGAAAATTCAAATAATAGAACCATTAACAAGGAGCTCTTAATTTCCCTAAGTATAAAACTATAGCTAAAAATCAGTAATTCTCTCTTAGGTCTCCTAGTAGCAATATAGGAACATATTTTAAAAATAATTCTTATAATTATTAAATATCACACAAGCCTGCATAATTTGATTATGTCTATAGTCATACCAACAATCTCAGAAAAATCTGATGAAGCACATATAAATACTTGGTTAAAAAAATGTAATGGTGAGTTTTGTAACTAAACAGCAGCTGTTGGTAGTTATTTCATATACGAAACAAACTACGAAACCCTAAGTACTCAGAAGCAGAAAATGCAGATTATCTGAGCCCATGATTCAAGTTAGTCTAAAAGTCCGTTGAGCAATGTAGATTGAAATCAAACAAAAACTATCTATTTTCCTCGAAATAAATTTTGATGCAGTCTTTTTTTGTGTATTTGTGTGTGTGCACAAGTATGTGTATATGTCCATGTGTGCACATACAGATGTCAGAGATTACTCTCAGGCATCTCTCTCTGTCACTCTTCCTTATCTATCTATCTATCTATCTATCTATCTATCTATCTATCTATCTATCATCTGTCTGTCTATCATCTGTCTGTCTGTCTGTCTGTCTGTCTATCAGTTAGGGTCCCACTATGTTGCCCTGACTGGCCTGGAACTCACTGTGTGAACTAGGCTGTCCTCTAACACACAGATCTGCCTGCTTCCGTCTCCCAAGCACTGGGATTAAAGGCATGTATTACCACACCCAGCTTTGGGAGTCATTTTTTTGTGACAGGGTCTCAATGAATATAGAGCTCACCAGGTCAGCTACAATGACCAGAAAGAACCTCTGGGATCTACCTGTGTTTTTCCACCTCCCATGGTGTTGGGTTTATGGGGATGCACAGCCAACCTAGCCTTTCTCTGTGGATACAAGGGGTCTGAATTCAGGTCCTCATGCTTGCACAGAAAACTGTAACTCATGACTATCTTCAGATCATCTGACAGGCTGTTTCTATACTGTAATTTCTTTTAGATTGAGATCTTTTCTTGGAGTCCATTTAAGAAATCACTGCATCTAAACATTCCTGTTCTACTCATTATTTAGAAATTCAGTTACCAGAATCCAGAAGTGCTACACTACCGTTAAGTCACATAAATGCTTCTAATATGTACTACTGCAAGAACTACTTAGTTCTTGTCTTATACTTAAATGCTTATTGAATTCCACCTCTTTCTCTAAGACCATACTATGGACTAGAGATCAACTTTAACGTATGTCATGATAGGCACTAACCTATTAGAAGAAGAGCAGGCTGAAAACGAGTACTCAGGTCTCACTAGTGCACTTTGGTTGAATGCCAGGCCTTGTAAGGACCATCTGTCTTCTCACATCTTGGCAGTACCAAAGGAAGAAAAACATGGAAAAGGCTGCTCCTCAGCTGCTGGTTACTTCATTACTAAAATTTCAGAATTTGAGCTGCAGACATCAATTTTCTAATTTATTTCTTTTTTTTTCCTTCCTTTCTTCCTCCTTCCTTTCTTCCTTTTTTAGTTTTTTTGAGACAGGGTTTCTCTGTATAGCCCTGGCTGTCCTGGAACTCACTCTGTAGACCAGGCTGGCCTCGAACTCACAAAGATCCACCTGCCTCTGCCTCCCGAGTGCTGGGAATAAGGCCCATGCCACCGCCGCTGCTCGGCTCAACTTTCTAATTTAGGAATCAGTACAGGATGAGCTTCAAAGGTCATGTTTATATGTTATCTCATCTTTGCAAATTACTTATGACAGAGTAAAGTTTCAAAACTGATATAACACCCAGACAAGTAGATTCTCTCCCCAAAGAACGCCATCTTTTAGATTATTTAACAGGTACACATAGAGAGATTCACAGGTTCAACATCTATGGTCATAATGAACCAAGTGTTTGAGGAAAAAAGGAGAAAGGAGTAAGATGAAATACCGGAGTAATTTCAAACATTCATGGTACTCATGGTACTTGTGGAGGTTTGAATAGAAATGGCCCCATAGACTCATGTGTTTGAATGCTTGGTCCACACTATTAGGAGGTGTAGCCTTGTTGGAATAAGTGTGGCCTTGTTAGAATAGGGGTGGCCTTGTTGGAATAGGTATGGCCTTTTGGAGGAAGTGTGTCACTGTGGGAGTAGGCTTTGAGGTCTCAGAGGTTCCAGCTACGCCCAGTGTAGTATAGAATCTCCTTTGCTGCCTGCAGATCACGATGTAGAACTCTCAGCTCCTTCTCCAGCACCTTGTCTGCCTGTAAGCTGCTGCCATGCTTCCCACCATGATGATAGTGGACTAAACCTCTGAACTGTAAGCCAGTCCTAATCAAATGTTTTCCTTTATAAGAACTGCCATTGTCATGGTCTCTTCCCAGCAATAAAAACCCTAACTAAGACCATACTCTAGGGAGGTTACACTATTTGCTACCAAAATAGTCCAAATTCTTTAAAAAGAAAAAAACCAGTAAAAGTTCTTTTATTAAATTCAAGAAAAGTTTTAAGATTATAAATTAGTTGAATGATTACTTCAACACAGCACTTTTAAATCACTATCAAAACACTAAATTTTTGTTTTTAAGTTTTAGCTCTTCTTCATCAAAAAATATATCTATTTTGGTTGCATAAGAAGTAAAATGAATACTTTGTGCCCTTTGAAAATCTGAGTTGTGAGAATGAATGAATTTGAAAAATTTAGCAGTAGTTTTACTTGGATTTTTATATTTCAAGTGGACTTAAGGCTTCTAAACTGTTGCCTGAGCAGAAGGCCCCTAATTTATTGTACAGACTACTCTGGCTGAGATGTATGGACCTATATGGCATCCCAAGAGTTTATAAATGGGAAAGAAGGAGGGTGGAAAAAATATGTGAGGGGAAGGAAATGTTGGCAAAAGCCGAGCTGGGGAGACAACACGTGGCCTGTTGTGAAGATGGGGCAAGGGATGAGGAACGAAGCAAGTAAGCAACCAACAGCCTCCGGAAGCTGCAAAGCGAGGCCAACACATCTTCCAGAGGATAATTCCAGGAAGCCAGGCTCTGCTGACATCCGTATTTAACCCTGTGAAATCTGGTTATGACTTCTGAACCGCAATAACATAAAATAGTCATTTTTGTTGTTATTTTGGGTCATTAACGCTATGGCCATTTACATTTACAGTAGTAGAAAAGTGACTCAATAAAATGCTGTTGCGCAGGTGTGAGGGTCCGAGTTTGGATCCCCATGTGACATGAAAGGGAAGCATGGCGGGACGTTTATGCCTGCCATCCCAGCACTGAGGAAGAAGAGGCAAAGGAGGACTCCGAAGGCTCGCTGCTGAGCCAGCCTAGTTGAATCAGTGAGTTCCATGTTCAGAGAGACCTGATCTCAAGAAAGTAAGGTGGAGAGCAATGGAGGGAGACAGTGTTTGCCTTCCACCCGTCTGCACACACACAAACATGTTCACACACACGCCCCCACACACAAACATGTCCACACACACGTGCACACACACAAACATGTCCACACAAAAACATGTTCACACACACAAACATGTCCACCCGTCTGCACACACACAAACATGTTCACACACACAAATATGTCCACACACACGTCTACACAAAAACATGTTCACACACACAAACATGTCCACCTGCCTGCACACACACACAAACATGTCCACACACACGTCCACACACACAAACATGTCCACACAAAAACATGTTCACACACACAAACAAACACATACACAGGCACACATACAAAGACAAACACACACATGTACACATACACAAAGACAAACACGCATACACAAAGACACACACATACACACAAACACATATATATACGACCAAAGAAAAGAAAACAAGCAACAGCAACAGTTATACCCAGCTAATCACATCTCCTGGGGCTCACGTGTTTAAAAATATATAGATTTGGACCTTTGCAAGATCTTTAAGGCTCAAGAGACTGTATTATGGCAGAATGTGGAGATTATTTAAACACCATTCCTTAAAGTGACTAATAAATAGGATAATGTTTTTATGTTACAAATCAAATACAGAAAGAAGGAAATTTTCATCATGGCACCTTGAAGTTAGGCAAGTTTAGATGACTTTAAAAAGTTATACATGTTAAAAAATATTTCTAGATTGTTTTTAATGTTTTACTTTTTAGAATGTAAATTTCATACTTCTTAGGAAATAAAAAAAATATTCATAACATCACAGATGTTAAAAGGTTTTTCCCTCCTTTTACACGAGGTAGAACATAATAATCTAAAATTAGCAGATTCTCTCAAAGCCATCAAATCTGCATTTTATTGGATGTCCACAGTCAAAAATTGAGTATCATCAATGAATGAAACTGGAAATTACACTATCACTAAAAGATAAGGAGTTTTAGAATTCAGGGGTTTTTTTTTTACATGAAGAACATACAACAATTAGTCATATTACTAGACTGTGAATCATTAACAGCCAGCTTATAAACTTGGATGAAGGGCAAGGATACACTACATATAATTCACTTAATAACAAAAGCAAATTATTATAAGTATAACTAGCTATCATACTTGATGGAAGACAGAACTTTATAAAAATCTTCAAATATCATCTAAAATGATCTGCAAATTATTTGAGGGAAACTTGTTTTCCCAGAGGAGGGAAGTTGACAAATACAAGTTGCTCCCACCTGGTCCAAACTTCTGTTTTACAATATCAGTTGATTACAAATATTCACCCAGAATCGATTTTACTAGCTATTTATTTTAGTTAAAATTAATTACGTTTTTGAAAAGATACAAAAATGAAAGAAAAGGAAACAAAGGGAAGCAAAAGAGCGAAGCTCTTCTGGACTTGTAAAGTAGGCCAGGTTCAACAGCTTTCTTACATCAGCCCTCATCCTGTCTGGGAGCCCCTCCTTCACACCAAGGTACTGCTCTCAGAAATCATGGGGATTAGCTAATCTCTGGGATAAATGTTAGCCCAGTATGAGTTTAGGAGAGATTCCTCCAGGCATTTTTATAAGACTGAAAAACCTTTAAGACAGGAAGGCATCTATCTCTACCATGTCAGAGCAGGTTGTGTGGGAAAAGAGTCTGTTTCCAGGCTTCCTGGGTACCCTGCTGATCTTGCACAAGAGACTGTAACTACTATCCTCAGGTGAGAAGCCTGGCCCAGCCAACAGGAGTTTTAGAGGATAAATGAGAAACAACAGAGAAGAGAACATTAGCTTCAGAAATGGAATATGGAGCTTTTATTCCAGCCAAATTCCATCCTCTCTGTGAGCCTCAGCTGATTAATATATAATACACCATCCTCAATACCCTTCAAGTGCTGTGACACTCATGGCCAAGTGAGTTGAAATACATTGTCATAGTTGGTCAACACTGCATGTGGCATTTTCCCCTCCAAGAAGAGATTCCAATGGTTATTAGAGTGCTCCATCTTTATCTTTTTCATTCCTCTCTTCTCAGACCACCTATTTGTCCAAAGAGAGATTAAAATATGTTTTGTCATGGTTAGTAATCCCAATTAATTCTCACTGAAAGATTTAAAAAAACTTTAAGTTAAAACAGTAGAGTTTGCATATAAACTTAAACACAGAACTATACATATGCCTATAACTACACACATATAAAGCTATCTGTAGAAATAGTGAGTGGGGAAGACGAAAATTTAAGATGACATAAATGTTACTTTTCTAAATTATTTCATCACTCAATATTTATGTGTAGGTATTCATGGGTAACAAGTTAAAATTCAAGAAAAAGCTTGCACAAGTTATTTAACTGGATTAAATAATCTATAGTATTTGTAGAGATGTCAAATAAGGAAATAATAGGTGAATTTTCACAGACACATGTGGTTGCATTATTTTAAAACTCTTGACAGAGGAAAAGATAATCAGAGTGAACAAGTACTCACAACACGCTGCATTTCACTCAGGAAACCTGGCTATGAAACCATACATCATCCCTGTTTGATTCAGACAACTATTAAAAAAAAAAAAAACTGCATGAAAAGGTGAAAACAATCCTCTCCCATTCTCTTTTCAAAGCCAACTGTTTAACCTTCATCTAACAGTAGTGTCCCAGGTAACATCACCCAAACTGTTCCATGGAACACTCATTCTAGTAATGCTAATTTCTCCGATATTGGCAGTAAAGCCTCAAAATGAAGGGTCTATGGAAAATGAAACTTTGGAACCCTAACTAGATAAAAAACAAAAACAAAACAAAACAAAAAAAAAAACAAACAAACAAACAAAAAAAAAACCAAAGCAAAACATGGGCTTAAAAGGAGCCTTTTACATGCTCATACAAACCATGCACAGCCAACAGATGTGCATGTGTCCCTGTGTCTCTAGAATACAATCCCTTCTTTGTCTCAAACTTAGCATCTCACAGATGGTATGGACAATGTTTTGATTTAGTTAAGAAGCAAAATACTTATTTAAATATATTAATTAAACATTGTATTTATTCCTGTCAGTTCAGTGCCCCGAACCTCCCTCTGGTAAACTAGAAATAAAATGCATATCATCTCAGTTTCTGTCTTAACAGCTTGAGCTCAAGTCTGTGTAACAGTGCACAGGCAGCAGGCACAAAACTGTGTAACCGCACCCAGTAAGTTTGGGAGGATCCACAGGGAAGTGTAATCTAACTGCTAAGTGAACGGAAATAATGTCTTCTGTCATCGACACACGGATTCCAAGGGCAGAGGAGAGGCCACCCTCTTCCCCATCGGTGACAAAGGAACACAATAAAGATGCAGTCATGGGAGACATTGGGGGACCAGGTATATAATGAGCACTCATGACTTCTACTAACATTCCCTTAGTTCATGTGACCACAGAAACTCTAAAGGAGAATATGAGATGTGGGTACAGCCGGTTCCCATGGAGAAGAGGACAGGGAAGACTTCAGTGACTGGATATCAAGTTCTGTTCTATGCACTGAGGAAAAGGGGGTACCAAGAACGGTCATGCCATAAGTAAGGGAAAATTCATGAGGTACAACTGGATATCATGTGATGATATATTGTGTACCCCCATACAGCTTACCTGGGGATCAGAGGACAGAGCCAGCCACTAAATTAGACATAGAGGTCAGGCACTGGTGGCACACACCTTTAATCCTATCACTTGGGAGGCAGAGATCCATCTGGATCTCTCTGAGTTCAAGGCCACACTGGGCTACATAAGAGAAACAGAACCAGGCAGTGGTGACACACACCTTTAATCCCAGGAAGTAATATTGCAGGACACAGAAAGGTATATAAGGTGTGAGGAAACAGGAGCTCGCTCCCTTGAGGATGAGGATTTCGATCCGCCTGGCTCTGCCTCCCGAGTGCTGGGATTAAAGGCGTGCGCCACCACCGCCCAGCTGAGGATGAGGATTTCATAGAGGTAAACTAGTGGCTGGCTGTTTTGCTTCTCCGATCTTTCAGCTTTCACCCCAATATCTGGCTCTGGGTTGTTTTTTTCTTTTTTTAAAATTAGACCTTTTAAGATTCATGTTACACCAGGCGGTGGTGGCACATGCCTTTAATCCCAGCACTCAGGAGGCACAGCCAGGCAGATCTCTGTGAGTTCAAGGCTAGCCTGGTCTACAAAGGGAGTTCCAGAAAAGGCTCAAAGCTACACAGAGAAACCTTGTCTCGAAAAACCAAAAAAAAAAAAAAAAAAAAGATTCATGTCACAAAATCAAAAATCAAGAATATAGTTGAGGATGGCTCAGTGGTTAAGAGTGCCTGCTATTTTTTCAGGGAACTGAAACTCAATTCCCAGCATTCATGTCAGATGGCTTACAATTGCCTGGAATTCTAGTTCCAGGGAATCAGACACCCTCTTTTGGCCCCCATGGGCACCCAAGTGCACATGTACATACTCTCCTCACATAGACACAAACATACACACAAATGAATAATATATTAAAAGAAATTTGCTCCATACAAATGTCATATTGTAGTACTTAAGATAAATGCAATTATAAAAGGAGTTGAATGAAATGTGTGCTCATAGACTCCATAAATAATCATAGCCAAAAATTCAAATTTAAATATTCAGCTACAATACGTTTGTAAGAACTTTAATAGGCTATGTTTAAAATAACAGAACTAACTTTGTATCTACATTAATTACATCTGCTCCATCTCCTGTTAGCACCATTCTTCTACATTTTCAGATTTGATTAATTTTGTTGTATCCTAATTGATAAATATGAAGAGGGCAGCCTTATTCCTTCTATGAAAGGAATCTAGAACAGACAAAAAAATCTCAGGCACTGGAATCAGACTAACTGGTTTTGATATTTTTTTTTCCCTATTCAAGTTCTCCTTTGCTGTACCTCTTTGAAATCTAGGCTTTTATTATCTTGTACCTGGGCTGCCTAACCTCCTAGCCAGCCTCCCTGAGGCCAACACTGCTCTAACTCTGCTTTACACTACTTTACACCAGGATTGCCTTTGAAAACACAAGCCTGGGGATATGATTTTTCCTTTAAAAAAACTGTGTTGATTTTCCAATTGTATTATATATAGAAAAATAAACCAACATACCTGATCCTACTGTCCTGGGTTCCACTCCTAATTGGGGTAAATTGTGACGTGCTGCTGGTCATAGCAAACTCAAATTGATATGTGGAACCTTTCATTAATAACACATATTAATCTTCTTTATCTTCCCTTGAAAACGAAAATTTTCTAATTTTCATGCAATAAGGTGAAAATGTCTGTTTCATAATTAAAAGTAAATTCCACGAGTTACACTGGATTAACACAAATCCTATGAGCTGTTTACATAGTGCTGATATTTCAAACTACATCACTTAGGATGATCAGTGTAAAGTCCACAGAAGATTAATAAATGATAATATTCTGTACATATAAGAAAATATTATATCCCTGACAAAGACTCCTGGAGGTCAAGAAAAGCCCAGGCCACTTCCACTTTATGATCACCCCAAAATATTAAAAACATGAGAGGTTTAAACATGACTAGATCAAGGGTAGCTTGTTCTCATGTTTACACTGAAGAGATTAACATGTTCAGCATTTTAAAAAGCAGTGCAATACAAGCATGCCATTCACAGAACCATCAGAATTGACTGTTGTAACTGCATTTCATGATTTACTAGAAGTCTGATCGTGTGATTCAGGAACCTAAGAAAAGTTTACAAGTTTATTTTTAATGACCACTTTTTTTTTTATTACTCCTATCATTGCTAATTTTGGAGTCAAGCCGGTGGGCCAGCACAGAAGCCTTAGAGTGAGGATAGAAAGTGGAGTCATTCACTGTTGTGTCTTTGTCAGTGAGGCTTCCATCAACACCTTCGCTCAAGCCTTTTCTGGATGAGCACCGCATCCACAGGGCCACACTAGCCCTCCTTTTGATAGTTATGGCCCATGCAAACATTCACTAACTGAAGAGTCTCCGCCTAACTTTTTACAGACATATCATTAGACTCTCCTAACTGCATAGGAAATACGTGCTCCAACAACAGTTCTCATAACTTCTGTCACTACAGCGGCTTCCCAGTAGCTACCAAAACCTTGTCATCACCTTTTCCAGCTAGGGGACGGTCCTCAATCATCCCGTTCTCCACATTACCCCAGGCTTGCCATCTGGTGCTAACCCACCAACTTAATTACAAATGTAAGCCATGCTCTTCCTCTCTTTACTCTTACCTAGACCAGGGTCTCTTAGACATTTTCCACTCACGATCTCTTATCACTTGAAAATTTTTCACTTGACCGCAGGTATATAGGAATATAAAATAATAGTACAAATTAAACACTTGCTGATAATAAATTATTAAGTGACTTATATTAAAATGGTATGTGGTCTGCACTGAATTTTATTATTTATTAAAGAAAAAGGAAATCTGTATATTAACTAGATGCATATACTTATTTATTTTGATGTAAAGAATTAAATCTTGATTGACTATTTGGTGCATAGCACACAATTCAATATTTATCACACTTGAATATTTCATTTTATAATTGTCAATACTGAGAATGTTATATCTCATCAAATCTAGTACAAATTGGTAGAAGTATATTTAAGGAGATTTTTTAAGTTGCTGTAAATTCTGTTCCAATTACAAGCCAAAGTCTTTAATAATTTCTTAGGAAACTCAAATTAGAAATTCAAGGGGCAATTTACAAAATTAAACATTCTAACACGATACAATCCAAGAATATACTAGTTTCATACATGTTGGAGAATGATAGGAAAATTGTAAAAGCCTTTGTTTTTATAATTTAACTATTACATATCTGTAAGAACACAACATTTTATTCCTTTAAGAGAGACACTGACATTCATAACATATTGTCTGGGCAGAGGTTTGTCAGGCAGCGTTACTTGGAATTTCTTAGCATGATGGCACGCCCAGTGCCAAACCCATGTGCCCTCAGTTCAGAACCAAGGCTGCCAAACCCACGTGCCCTCAGTTCAGAACCAAGGCTATGGTGAAGTCATGACTGCAACCTGAGCACGTACTGCAAGCCACACTTCAGCTTCATGATGCCTTTTATTCTAACCTAATTTTTGGTCTTTGCACAGAGACTTTCTGCTATTGCCAATCTTCAAACAGCTCTGACATTTAGTTCAAGAAGCTGGGACATGGATAGTTTCTGCATCCTTAAAAACTATTCCAAGAAATGCAAATTAAAACTACTTGAGATTTCATCTTACCCCAGTATGAATGGCCAAGATTAATATTTTAAAAAGTGACAGCAGATGCTGGCAAAAAAAAAAAAAAAAAAAAAAAAAAAAATGTAAGGCCGGGCAGTGGTGGCGCACGCCTTTAATCCCAGCACTCAGGAGGCAGAGCCAGGCGGATCTCTGTGAGTTCGAGGCCAGCCTGGGCTACCAAGTGAGTCCCAGGAAAGGCGCAAAGCTACACAGAGAAACCCTGTCTCGAAAAACCAAAAAACAAATAAAAACAAACAAAAAAAACCAAAAAACAAAAAACAAAAAAAAAATGTAAGAAGGGGGAAGACTTATTCATTAATATTGGGAGTACAAACTGATACAGCCAGTATGGAAATCGGTGTGGAGGTTCCTCCAAAGCTGAAAATAGTTCTACCAGAGGACACAGCTATAGCACTCTTGTGCATATACCCAAAGAAATCTACATCTCACTGTAGAGATTCATGTTCATCCACGTTCATTGTTGCTCTATTCATAACATGCAGAAATCAGAAACAGATTAGATATCTATCAACTGATCTATCAAAAATGAAAATGTTGTACATTTACACAATGGAATATTATTCAGCTGTTAAGAAAAATGAAATATGCAGGTAAGTGGACAGAGCTAAAAACAATCATCCTGAGTGACATAATGCAGACCCATAAAGACAAACATTGAATGTCTTCTCTTTTATATGGATGTTAGAATTTAAATTTTAGGTACATGTGTTTTATTCAGGTTAGGAAGCTAGTAAAGAAGGAACCAGGAGGAAAATGGGATCTTCTAAGGAAGGGAAAATAGAGTGTAGTGTTATAAACTTAGATTATAGTGTTATAAAGGGATAAAGGGGAAATCAGAATAGTAGGACTAAATGGGGAGAGGAATAGCCAAGCAGGGTAAAGGAGGGAATTTGCAGAGGGATAACTGATAGTAAGGAGCTTTTGATAAATAATATGTAAAGCAGCTACTGCAAAAATGTTCATGAAATATATGCTTATATAAAATGAATTTAAATGGAGTATCCAAATAATGAGAGCAGATACCTCATGCTACCATGTAAAATCCCCAGGACCATAAATGAGTTACAATGTTTTGAGTCATTAGCCAAAAGGTCCCTAAATAGGCTATTGCCACTGCGATTGGTTACCCTGCACAACCTGATAGCAAAACCCTACTGTTGAACACACCACATTCTTTCGTTTCCAGTATGGAGAAATAGAGTTGGTGCTGAACTGAAAGTTTTAACCCACTAACTAGTGTTCATAGTGCTGGAAGGCACTACACAGGCCACTGAAGAAGGAAAGTATCAATGTCAACCATCTATGAATCCTGAGCGCTAAACTAATAAAACCCAATTGCAAGACATATTGGTGCAAGAGTGAGACAAATGTTATGGGAGTAGCCAACCACTACATGACTGGATTTAACGCCCACTCCATAAGCTGGAATCCATACTTGACACTGTTAATGAAGCCAAGAACTAGAGACTAGGTAGGTCATGGGCCTAGGGGAAAACACACTCATATTATTCCTCTGATTTATCCTGTGCATAATCTTCAGGCCAGGAATGACTTCGGTCCCTCTATACTATATGAGAGAACTCTGCCTCTCCCAAGTCACATGCTAGGATATCACCCTGATTAATCAATCATTCCTAATATTCATTGTTGACCCCCCAATAATGTGTCATTTTCTTGTAGAAAAAGCACATATCTGACTTTCTACTGACAACCACAGTCTATCTTTGTCGATGACTATGTTCTCAAGTCAATTTCCCATGTTCTCTTCATTTTCCATAAGTCATAGGAACTCAGCCCACTTATAACTATATTTTTAGTTTGTATTTTTTCTTCTCTATGCCTGGATACAAAGTGAGATAAATTGTTCCTGAGAGTCCACCCTCATGTTCTTTTTAGCAACGGAAAAGAAAAAAAGGCATCCAGATAAACACCACATTCTCTAGGCTCCATCACTGCTAAACGTGACTACATGTCTACATTTGGCCAATGGGATATAGTGCATGTATTGCTTTTAGAGGATGCCTCTAAAAGGATCAAGGATGCCTTCCTTTCCTGCTTTTCATCTTTGACACGTATGATGTGAAAGCCTCCTAGAGGATAGTAAAACAGAAGGGGCATGGTTCTTGAGCAACCTCGTGAACTCATTCCTATCATCCCTCCTGCTATGATCTATAATCTGGATGCTGGAGTGGGGAATAAACACCTCTCCTGTCTATTTCTTTGTTATTTTGGTTTCAGTTAAAATAACCTGCACAACAATCTAGTAAACAGACAATCTCTGCAGCACCCCTCTGCTTGTCAAGAGGGACAACACAGGGCTCATAATATATTGTATGGCAAAGGAGTTAAGCAGCAATGCTTCTGAGACTTAGCCTAGGAAAAGGTTTAATTAGTACTACACAGAAAAATCATAACGGTAAGAAAACAAAGAAAAAACTTTGTTTAGGCCCTAATGGACAAAAAAAAGTCTCCCCAGAAAAAGAAGAAAGCCCACAGCTACAAAACATTCAAGAAAAATAGAAAATCGGAGACCTGCAGCCATCCCATTTCTACTAGAACTATTAGAAAGAAAGGGAGAAATCAAGAGGGGTCAGAACTAACACAAAAGTCAGTCATCTGCTCACACAGTATGAAGGACTTAGAAATAAGGGCCAGGAAAATCAGCAGCTGTATCAGCAGTGCCCCAGTGGAGGAAGAAAACACTGGGGCCCAGTGAAGAGGACAAACAGAATTGGACGATCACACTAAGGAAAACATAAATGACATGGAAAGACACGGAACCTAAAATGAAGTTACGATGGTTTCTTCAGTAAGGAAAGCTTTGGGTCAACACAAGAAACTTGCTAGAACACACTGCAATTATTTGGTTGTTTAAAAACTTTCCTCCAGATGTGGGTCAGCTAAAAGGCTAAGAGAGTGATCAGAGCACTAGAGAATTATCTCCTCCTCCTTTGGGAGAAAGAAATGTGTTTTTCTGAGCTTGTTCAGTGACAAGGACATTTCAAGATATAGAAACAGTCCATGAAATATTTGGTATATAAATTTTGTGTTTTAGTTCTTTCTGGTTTGAACTTCTAATTATGTTTTTCCCTGATCTCAAAGAAGCCTACATATGCAAATAGTATCATTAGTAATCACAACCCCATTCAAGACCCTAGAAAAAAGGAAACCAGGCTAAGACATGTCACATAGCTCTGAGTCTCTTCTAAGCTCTTTAACCTTTGCCAAATCAATAACAAACTGGGTGTGGGTACTTGCTACCTATTCACAATTCTACAGGTGAGGCTATCTTCAAGAACTCATTTGATGGAACTCAAAGTATGCTGACATGGTTTTTCTTTTAAAGATGTAATTAATATAAAGTAAACACAAATACAGGTAAATACATGTGATTTAGTGCCAGGCAGACCTGAGGTCAAATCAATTTTCACTATAAATTTTATATATATATATATATATATATATATATATATAAACTTAGGCCAGCTTAGTAAGTACATTCATGCTTTTGTTGATTATCCTTCAAAATGAAGACCAAATAACAATCCAGATAATCACATAATTGCATCTATAAATGCTTTGCTAAGTCAAAATACTACAGAAATTTCTTAGCTGACAACTAATAGAACTCAGAAAATCAAGGAAGCTTTATCTGAGGAAGTGGTATTATGCCTGAGGGTCAACAATGTCCAAGGCACAACAAACACCATGGGAAACTCTTTGAGGAAGCTGAAAGAGGAAGTGTAGAGCCTGAATACATAGGAACAGCTTGGTGTAAAATGTAGCTGTAGGTGGATGCGTGTCAGATGATAGAAGACTGCAAAGCCATCATTCATCAAAGTTGCAAGAGACCAACGAACAAGTCCAGAAATGTTAGCATTAGCATCACTATTGTGAAAAGTAGGCAAATTCTGCTGTGACCAGTGATGTAGGCATCAGAAGATAAGAGAACCAGTTAAGCAGTCCTTCATGGAGTGTTCTATTTAAAAGCCTCTTTGTGCTCAGCAGGCATGAGAAACCACATAGGCCTTGTCTTAGGACTGTGATGAAACACCATGACCTAAACAAGTTAAGGAGGAAAGGGCTGATTTAGCCAAGTTGGAGAAGATAGAGATGATTTGGCTTACACTTTCAGATCATAGTCCATCACTGAAGGAAGTCAGGACAGAAACTCAAGTAGGGCAGGAACTTTGAGGCATAAGCTGATGCAGAGGCTATGGAGGGGTGCTGCTTGCTGGCTTGCTCCACATGGCTTGCTCAGTCTGGTTTCTTATAGAACCCAGGACCATCTGCCCAGGGTGGACCCACAATGGGCTGGACCCTCCCTCACGAATCACTAATTAAGAAAATGCCTTATAGGCTTGTTTGTTTGGTCAAGGCCACCTTGATCTACATAGGAGGTTTCAGGCCAGTCAAAGCTACATAATGAGACCCTGTACGAAAGAGAGAAGAGCAGGGGGAGGAGCAAGAAGAGGAGGAGGAAAGAAGAATGGGATATAGTGCAATCACCTACAATGTACATTCTACTGGATCATCCTCTTAAGAGTCATCCAAGTAGTTTCGTGTAGCAGGATTTCATTCTTTCTTATTTCTGAGTAGTGTTCCTTGGTAAGGACATACCAGAATGTAAAAATTCACCCATAGAAGCATCTTTGGATAGTTTCCAATTTGGAGCTTTTTGCAGATAAAGCTATTATAGACATACATGTCTGGTTGTTTATGTGAATATAAGTTTTAATGAATACCTAAGTGACAAGTACAGTGTGATATTTTAGTTAAAAGTTTAGTATTTTAAGAGTATGCTATACTCTTTTCCAGAGTGGCAACACTATTTACAGCCATAGCAGCAGCATCTGAAGGATGCAGAATGTCTATATGCTTGCCAGCACTTGCTGTTGTCAATTTGTTTTAGCTATTCTAACAGTCATGTAGTGACATCGTATTATGGGTTTAATTAGTGTTTTCCGATGATTGATGGTGTTTAGGATCTGTTCACGTGTTTACTTGCTGTCTGTATGTTCCTTTCAATAATTTTTTACTGCTGTTGCTGGTGTCTTCACACATTTTCTAGTTGGAGTTGAAAATTCTTTACTTTCTAGACACAAATTCTTCATCACATATGTGATTTGCAAATACTTTACCACAGTCTGTAGTTTTTCTTATTAAGAATTAGAAATAATAACATATACAAAGGGGCAAGGAATTCAGGCAGTTGTAGATTTGTGGGAATAAACTCAGGAAGTCCTTTTAATATTGAGCTCTTTGATAAAACTAGCTCTGACACGCCTGAGGACTCTCCTGTCCTTCACCCTTGGCCTCACTCTTGCACCTGTCCACTGTTCATGAAGGCTCTTCTCATCTAGAGCGCACACCCTCTCCCTGCAGGGAGTCAGTACAGGTGGCTGCACATCTTCTTGCCAACAACTTCACTTTCTCAGGCTAGTTTGTCTGACGATCTCAGATCATCACACTTTCTCACATTCCAAACACGGCCTGGAAGAGGCCATCTTCCTTCTTTCCAGCCCACAATTGGTTAGTTTTTCTTACTTCCTTCAAAAAAAATATGAATATTACAATATAGTAAGAAAGGATAATGAAAGTATAACCCAGGAACTTGTTTATTCTCTCCTCTTCTGTTGTAAAGTTCCAGCATAGCCATTCAGCCCTTCATCCTGTCTCCAAAAAACACACATGCACACAAACAAAACACCCTTTAAAGATGTGATGGTTGCTTCCTTAGGTTAGGGCAACTGTCGTAATGAAGAGTATGTGGAGATCTATAGATCTGCCATGCGACATTCTTAGCATGAGAAGGAATGATTCCTCTATATCTACATTTTTCTAGTCTCTATCAGCTACTTGCTGCAAACAAGTAAACATTTTGTATAAATAATAGAAGGGCTAAGGTAGGCAATATGTACCCTGCTACTTACATTCCATATGGTTATGCCGTTTTTATAAAAATTTCATTAATTCATATTATCCACATCTTGGTGGATACATAACTGGAAATCTGAGTTCACTGGGACTGTCCACCTGTGTGACACGTGGAGGCATCCAAAGAAAGAGTGTTCTCAGGGAGAGGAATGACTGACGCACACTTTCTCAAAGCCTGTGGAGGAAGTGGCACCATGTCGCTCCACTGTCATGTGGGTTAGGGTGTCTATTGCTGTGATGAAGCACCAGGACTAAAAGAAATTGGGGAACAAAGGGTTTATTTCACTCACACTTTCATATGGCAGTTCAACACTGAAAGCAGCCAGGGCAGGAATTCAAACAAGGAAAAATCTAGAAGCAGAAGCTGATGCAGAGGCCACTGATTAGGGCTCCTTGCTGGCTTGCTCCCTAAGGCTTGCTCAGTCAGCTTTGTTATAGCACCCAAGACCACCAGTCTAGGGATGGCACCACCCACAGTGGGCTGGGCCCTCACCCATCAGTCACTAATTAAGAAAATGCCCTCTAGGCTTTCCGACAGCCAGCTCTTATAGAGGCATTTTCTCAATCGAAGTTCCCTCCTCTCAGATGACGCTAGCTTGTGTCACACTGACATAAAAACCAGACAGGACAACTGTATTGGACTGTTCTAGGAGGACTCAGGATCATATCCCAACATATGTTAAAAATTTACAGCACTATTTAACCACTGTGCATTTTAGGAATGACATGCTCTGAATTCCTCAGCATCTGAACATGTCTCAATCTGCCTTTGCAAAACTAAGGCACCCACCATTTCAAGGGGAAAGTTTTCTCCTTATAACTTTGAAAATAATGATTTGTGTTCTTGAGCAGTTAGATAATCTTTTGACTGTTTTATTTTGAGGTTTTGTTTGCTAGTTTGTGTCTTCATTTATTATGGGGTTGAAAGTCAAACTGTTTTCTCTTCTCCCAGGGTATTTGTGAGCTTGTGTTTATCCTTGGTACTCACACACCTCAGCATGTATCGAGGTGAAAATGACTATAGGAGAAAATGAAAAGATGTGTCTTCTTCAAGTCTTGTTATTTTACTTATGGTCTTTGATTATTTGTCTTTATTTTTTTATGATATTCCTAGATTTTATCTTGATCAATGGCATCTCTATATATTTTTCCCACATATATAGTTTCTTTTTCTCTTTGGGCTCCATTTTTTTTTTTGCAAGGATCTCTCAATGTTTCTCTCAGGTATCATTGATTTAGTTTCAACAATCATATCTGTATTCCTTAGAGGATGGTCTAATGGCTCCTTTATTTGAGTATCTCTGTGTCTTGTTTTATTGCTACAATATGTTCTCAAATATTTCTGGATGTATTAGATTATCCTAAAACAGTTACTGATATTCTATGAATTGTCACTCCCCTTCTGGGCTTTCATGTTCTCGGGTGTTCTCACTGGTCTAGTAATCATGGGCAGTCCATTCAGTTACCAAAGGAAGAGGGCACTGCTGATGTGGATTTTGTACTGGTGCAACGGAAATATTTTCCTTGCCAAATTATTCCTCAGATGACATCTAGGAAGCATAATGCAGCTACGAGGAAGGAGTCAAAGGTAAATTACAGATAAAACTAGCCACTTTGAAGAGTTAGGCGAAAGTGTGGGGAGAGAGCTGCTGTTTCCAGAAACTCCGCAGTGGCTGCTGCCCTCTCTGCAGGGTGTTAGTACACACACTGGAGGCCTGAGCGCGCCCTTCTTGGTCCAGTCAGTTTTTGTGCTGAGGAGCCATCTGTTTTGGTTTTGTTTTTGTTTGGTAACACCTGACAGATAATACTGTTCTGGGAACAGAAACCTAGAAAAGGGATAGAAGTACTCAATCAATCCTTGTTCATAGCTGTACATCTTACTTAATCCCCTATGGGCACTGCTGACTCTCAGCCCAGAATTTCTCTCCTGTTTATGCCTTTAAAATGCCTCATGAGAGACATCCTCCTGGTCCATTCTCTAAGTACAGCTTATAATAACCTTT
Source organism: Peromyscus eremicus (assembly GCF_949786415.1). NCBI lineage: Eukaryota > Metazoa > Chordata > Mammalia > Rodentia > Cricetidae > Peromyscus > Peromyscus eremicus. Next base: position 12,156,171 of record NC_081430.1, on the reverse strand, counting down.
TATATTAATTCTCAACAATGTTATTAATTTCATAAATTTCAACAGATCCTGAGAAAGTGATATACTATAAAAGAAATAAAGCAAGCTGTTCATATATTTGGATGATGGGGCTTCATTTTGGGGAAAAAATCCCACATTTTATTATATAACATTTCCAATTTTTCCTTTTACTATTGACAATAGTATTTGTCAGGTATTTTGGGGTTAGAGAGGTGGCTCAGTGGTTAAAAATAATTATAGCATGAATCTTAAAATGTCTTGCCAATTTCTCAGCCGATCTTGTTTCCTCAAACTGGAAGCCTCTGAGTCCTCATCTGAATGGATCTCAGCTGAACTGCTGCTAAAAGCTAAAAGCTTAAAAAGGCTCTAGTTCCTGGTCCTCACGCCTTATATACTTCTGCTTCCGGCCATCACTTCCTGGGATTAAAGGCGTGTGTCACCATGCCTGGTTGTTTCCAGTGTGGCTTTGAACTCACAGAGATCCATATGGATCTCTGCCTCCGGAATGCTAGGATTAAAGGTGTGTGCTACCACTGCCTAAACTTATATTTAATACAGTGGCTGTTCTGTTCTCTGACCCCAGATAAGTTTATTAGGGTGCACAATATATTGGGGACACAATATCACCACAAACACTTTATGTTCTCCAACAGTATCCAAGTTTGCTTCCCAGCACCTACATGGTAGCTCACAAGTGCAGTTCCAGTGGATCAGATAATCCTTCTGGCCTCCATGGGCATCAGACACAAATATGGTGTGTATATGTATATATATATATATATATATATATATATATATATATATATATAGGCAAAAACACACCCATAAACATAAAATAAGATAAATCTTTTTAAAAAAGGAATAGTAATAATTAAAAGAAGACAGGTGATTTCCCTAAAGTAGACTGTAGACACAGGAATTCTGACCAATACTTTCTCATCCTCTTCTTCATATTTGAAAATGGACCAAAATAACAATAAAAAAGCCAGACAGTTCAAAGTTGGTCATCAGAGCACTAGATCAACAGAAAATTCTTACAGATATTACACATAGGCAATTTTATCGGTGAGGAATTTATCAGTACATCACCATTTGAAGGTAATGGGTAGACATAGCATTATGACTAGAATCTAGTAACCTGTCTTCTGCAGTCCCAGTGTAAGGACTAGTTATAGTGAAATTAAAAAAATCAATTTTACTTTTCCATAGAGGTGTCAAAAACCTATTATTACTTAAAATATTTTTGCTACTATGAAAAATATAATACTTAATTATTTCAAATTTCTTTTGAAAAGTAAACTTTTTATGAAGATTTCAATATAATTAAAATCTATGGAAGTGTAACTCTGACATTTTAATACTGTATATTATTATGTTTAACCATGTATGAAAGAAAGAAAAATAAAAAAATTAATAAATTAATACAATATTCTTAAATTCTTTAGAGATACTAAAGAAAACCTGGTAGTGTCATCAGGCATCACCTATTTTATTCATATTGAAAGAGATTTGATTTTATTCTATTGAAAACAATTATTGTGAAAATTTCCAAGGCAATTCATTCTACCCCACTTGAATCCATTAAAGAAATAGTTACTAGGATCTCACTACAGTAATCTTTCAAAAGTCCTTCCTTGCTGGTAAATTTTAATGTCAAAGTTTAAATGCAAACAGTTAACAGAGAGCATTTAGTGACACACAAAGTTCAAGCTGCAGCTCCCTGTTTGCAATGGACGAGGACTTCTTTCTACCAAAGCATTTCTGTAGGTAGCACCTTCAGCAACCCAGGCACTGAGAAGATGCAATTCATCATGATGTGTGTGAGATGAAGACACATTTAGATATGGAAAGGTCTCCACAGCCAAGCAGACAAAGTCTACAACATGGATCTTATTCAAATCCCTCCACTATGCAAGTTAGTCTATACAGACAAGGAATTATGAGAGCTAACAATATAAAAGAGAGTGCCCATGCCCTATAAGTGACATATGGAACATCACATATTATAACAAAAAATATTATAATAATCACAGCATTTTCTTTGTGGTATAAAATCAACTGAACTCCCAGCTATCAGGAGTTTCTAGAACAGAGTCAAGAGAAAGAAAACAAAGGAAGGAAGAGGCTGACTCTGTGATGTACCCATAGCACTCCGAAAATAATTTCAACAAAATGAACACAGAGTAGCAGGCAAAAGTCACAAGCAAAAGTCACCTTAGGATGACAGAAGACTCAGAGGCCCAAAGAAGGAAGATGAAGCCTGTCAATTTAACTCAGCAAAAGGTATGAACATTCAAATAGAATAAATGTGCTCCCTGATGAGGATGGCCAGAAAAAAATGGAGCAAATCTGCCAGTTTTATCAAGCAAAATAAACAGACAGTGCATTTGGAAGAGTTAGGCCACCTGTCACCTTTCAGAAACTATGATGTCTGTCTTAAGGCAAAAGATTTCTTTAGAATGACTTATGGCTTAGAAGAGTAAATCTCATCTTAATTCCTGGGTATCTAGGGCCTTCAGAGGCAGCAGTGGGAAGGGGAACAGGGAGGGTGGGTATGAGATGGGGCTGGTCTGACTGCATCTGCTCCATGCTTGACACAGAAGGCCTTGTCTCACAGAAGGGAAAGTCATCTGGCTTAGTTGTAATTGTGTCCACAATTCTGATTGCTACTTTATCCCACAGTGTTCTAGACACTATTTCACTGTCCAGAAATTTGATTCGCATATGATCCTGAGGAGCTGTCTTAAGCTCTGAAATCACTAAAGAGGAAGATGTCTTCCGAAAATGCCCCATTATTACTTGGTCTCATGGGCTCTTGAAAGTCTGGGGATGACAAGCAATGAGTGGACAGACAGTAGGGGGTCATCCTGAGAGACCTGAACAAAACTGTTACCCAAGCTGCTCATCCCTGGACCATGATAACAATACCACGCAGGCAATGCCTCATTCCATGTTCTTTTCTCACAATGGAGAACATTCTCTTGACATGGAGTATGGTGTGCAAAGCATACATGAGGAGAAACCACTGCTGAAATCCCCAAACATCAGCACCTCTGGGAGATTTATTTCCCAGGAGCAGGTGATGATTGCTACTAATGTCAATACTCACAATTTACATACTTTATTGTATACTAGATCAAAACAGCATGATTTTAAATCTCAAAGTTTTGATTACTTATAATCTGTATTGCCTGTTATTAACTGTGAGCAAAGGTAACAGACACATATGCACTCACTTTATAAACATGTATTATACACTTGCCAATACTGTGGGGCTTTTTAATCAAATTGTACATGGAGACAAAATTACTTACTTGTGATTTACATATTCACTTTTCCATGCAATTAAAGCTTACCTATTAAATAAAACCAGAAGTCACACAAAAATCTGTGGATTTCATAAATTACAAAGTACTCAAAGTATTATATAAGCAAAAACTGCTACTGCCATTAAATTGTTGATTTTTTTGTTGTTGTTGTTTTTTCAAGACAGGGTTTCTCTGTGTAGTTTTGGTGCCTGTCCTGGATCTCCATTTGTAGACCAGGCTGGCCTCAAACTCACAGAGATCCACCTGGCTCTTCCTCCCAAGTGCTGGGATTAAAGGCATGTGCCACCACTGCCCAGCCTTAAATTGTTGATTTTTAATTTTATAAACTTTAACTATATTATAGTTGAGTACAAATTATTAAAAGGGACAATACATATTAAAATAGGAGAAAGAACTGAGTGATTTCATATTATTAGTTCTAATCCAGGGGCCATTCTTCACTGAATGTCTCATTTGAAATGTGAAATTTCACCTAAAAGAATATGATAAGCATTGAACAAATTTTGAAATGTCATTTTGTATATCTTCAAGTAGTAGATGTACTGATAAATATTATTAGGAAAATAATAAATCAATGTAACAATCATAAATTCTGAATGAAAGGCAGTAATTAAGGAGAAAGGTAAACCCCAATAGGGCCCAGGGGAGAGGACAGTCCACATAAAAGGTTGGTTTTATCACATCATCTAAGTGACCTTGTTCAAATTACCTTAACTCCCGCAGAAGAGGAGGAGAGAGAAAGAGAAGGAGGAGAAGGAGAAGAAGAAGGAGGAGAAGGAGAAGGATGGGAGAAGGGAGAAGGAAGAGATGGAGGTGGAGGAAGTGGAGGAGGAGGAAGTGGAGGAGGAGGAGGGTCCTGTGTCAGGCATGCATTTCTGATGTGTACATAGTGACCTACTATAGCGAGGCAAAGCTCTTCCCTCAGAGTAAGCTACATAGCTGATTTATTTCCTTAATGCCTAGAAATCAATCCATCAGCAAAAGAACTAAGAATTTAGGAATGCAAATACAAAGTTGATTTTGAAATTTTCAGGTAGACATACAGAGCAAACACACACACACACACACACACACACACACACACACACACACACATAGATATATAGATATATAGATATGTAGCTAAAGCTAATTTAAACTGTCCCAGGTGACAACTAGGTCCACACCAGGCTCAGTTAATAGGTCAAGAACAACGTGGACTCTAGCCATCAGGCAACTACTTTATCATCAGAGGTGTTAGAATAAGCAAATTTAATATTCCACATTCAGAGACTTTGTTCCAGTGTTTCTGTTTGCATGGCTATCATTCTGCTGCTCTCCAAGATGTTTGTTACATTTAGAATCCCAGCTGTCTTAATTACAGGTCTGTAAATCGTCTACCCAGAGAAGCTCCCTGGCACATATCAGTTAAAACTGTTTCATCATTATACTCACCCTTACAGAGACTAAGGAAGAACAAAGAAAAGGATGCTTCTTATTAGTATAATACCTCTACTAGGGTTACAAAAAGCAGGTCTTGGATACTAATAAGGAGCTTGTTCTGGCCTATCTATAAAGCTAAGGTCAAAATTACCCAGAACAAATGCATTCATACTTTATAACAATACAGTTTGCAGAAGCCACTTAACTCTGGTCATTGCATTGCTATTCTTTTTAATGATCTCTCCAGCATCTGTTGCTCACATAACATCAAGGTGCTGACTCACTGCTTCAGTTAGGAAGATAATTAATCTATACAGTTTGTCACTTAGCATTGTCCCTATGCAGGGAGTCATATCTGTGTATGAACAGGTTTGACTGTGTTCTGGATAAGTCTAGTCTCCTGCAATTGTCTCCTTATAGAAGGACTCTGATTCCATCATTTGATTTTGATTCTGAGGACAGATCCCTGCTGTGGGATGGTCTGTATGTCAAATGTGTTGCTGATTGGTCAATAAATAAATCACTGATTGGCCAGTGGCCAGGCAGGAAGTATAGGCGGGACTAACAGAGAGGAAAATTGAGAGAACAGGAAGCTGGGTGAGGGAGACACTGCCAGCCACCACCATGACAAGCCGCATGTGAAGTATCCGGTGAGCCACGAGCCACGTGGCAAGGTATAGATTTATAGAAATGGATTAACTTAAGATATAAGAACAGTTAGCAAGAAGCCTGCCATGGCCATACAGTTTGTAAGCAATATAAGTCTCTGTGTTTACTTGGTTGGGTCTGAGTGGCTGTGGGACTGGCAGGTGAGAGAGATTTGTCCTGACTGTGGGCCAGGCAGGAAAACTCTAGCTACAGATCCCCATCTAGGAGAATGAAGAAATGCAAATCCATGCTTTGAAAAAGGAGCTAGTCAATAAACGTTGAAGAGTACTACTTTCCGCCAGGCATCATCGGAGCTTCAGGATCCTGGAACACTGAACGGTGTTAGTGGCTGTGCTAAGGGTCAACAGAGCAATATGAAGCATTTAAGAGAAACTAAGCTCAGCAAAACGAGGAATTTGTTTTCCTTTGTCTTTGCTTTATTCTGGTTGGTTTTCATTTGGTTTTGGTTTAAACCAAAGGCCCTCTGGTCAAAAACAACAGATGAAGAGTCAAGCTGGGCCTGTCTTTGTAGAGACCTCCTCCCACGGCATAGGTGGTAAGAGGTTTAGTTGATTTAAAGCCTAGAAAGAATTCTCAAGTGTTAGGACCAGTTCTGTCTATACCTCTCAGGACTCAATTATCATTGATATATTGTAAATAATATATATTAGTAATAACTCACAAGTAAGATTTTCAGTGCCGCCGGGCGGTGGTGGCGCACGCCTTTAATCCCAGCACTCGGGAGGCAGAGCCAGGCGGATCTCTGTGAGTTCGAGGCCAGCCTGGGCTACCAAGTGAGCTCCAGGAAAGGCGCAAAGCTACACAGAGAAACCCTGTCTCAAAAAAAAAAAAAAAAAAAAAAAAGATTTTCAGTGCCAAAACCAATTAAAAGGCAATGGCTGATCAATTTAAGGGAGATTGTGATGAGAAATCAGTGCAAAAAATAGTACAGTGACGAGTAAAGGTACAGATGAGGAAAATTAATGACATTTTATCATAATATTTCAGCATTATATTTTTGAGTTATTGGACTTTTTTATTAATTCATAGACTCCCAACACTAAAAATGATTCTAACAAATATCTACTTTAGTCGCCTGAAACAGGCACATTCCCACAACAGCTATTCATCTTAATTCTCATCCACTCACTCAGTATCTATTAAGTACAGGTATGTGGCAGACGCTGTTCCGAGAGATGCATAGCTCCCTGGTTTTTTCCAATTGGAAGACACATTTCATCTAACATCCCGTGTCCCCAGACTATTGCGATCATTAAGCAACTTGCCAGCGGCTTCCAGATCCTCAGCATCTGGCTGCTTCAGCTGCCCCTGCACTGGAGCCCTCACACCCTCCCCTTGTGAGTCTGACTTTTCTCTTTCTAAACCCTCCATGGTCAGGGAAGCACTCTAGGGATTCCTGGGGAAGCACTGCCCGCTTCTCTCCCTTTGCTGGCTCAGTCATATCAATAAAACCTGCACAAGTTTGACCCCATACTTCTGCCATACTTTTTACTGTCTTTTGTTCTTCTCCTGTTAATTTTCCCCTTGCATGCACTCCATTTGCTTGCTGTTTTCCCAGTCAGAACTGACCCTGTTAGATAGAGTCAGCACATATAGCACAGCTGATCAGTCTCTCCTTGAAAAGTGTGCATGTTCCTGGTTTATGAAATAGAACACATTCATTCTTTCCTGAGTTTTCTGTTGACTGTGCTCAGTTTCTCTTGCAGAGATTTCCTCATCCTTGATCTCTAAATGTTGAACCCAAACCTCACACTTCTCTTAATCCAGACTCACTCCTTAGCCTTTTCCTCCATTTTCATGTATATAAATTTCATTAATGTTCATGAGTATCTATATGCTCATAAATGTATATGCATATATATGTATGTATGTATGTAAGCTTGCATGTCTGTGTGATTTGTGTTTTCCAAACTTCTGAATGTCAAGCACCTACACCCAGTCCATACTTGTTTCACCACAGCATAGTCACTACACACACAGAGCAAAGATCTGATTCTCTACTTTCTACCCATTATGCCATCTTTTTTAGTGTTCTGTATGGGTTCTCATACTGCAGTTTGTATTACATTAACCTTTCCAGGCTGAGAGCAGTAAAGCAATATCGACTCCTCTTTACTACTGAGTCACATAAAATTCATTGACAAACACTGTTAGCTCTTCCTTCTGAGTATATACACAATCTGACTACTTGTCACCATGGCCGCCATCACTGATTGGAACTACAAGTGCATCCCTTTTGCACCACTGCATGGCCTTGTAAGCTGTTTCCCCATTTTATCTCTTTCCCTTTTCTTCCTCATTCTGCAAGAGATCAGTGCGAGCCTTTTACCATGCTGGACTGGACTACTCACTGGCTCCTATGAAGCACCATGGATGTCCCATGTCCTCTGAGGTCATTTTTTTTTCTATCTAACTTATACTAAGAATACTGTTTTTTCAAGGACTCTATGCTTTATGTATCTCTATCTAATATTGCACTCCCCCCAAATATCTGCATGGCTTCCTCTCTTCATTTTTTCCAAGTCTCTAGTTGAATAAAATTGTATTTCACTATCAAATAATAAGAACACCTGCTAGGCTTTAAACTGACACTTCTTAACCCTTGTATACCTTATCTGTCTCCATCAACACACACACACACACACACACACACACACACACACACACACACACACACACACACTTTGTTTGTTTGTTTGCTTTCTTATTTTGTTTTGTCTACTACTCCCAGAACATTGTATTAGGGTTATATTGAGAGAGGTATTTGTCAAATGGGTTTATTTCTGTATTCTCAGAGTACAGAATGGCGTGGGTACACAGCACTCAAAACTATGTGCTATGTGAGTAATGAAGGGAAAATGATTCTCTGAGAAGGTTTGGCAAAGTTAAAATGGAAAGGTACAAGATAGGCCAGTCTTGAGTTATATGAGATGAGTCTAAGTTTCTGAAAAATTGAGCAGGACATATTTAGGGAAAGTAGGAATACACACTGGTATCTCTCACTTCAGGTTATCCCAGTGGACAGATGCTCATTAGACATTCCCTAACAGGCCCCAACCAGCAGTGGTTGACCGAACATCTAAATTTCTTTGGTATATAATCCATAGTAAAATTCTAGCATTTGTTTCAATTATATTTAACATTTTCTAGATGTTCTTTTAATATAATTGATAGACAATTTTAAATTTATCTACTATGTGCTTACCATAGCAATCTTCTCTATAAACAACTTAAAAACTTAGCATCTGGCTGTATTATAGTGTTCTAGATAAGAAGATTATACTCACGGATGGCTTCACTGTATCTAGCTATTTCTTTAGTTTAGGCAAACTGTGTCCTATGTATAATGAGCTAAAATTGCAATGATTTTATTAACATGATATTTGCAATTCAAATTAATTACAAATTTAATGTATAATATATTTATGTAATGTATATAAGTATAAATCTCAACCCAGTTAATTTTCATTTTAGCCATGATTGTAACAAGCTTCCTGGGACTACAAATAACACGAGGGTAGACACATATATTGCTCCAGTTGGACAGCAGACATATTCAACAAAAACAATTATAAACCATGGGATGAGGCTCAGATATATTAGAGCATCCTTCCAATTTTTGACTTATTTACATACTTTATGTGACTTTAATCATAGTCATTTTCAATGTCTGCTTTCAGTCTGTCTCTGAATGAAAGACGACCCTGGACAACACTATAAGCATAGTCCAAAGGCTCCAAAGCTGCTCCGACTGATGGACACATCCCACCCTGGAACACAGATCTGGAGTGTTTTGAGGTTCTTGTGTAGAAGCAGAAAATTAAAAGCTGCAGTTTGAAGAGGACCAAAAAGCACTGAGGAGAGATGAAACAAAGGCTCTGAGCCTTACTTCTGCTCCTTACCGCCGCTTCAGGGCAATGTTTTTATTTTCAAATGTGTGCTCTCATTTACTTTGGAAATTAAGAAATGAACTCTCCGTGGCGGTGTCCCTGCTGAAACAACTTAGCCTTCGGCTGATTTACAACTGAGTCCTAATTGAATAGTTATGGTTTTAACACACCAGCGTATCTGCTGGCTCCTTAGAGAAATAGACCAGGGATTCTCTAAAGATTTTACCAATGACGTAAAGGGTAAAGGTAGGCTCAGGAAAGACAGAATTCTACAGACAGACTATGCCATATTTTTCTGCTTATTTTTCTTAGACTTATTTCACTTCTGATATACATTTTCAGTAACTGGCTATGAAAAATAAAAATTTTCATTGCCACTAAGAGGTTGTAGGACAGACATATAGCCACATGTCTTTGGTACTGTGACTAAGATTTTAGTTTAAAATTACTTATATGGAGATAGGTCTTAGTATAATGTTGATCATTTTAATGAGTTCCTTCATATGGTAGTATATATTTGGATTCCTTCAGACTGAGTCAAAACAATAACCAAAGAACACACCCTCACAATAGTGAAAATGGATAGCTTATATTAAAATTATAGAGATTGTATCATCTGACTGATCAGCATGCATTACTACTGATTCTACATTATAAAATTTTAGAAGTAAAGGGAACATTCAGATCCAATCAGGAAAATACTTTACATACATGGAAATAGGTTTGTGGATACTGCAAGAATTTAGGAAGGTCTCCAAATAGGCTGGGTCTTCAACTCAGGTATACTGTCAGAAATTTGACAACGAAAGCTCAGGCTAGTGTAGAACATTACGTTCAGTCAGCGCATATAAAAGAGCAGCAGACATTGCTCCATTTTATCCAGAGAATTAGAGTTGAGGCCTCATGGTTATAATCAGCAGTTTCAGTTGAATGTATGCTTGACTTAGGTCCCAAAGTTTACTGTTTAAGGCGACCACCTGAACCAGAAGAGTCAAGATACAGACCCAGCAGGCACTGAAAGATTCCCTAGCATGAGTTGAGTCAGATATGACATCACAGCAGAAAGGTATGTTCCACATGTCAGGAGGTGAGAGTGCTAATCAGGAAAGGGCTGCAGAGGTGAGCGGTGCTATGTGTAGGTAGATGTGTTTACAATGGGTACAGAGAGAGTGGCTTCGTTACTGTTCTATTGCTATGAGGAAACACCATGACAAAAGCACCTTATAAAAGGAAGCATTTAACTGGGGACTTGCTTACAGTTTCAAAGGGTTAGTCCATGACCATCATGGCAGGGAATGTGGTATCAGGTAGGCAGGTATGGTGCTGGAGCAGTAGCTGAGAGCTTACATCTGATCCACAAGTTACAGGCAGAGAGAGAGAGAGAGGGAGGAAGACTGAGCCCAGCATGGGCTTTTGCAACCTCAAAGCTCACAACCAGTGACAAACCTCCAACAAGACCTTGCCTCCTAATCTTTCTCAAATAGTTCCACCAACTGGGAAACAAGTATTCAGATATATGAGTCCATGGGGGCCATTCTCATTCAAAACACCACAAACAGACAAAAGTGTTCACCCAATAGTATCTTCAAAGACACAGTTTGGGTGTCAGTAGAAAGAGAAAAAAGAATGTGTTACCTTAATTATGTTGAGCTATTGAGGCTAAATTTCAGTGTTCATTAATATGTGATTCAGTAACTGTAGAACTAAATGTTGGTGACTGTTTACCTGGGGAAACACTGCTCTTCCTATTTTTCCTCTGGCTATCTGAAATGGACAGGGACTCGTGCTATGATTAAAGAATGAATCATTCATAAAAATGCATGCATACAAGATATTTTTTCTCAGTGATGTAATACATTTGAAAAACTGGTTGCTGAACGAAAAAAGCCCCTTACTGTGTTTTTCCTCTGAAGTAAGGCCTTAGGGAAGAGAAAGGTATGTGGGGAACTTGTAGGATACCAAAGCCTTTACTAGCTCAGGAATACTCCCTATAGCTGAGTAATTAGACTCACAATCAAGACATCCTTTAGTAATATGTGACAGTATGCAATGTTGCCACCAGGCAAGGAATTCTTGGCATCATGTGGTACTGAAGACTTCCACAACTGAGAGAGAACAAAGTGATTATTTCTCCACAAAAGAAGAAATAGTTAACAAACAAACAAAACCCAGTTTCACTTACTAGTGTGGTTTTTGATAGTGATAGATCAGTTCTCTCTAGGGGGAAGCAATATGTTGAGTGGGGGAATATGACATATAAGCTTGGAAATGCTTTGTCCCTGGTGGAAGAATTAGTTCAAAATTCGCATGATCTCTCCACTCTCTGCCATGCTGTGTTTCTCTCCAAGACTCCACAGTGAGAAGCTTCTGACCTGAGCTCACTTTTCCAAAGCTATTTTTACAATTGTATAGGTATCTAGAAAAGACAAATATGTGCATTTTCAGCCCTGTCTATGGTAAGTAACAGAGATAATGAATATGTTGAAGCAAAAAGAGGTTCAGGGAATGAGAACTATATTAGTCAAGATGCTGAAATGTAATATATATCAAAGGTAGGCAAATTAAAATATGTCTAAAAAATACAACAAAATTTGACCTTGCTAATTGCCACATGTACCATTTATGATGAGATGTCCAAGCACAAGTTTTTTAGAGCAAAGAGTGCAGTTTACTTCCATTATGAGTTTAAATTTCTATTAAGTTATTTCTTTAAGATGCTTCATCCTTTCACATCAAATGACAATTATCATCGAAAAAACCTCACTACAGTGCTAACAGTATTTCATAATGTGGACAATAAAATAAAAAGCAATAGAAATTTCATGTAGGCAAATAAACACAAATGCATTCATTCTCTCTACTTTCATGGTGTTCATGCTCACAGTGAACGGTTTACATACATAAAATGCTTATATGATTCTAACATACAGGAAAATCAACCGTAAACTGAAAAAGATCCATTCTTGATTTTTAAAAGTTCAAAGAAATTTTACTAGAGATAAAATTTTAGAAGGCAAGGAAATTTAGATTTAAAGCCAACAATGGCATGTATTTCCTACGTGGTGGCTACTCTGGAGTTTCAGATGAGTTAGTGTGCCTTCAGAGATGTCCTAGTATCATTTCCTAAACTTATAAACTTATTTGTTAAGACTTTAGCTTTATCTTGCAGATGAGGCAACAGAAATCCACAGACTCACCGCATCGCAAGGCTTCAGAACTCATTCAAGCTTCCCTCAGAAGCTAAAATAGTGAGTGTGCTAGGTTGTTATAAGAAACTTGGAATTATAAAGAAAAGGGGATTTCATACAGCTAAGTGAAATTCAGTTTTCAATCACTCAACACAGTCTGATTTTATAAGTACTGTATTGCATACTCTGTTTCTCAGACTACATCAGGAAGACCCCAGAGAAAGGCTAAAAGGATGCCAGCAGAGGACAGATGGGCTTGATGCAGTAAGCATGTGACAGAAAAGGGCTCTGTGGGATAAGATGGTCAATACTGGGTTAGTCCTAAGAACAAATGAGAATCTTGTAAAGTTTTACCTAAGACAAGAGTGAACTGTGTGTTAGAAAGCTGACTTCCAATGGAAGAGGGCGAGTCAAAACAAATGCGTCAATGAAAAGCAGGTTAACCTGGGTGGGAAAGTAAGTCCTAACAAGGAGAGAGGGAAAATGGAGAGAATTAAGTGACTGCATGAATGGGATGTGTTGGGGACAGAAGACTTAAAGAGTTGTCATTCCTAGGTGAGCAGGAAGCCATTCACACAGGGAAAGGGATATAGGGGAAATGGAGACTATGGCTCCATGTGGGTAAGTCTTCCATTTCAATGCAAACCCCTCCCTTGTGCAAATGCATGAACCCACAGGAAAACCCAGTTCATACTGACATACTATCAGTCCCTGTCACTTGTGACACCTGTAATTTTACAGGTTTGTATTATAACCATGTATACATTTAGGTTATCTGTGACATATCTCAACATAGTAAACATAAACTCACTTCATTATATTTTTTGGTCATTTTTTTTTTTACAAACTAAACTTCTTTCTACAGCCTGCATCCCACCAGAGTATTCTTTAAAATGTAGAGTGGTAAAAATTCGCTCACTCACATCAAGGAGGTTCTGAACACAGGATGGGTAAGCCAGGAAAACTCCTGAAAGGCATTTCCAGTTTTTCTCCTGTCATCATTTTATGAGAACACTTCTTTATTTTGCTGAAAATTATCTTTGACAACAATAGAATAGTCATAAGCACAAACTGCATATTAAATGCAAATACCCATGACTCTTGAATTAATCCTTGCTCTAATTACTAACCTCTGTGTTTGTCATCAAAAGTTGACTATATATGTGTGTGTGTGTGTGTGTGTGTGTGTGTGTGTGTGTGTGTGTGTAACAGGCTTTTGAATGATTTCTCTGATATGATGCCAAAAGCACAAAGTAAAAATAGAGCAGACAGGACTGTATCAAAATTTAAGATTTTTATGCATTAAAAGATACAATGGAAACTGGGCGTGGTAGTGCGCACCTTTAATCTCAGCACTCAGAAGGTAGAGGCAGGTGGATATCTGTGAGTTTGAGGCTAGCCAGGTCTACAGAGCTAGTTCCAGGACCACCAGGGCTACCTTGTCTCAGAAAACCAAAAGAAAACAATCAAGAGAATGAGAGACATACTTCAGGATAGTAGAAAATAATTACAAATCTATATTTAATAAGATAATTGTATTCAGAAAGTGTTTGTGTGTGTGTGAAGAAAGGGAGAGTTATAGATACTATGTGCAAATACAGATATGTATGTGTATATAGAGAGAGGTGGTTATAGCATCAATATATAAATATAGATATGTATACTGCATACCCTACAACACAAATACAAAAATTCAACTATCCTGGCCAGGTATGTCTGCACAACCTTAACCCCATCAGCAAGGAGGCAGAGGGAGGAGGAGGTCTTTGAGTTCAAGGCTATTCTGGTCTATACAGAAAGTCTGAGACCAGCCATAGCTATAAAATGAGACCCTGTCTCAAAAATAAAACAAAACAAAAATGATTGAAAATTTAAAAAATAAAATAAAAGAGCAGATAAAAGACTTAAGGGGTCATTTCTTCAGAAATGATAAACAAAAGTCCAAGAAGCATTTATAAAGATACTCAATGCCATTAAACATCTGAGATGTGAGGATCAAAACCTCAGGGAGATGTCACCCACACATCATTGTGATGGCTCCTATCAAACAAAATGAAAATATTGTGTTGGAAGAATTTTCAGAGAGTGGAACCCTGGAACACTGTTAGGACTATAAAGCAGGATGGAGGCTATTCAAATGTTTAAAATAGAATTATCAGTTGATTCAGCAACACTTTAAAACACTGTCAACAGGGTCTCGAGGAGATATTCTTAGTGCTTTATTCATAGTAGTCAAAGGTAGAACCAATCCAAGTTTCCATCAGCAGCAGACTGGAGAGCTGACAGGTGCGTACAGTACATGACAGGCTTAGAAAAAGTATATTCCACCACATGCTATAGTATAAATGAACCATGAGGACATAAATATGAGAAGTAAATCACACAAGAAACACTCTGTACTTCCCTACAAACACGGCACCTAAAATTAGTCAAAATCACACAAACAGCAAGCATCAGAGAGGTCAGGAAGGGATGAGGTGTGGGGTGAAGGGGCTTTTTACTTGAAGGTTACAGAGCCTCAGATGTACAAATGAAGCTCTTGGGATTGGTTTCATAGTAACGTAAATACCGGCAATGCCACTGAAAATCACACTTAGTGTGATTAAGAGAGCAAATTTCATGTTTCATGGTATTTAACAAAGCAGAAAAGTGGATCAAGTACTGTATAAATCTACTTATATAAAATTCCAGACTAAGGAAAGCTATAGTGATGAAAGAAGACTAGGTATTTCTGGAGAAAGGAGAGTGTACGTGTTTGGAGAATGGTTAAGGGTAACAGAGTTTTTGGGGGAAGGAGCAATTCCAGAGATACATATTGAAAACAGTTTTGCAACTTATAGGTATAGTGAATATATTAAGAACCTCAGAAATCTATAGCAATTTCTTTAAGGGGCTTTAGATACCTAATGATTGGCATAATGCTGCCATTTACACACCCTCTAATGCACGTCAGAGTCCAAAGCGATTCCAAACCCTTCAAACAACGGGAAACATTACAAAGTCTCTCCTAAAGATATCTTAATTATTTTCTTCAAGTAACTTCATTTGACTCCCTAGGAAGCCACAGACAACAGATGCAGCATTAATAATGTTATGCTGAGAACACTGGCATAATGCCAGAAAATTTCAATGATAAAAATATGAAATTCCCTTCCTGGAGACTTCGTATGCATTACAAAACAACTCTGTGGATCTTTCGGCAAGAAAAAGATGTTTTGACACCTTATCTCAACATCTAAAATTAAAACTACATTTTCAATTTGCATTAAAAACTTAGTGTTTCATCCAGGTTAAACTCAGATAAGAAGGCAGTAGGAAGGCAATTAGCTACAAGAACACTTATTTCACGGTTGATTCCTCCCTCCTCAAACTTGAAAAAAAAGTTGAATAATTTGTATATATATTCCAGGAAAATGATAACCATTTTCAAGGTATAGATACACTTTAATGATATTTTGATCAGAAAAAGGAAACTAGAAACTTCAATAGGATGGTGGCAAGCATTACCGTTCAACAGATATTTTATAATGATCACACTTGAGACATTATCAAATTGTAGTTTCTGAATCTATTGTCTGATGTATGAGTCTATTCACAACATGTATTTTCTATTAATATGAGAAGTCAATGTTGTAGGCTTCTTATTGTCTGAAGGTGTTTGTGAGTGTCAGCACAGAAGGGATTTCTGCATACTATATCATACTTCCCTGTGTACAGTCGTCATAGGATCAATGAAGGGAGAACCTGACCTTACACACGGCATTCCAGGTGCAGAACTTAGCTTAGATCCTTGTCCCTTTATCGCCTCGTTAGCACCTCTTATCCAGTTTGTTTTCCACTTGCCTTTATCTTTATTACATTCCCTCCTTCACTGGCCACACAGGAAGAGGTTTCCCCTGCCTTTAACCCTTTATGCTATGGTCAGTGGCGTTCTCTCCCCTAGGAAACTAGAGCCATGTGGCTCCAACCCTCTAGCTAAGTAAGAGTGGTGAGGGAGGGTAAACATAGTGGGACCATCCAGGCAAAGAACCAACAGACAGAGCCTCAGAGGAAACATTCATTGAGCAGAAAGAAAGACACAAAAGGTGCCGTTCTGAATTATATAATGGCTTAGGTTTTTTTGGTTTTTTGGTTTTTTTTTTTTTTTTTTTTTTTCAAAGCAACACGCCTATTTAACCATACTTTTGGAGAAAAAAAAAAATGTTAGTCATCATGGAAAATGAAAGTGATGGGTATGTTTAGTGCACTTGGGCTCTAATACAAAGTATCAGTCACATGCAAGTCACAGCTCTTCTTAAACTGCCTTTGTTTGCTTGTCTCTTTTCAATTCCAAAGCAGCATCGTTATTCTACTATTATTGGAGTCTGGATGTTTCTCAGCAATAGGAAAAATCTAATAATTTCCTACAAGTATTACATTATCCTGAAAGGTAGCGAGACAATTTTCAGTGCAGCCGAGCCACCCTGGGTGTTCATTAAAGTCATCAGGCAGCATGGTGTGTCCTGATATTAATGGGACTCGGTGTCAGCAGCTCTATAAAGCAAGTGTTGATACTGATTGCAAATTGTGCATGATAAAACACATAGAAAATTCTGGACACTTCACTGATGTAGCAGGAAATGGTTTGTAAAAGAGAGCTCCTGAAACACAGTATAGGTTCCAAAGGAAAGAAACTTCTCTTGTTTGAACTGGAAATTCAATGCTAGGATATTCAGTGTTCAAAACTCAAGAAGTAGAAACTCTGCCAAAAGGAACTGCTAAGGGTCAGTGAGATGACACAGTGGGCACAAGAGCTTACTGCCAAGCCTGATGACCCGTGTTCAACTCCAACACCCACATGGTCAAAGAAGACCAACTATTGCAAGTTGTCTTCTGATTTCCATGTGCTGACACACCACACATTACACACACATCACACATCTCACACACACACACACACACACACACACACACACACACACACACACTAAATATAAGGTTAAAACCTTGGGAACTATAGAGACGATGACTCAGCTGTTAAGTCTAAGCATGGGTTGCTCTTCCAGAAGACCTGGGTTCAAGTCCCAGCATTCACACAGAGGCTTCACAGCTCACAACCACCTATAACTCCAGTCCTAGAGCATCTGAAGCCCTTTTCTGACCTGTGAGGGTACAGGATAAGCAAACAGTATACTCGTACACATAAAATTCAATACATCTGAAAATATTACTGAAAACTTTCAAGCAATTATTGAATAACACTTTGTGTATGTGCCATGGTTGTGGGTACTGTATATATACAGATATTCCTCTCTTTAGCATGAAGTCATCTCCCAATAAACCCATTCTAAGTTAATCTTACAAGCTAAAACTGCATCTAGCACATGGAACCAACCTAAGCTCACAGTTTAGAAGCACCAGGGTATTGTGTCCCCACCCTTGACTGTGGCTGACGTGAACCATGACTGTCGCTGCTGCTCAGAACACTGAGCACCATGTATAGTTGAGCCTGGGTAAGATAAAAAC
The DNA here is from genome assembly GCF_949786415.1 of Peromyscus eremicus. Lineage (NCBI taxonomy): Eukaryota > Metazoa > Chordata > Mammalia > Rodentia > Cricetidae > Peromyscus > Peromyscus eremicus. The sequence goes on along the minus strand of NC_081430.1, from coordinate 12,138,168 downwards.
TCAGAACAGTTGCTATTGAATGTGTATCATATTCAAAGCATCATAAAGTCCAGGTCTTCATTCAAACCATCATGTGTTGATGAACATCTGTATTCATTTATTCCTCAAACCTGAACAGGCCCCAAAGATGGTTAATATGATGGTTCCAAGTTTGTATATAAACAACCTAATGTTCAAGTATAATAATCTGTCTCATAGCACACAGCTAGTAAAGGCAAAAACCAAAATTTAAACCACACATTCGGCTACTGTAAGTAGTCTATAGCCTCTTGCAAATAAACATTATGGTTTTTTTTAATGCATCAAAAATTTTAAATCAATACCATCTCACAATGACATTTTGTTTGATGTTATGCCTACTTACATATGTAATGGTTTAGTCTTTCTAACAAATTTGCCAGTTAATTATGACAAATTGTGATCTGGGTTCGCTAGCTTTATGTGATGAACATGTTCACACAGTGCTTGGCACTGGGTAGACATTTCTGCTTTTTGGAAGCTGAGACCAATGTCTTGGCATTCTGAGCACCTAGCATCTAGGTCCTAGCCTAATATAAACACTCAGTAAAAGTGCTAAGTGAAGATAGAAGGTAAATACATCAACATTAAGTGGATGAGAGCAGGATACTGCTGAGAAGGGAGGAGAGCGGGGACAAGCTGCTAGCTCTCCCTTGTGTTGGCTCCAGTGCATCCTGATCTGCAAAGCTGCAGGCACAGGGTTCCTCTCCTTGCTGGAACTGAGTTCAGTCAGTGGGGCAAGGAGCAGAAAGACTAGAAAGAAGTCAGAACCAGGGCTGGCCTCAGCAGGGAAGCTGCAGTGGCTAAGTCACACCCCTATCCTCAGGGGAGCTCAGGCAGGAGTGAGGCATCCAGGAAGGGCATAGAGGAGGAGACAGGCAGCAAGGGGGTCTCTACCTACTTTTCAAAGAACCCAGAAGTCAAACGGAAAGAAGAAAGGATTTAGCCTTCGCTTCCACGGGTCTTCTGTCTTCCTTTGAACATGACTTTAGAAAAGAAAAGGCAAGGTTGAAAGGGAACACAAAAGAAAGTCAGAGGCATGCCTAGAGAGTTAAAGCATGTTGGCAGAAGTGGTGTGAATCAGTCAGTGCATGTGGAAGGCCGACTCCTAAGGGGCTTCTGGAAGCTGGCCTGCTGACACTGCTAATTGTCCCCAGGACAGCACTGAAAGGAAATTTAATGATCCTTCTTCTTCCTGCATGCCTGATTCATACTTGCACTTTCTTTCTGGAATACTGCCATCTGTCCCATCTCCACCACAACGCCAGCCTTCGCGTCCAGCATTTCCTGAGCACTGGAATGCTGTGCCCTCAGATAACACTCTGCACACTCTGCACACGCACTCAACAGACATTTATTACACGCTCATCATGGGCCAGACTGGAATACGGTGATGAAAATATAAATACAAGTTTCTGTAGGAATGAAGCTTCCATTCTATTATAGCATATTACATATCAAATTATAATTGCTATACTGCATATGCATATTTTATAAGCCTCTTATTGGACTATGAACTTTGTAATAAATAGGCATCATGTTGCTTGCATCCTTGAATTCCCATCTTGCTTAAGCAGTGCATTTTGCACAGTGAATATTATTTTTAAAACACATACACAGAGAGAGAGAGAGAGAGAGAGAGAGAGAGAGAGAGAGAGAGAGAGAGAGAGAGAGATCTATAGTTCCATAGAGAACTAAAATATACTGCCTTCTTTTCAAGAGTTTCAGAAAATTATTTCACCTTTGTATTTGGCCTCATATTTAAATAATATATTCTAGGCATGAGGATGTGGGAACATATATAACTGGGGCACAGGAGAGAATTCAGTATCTGTTTTTAATGTGGCAAACACGACACAATAAGAATGGTAAATATTATGAATCTTCCATTTTACATAGAGAAGTTTATAAAAGAAGTCTAGGGAGGGAAGAGGTAGAGAGCATTCTGAAATCAGTAACTGGAATAGTTCAAATTTTTTCTTGGGAAAACTAAGGAAGTGACACAAAGTGATTCCTAAGCTTCTGCTCATTTTTAAATCAAATATCAATTTGTAATAACATCAATTGATGAAATAATTCCTAGTGTGGCTTTAACTTCACAAATGCTCAAGTATCTCGACGAAAACCAGGCTGCCATCATTAATCAGTTTATCTGTAACCGTACAATTCTGAACGCCAATGCTCATTCCAGTGTACCAATAATGTACTATCATTGAAATCAGGAAACAATCACAAAACTATTTCAATTATAGGTCAGCAACTTCCTCAGAAGAGATGAAGTCATTTCTGTGAGCCTGCCTACCACTCTTTTCTCTTTTCCTGCTTTTTATTTCCCCTTTTATTCAACAAATATTTATTTTTTATAAGCCTCAGAAAATTGCATCTGAAAGGAGGCAAGATATAAATAATAAATACTCTTTATAATTTGATTCCATAGTCACCATAATCAACTGACAACATTTCTTATGTAGAGCGGTCCTGTGGTGAGCATCATTCTGGTGTCCTTTCCAAGAAATCCAAAACTGGCTAGGATCAGCCATCAATCCAGCCTGAAGCTGGGGCCATTTCTAACCCCCTCGTTTCATGTCTCTCTAGTTTGGGTCATGAGCTTAGACATGAGAATCCCTAAGCCGACAAGGGTGGTGTGCTTAGAGACAAGACAAGACGGAACAACAGAATGCAGCTCTCTAGACTCAAAACATCAGGAGAGTCCTCACTGGTCCAGTGAAGCAAGCCGGACAAATGTCTTCTTTTTTATTTTTTCAATCTGGGAGCAAGAAATAGAGTAGGAGTTTCTCCAGAAATACTGGGAAGGGGCAGGGCTTCTTAGACTTTACTCCTCAGGCACTGTAAGACACTGGGCCCCTGCAAGAACCTCTGTGAAGAGATGTTGTTACTGAAGGTAACATGGAACACCCACTGCAAGCACTGGACTGGAATAAAAAGTACTGAAGATACCCGGACCTGGCCTCGCTAACAGTCCTAGCCTTCTTCAAAGATTCTCTCTACTTTACAGGGGCACTGTAACATGCTGTAACACCCACTGCCCAAGTCACTGTAGATGCTTTCCCTAACTACCAGACAACAGACCTTACACATCCTATTTTAAAAAAAAAATTCTATGCTGTGGATATCGCTCTATATAAACAAAACACTGATTGGCCGGTGACCAGGCAGGAAGTATAGGCTGGACAAGGAGAAAGGAGAATTGAAGGAACAGGAAGAAGGAGGGAGAGACACTGCTAGCCACCGCCAGGACAAGCAGCATGTAAAGATGCCGGTAAGCCACGAGCCACGTGGCAAGGTATAGATTTATAAAAATGGGTTAATTTAAGATATAAGAACAGCTACCTAGAAGCCTGCCATGGCCATACAGTTTGTAAGCAATATAAGCGTCTGAGTGATTATTTTATACGTGGGTTGTGGGACTGTGGGGCTTGGTGGGACCTGGAGAGAAGCTCTCCAGCAACAATTCTAGATCTCTGATCAGAAATAAACTTCATTCATTTTTAATGCTGACCTTTCTTTCCATTAATGGAATGATGTTACAAAATCGAAGAAGACAGCAAATACAGAAAGCTAAATGAACTCTCCTCTGAACTGTGAGCTAGGCACTACACAAAGTCATCCTCGAAGCTCTGTACCAACTGCTCATGCCCTCCACAGCAGAGCCACACACACTACCGATGGGGCCAGGTTGGCACAAAAGAGCCTGTGAGGATGCCACTGTGGGCATGGGGATTTGATGTGTAAAGGAGGGTCTGGGGCGTTTCCACATCTCCCTGTACACTTCCTTCTACACCTCCCATCACACCCCCACTACCCACAACATCTCCCTCCACAGCGCCATGAAGGCAAGCTCTGTTGCTTGCTTTAGCATTGCAATATCATAAAGGCTTACTGAAAGTAAGTTTTGATTTCACATTTTCCGTCTCAGCAATGGCATCATTTCCTTGTCAAAGTGATATTTCAATATTCAAGTGGTTGTGTGTAATAAGATATCAGCACACTATCTAAAGTATTGCTTCTAAAAATGCCCCTTCATTTGAAAATATAAATTTAAATTTTATTCTATGCTGAGTTCTTACAAGCCACAGATGTTGGAAAAGAAATGTCTGGAGGACTATGAGACTATGTGGACTCACGCGTGCATCTGCATGCCTCTAGGGCCCATTGCTCTCACCAAAGTTCAAAGAGGGCAAATGATTCCAGAAGGGCTAAGAATAATTTCAAGAGATGGGTGAGGATATAGATAGACAATTACAATCTCATGAAACAAGAGAAAGTAGAGTGAACAATCTGTAACAGGTACTCCATAAATTGACAGATAGAAAAATACTAGCCACATCAGTTTTACCTCTAGCTTATGAGCCAATCTTTTATCATGTGTGTGGGGGGGGGGCAGGTTATACCAAAACAAAGTAAAATTCTAGGTCAAAATTTTACTAGGTCACTCCATACCCTGTTAAAAATATTTTATTAACTAGTCTTGATATCTGACAAATACTAGATATGTAAAGTGTAAAGCTGGCTGCGTGTGTGTGTGTGTGTGTGTGTGTGTGTGTGTGTGTGTGTGTGTGTAGTACATGTGTATAAAGGATTGTGTGCATACATGTGCATGTGGAAACCAGAGATGTTCATCTAGTATCTTTCTCAGTCACTCTCCACCTTAGCTTTTATTATTTTATTTTTATGTGTATGGGTATTTTGCTTGCGTGTATGTCTGTGCACCATGTACATGTCCAGTACCTGAAGAAGCCAGAAGAGAGTGCTAATCCCAGGGAACTGGAGTTACTAACAGTTGTTATTCACCATGTGGGTGCTGGGAAGGCCTTCCAGAAAATCGGCCAGTGCTCTTAAATGGTGTTCCGTCTCTCCAAATTCCCTCTTCACCTTAACTTTCGAGATGGGGTCTCACACTGAATTCAGTGCTCATCAATTGAGTAGACTGGCCGGCAGTGTATCTCCACCCTTTCCCTTCCTAGTGCTAAGATTATAGATACATATTACCATGCCAGGCTTTACTTAGGTGCTGGGAATCTGAACTCAGGTCCTCAGGCTTGAAGGGCAAGCACTTTACCCAGAGAGTCATCTCCCCAGCCCTGGTTCAGTTCTAACAGACATATACCCTTGTGGAAGCTCTACTGTGAAGATTACCAAAGCAAAGCATGTGCATTATTCCCCAGATGTCCTAAAAACCCTTTGGTGATCAATCCTTAAAGGCCCACCTATATCAATCCCCTATCTTACTATGTAAAAGTTTGCATTTTCTAGGGTTTTCTAGAAATAGAATAATACACTGTAGGTGACTGAATGGTGTCCACCAAAAAGATACGTCTAAACCCTAATTTTTGGAACCTGGGTACACCACCTTATTTAGAAAACGATAGAGGCTGTTAAGACAAGCTTGCCATCACCGAAGAGCTAGATGTACCCTAAACCCCGTGTCCATGCAAGAGGACCTAAAGAGTGTCCATATCAGAGGTGGGGCCAGGCCACGGTGAATTCAGAGCAGAGAACAGTGCTGAAACTATTCACAGAACAGCAATGGCCACCAGAGGCTGGCCGAGGGACAGAACCAATGCAGCCCAGAGCTTCTGCACATAGACAGCATAACCACACCTCCGGAACTGCGCAGGAACTACAAGCTAATGTTTCTAGACAAGACACTAAGTTTGTAGTTTGTAGTTTATTTGTTTGTTTTTTTAAGGCAACCACAGAAAACTAATATATCATCAGGTTTTTTTCCCTGAAAAAAACAGAAGAAACTCCATGACATTCAATTGTGTGTCATTCATTTCTGCTGATATTTTCTCCAACACCAGCACAGTATTTTACCTCAGCACATTTATCTTGAGATTCATCCTACCTGAGGTTTATATCCTGTTTATTGCTGACTAGCAGTATTTCTTTTCTTTTCAGGGGGTGGGGGTAAGACAGGGTCTCTTCAGGTATTCCTGGTGAGTAGTAGTATTTCAATAGGTAGCTACATTAGAGTCTGTTTCTCTCTTCACCTACTGTTGATGAACATTTGAATTCATGCTAGTTGAGACTTTACAAATCAGGTAGTTATGACTACAACATGCTTGCATTTCCCTGTGTAGATACCTAGCTGTAAAATGGCTGACTCATAAAGTAGGGTCGTGTTTAGCTAAGGAACTTCCAAACTGTTTTTCATTCCTAGCAGCAATGTTGCTGGTTTTAAAAATGAATGCAAAACCCAACTGTTATAATGAACCTGGGGTGTCCCTCGGGACATGCTCTATTATCTTACATGACTACAGCCTTGATATTGAACACGAGTGTTTACTTCACCCACTGAATGCTGTCACATACTCAGGGCCAGCTGCTATGAACTACAATATTTTACTGTACATACAAGCAATTTTCTTCTTACAGAAATATAATGGTTAAATTGTAAAAAAACAGAAACAATATTTCATACCACCATTATTCACCATTTAAATATCAAATTAGAATACGTTAGGATTATATTAAGATGTTTGATTTTATAAACAGCCATTTGAGTTGGTGACTTGAGGTTCACAAAACATCATGAAATGAAATCTGGGTTAAGTTTAAGACGGGATTCCAGCCATTGCTGCAATAGCAGTGGACACACTGCTCCCGTTTCTGCTGTGTGGGTATGTGAGGCGGCACTTGTCAGCCAAGTTTTCAATTTCTGTGTAAAATTAAATAGGCTTATCCATCTCATTGTGATGCAAGTTTGCTTTCATCTTTAATAAACGGTAAAATAACATGCATTCTGAAGGACTGTTTTAAAATAAGTATCTTTGTGACTTACTATCAATGAACGTCTCACTTGTATGCTTCTCTTACCTGGAGTTACTGGCAAGTAGAAAATTTTAAGAAACCATGATCTAGAGAAGGAAAAGTCATGAAGTTGCTGCAGATAACAAACAAGCCGAAATCAGGGTGCAGCTGTCATCCTACGGTCCACTCTGGCTTATAGATTGACAGCAACATCCACGGGGCCACCTGAGGGCCCTGTTTTCTGCTGTGCCACCACAGCCAGGCCACTCCAAGACCAGCAAAGAATTTACTAGAAAGGTCAGTAAACAGACATCTATGTGAATAAATGGCTAGACAGCTTTATGAATTTAAAACTATTCCATTGTAACTAATTTGGTACTCACAGTATATTCAAAACATCTATCTAGTGTGCTTGTGGGGCCAGGGGTTTGTATAGGTCATGGCACACGTTTGGAGATCAGGGGACAACTTGCAGCAATCAGTTCTTTCCTCTCACTGTGTGGGTCCCTGGGATTGAACTTGGGTCATGAGGCTTGGTTGCAAGTGCCAACCTGAGCCTGAGCCATCTTGGGGTCTGGAGTTTTTCTTGTCTGTTTTATTCCTTTCTTTCTTTCTTTTTTAAAACATTCTTTGCACCAGAACTGACTTTATTATGCAAATTCCTTTTTCTCCTTAAAGTTGAAACATTCCCTAAGTGCTGATCAGCATGGAACAAATTCCCTAGGTACTGAACACAGTTAGATGTTCTTATTTCCCTAGAAGGTCATTCAGTAATATTCTCCCCTTCTACCTATAAAAATTAGGAAAGTTGGAAAAGCAGAAAAACTCCTTTGCTACAATTGTCACCAAGGTCTCAAGGAGCATATGGTTGTTTTTTTTTTTTTTTCCTTAAGTAAAATTTAACAAAACTTAGTCTATTACAACCAAAACCATTGCACAATTTTACCTTAACTCAACCACCTGAAGCAAATAACTAAAGTTCCTATCGCAAGTAGTTAGAAATTAATGATTGCTTTTTGCTTCCTATCAAAGCTGGCAGCTCTGTCTAAGATGATATGTCACACAGAAAAGTTCACCATTTAATCCTGAACACAAAGTTTCCCTTCTCTTCCTTTTATTACCAGGAGAGCGATGTTGACATGAGGATCAAGCTGTTTGCCCTCACTTGCCACCATGAATGTATAACAGAGCAAAATGCCTGCAGTTCAGATGAGTCGCTGGGCCTTCTCACAGGCCCTCACTCTGCCAATTACAAGAGACTTTCATTTACATAGAAATAGCTCAGAATTCCAACAGAAATGTGCTGGAAAACAGGTAATCAAGTCCTTCAGAAAAACATGGATTAGATGCATTTCAATTTAATTTTAAGGTTTTTGCAACAACCATTTTATTCAAGTAAATAAAAGAAAAGGAGTCAATTTTTATTATAGAAAGCAACACCTATTTAAATTACTGAAATTGTCCCCATTCTGCTCCTAAAGATTCAGTCATGGTTTCTTTTAACATTCTACTAGTCTTTTGTCAGAAAAGCTTTTTTGTTAAAAAAAAAAAAGAAAAGAAAAGCTTTACATAGAGTTGTGGTATGATGTTTGGAATACACACACATATATATATGTATATATATGTATATACTATATGTAGATATACTGTGTGTGTGTGTGTGTGTGTGTGTGTGTGTGTGTGTGTGTGTGTGTGAGTGAAATGACTTTTGACCTAGCTAGGACTCTCTAAAGCTGTAAATAAAACAAGAAATAGTCTTGAAGCATCACTGACTCTTACCTTTCACTATAATACACTTGAAATCCTGTCTTACTTTGTCTCCCACTCAAGGTCATTTTGCGGTGAGTGTATCATTAGCAATCTCTAACAGCTGAAGTCACCACAGGTTAACCACTTCCTCTGCTGTTCTATGGCTCTCCCCTCTCACACACACACATTTCATAATTTTATTCATTCAGATTTATAAAGATGCAATGAGTTTCTACCAGTCTCTGTGGCAAAATACAAAGTGAAATATTTTTTCTTCTTGTGGCAAAATATATGCATGACATCAAATCACAATGAAGTATTTTTTTGACAGGAAAAATATATACAACCTTGTAGAGTCCCATCCTATCTGGGTCTTGATTTCCTCAGCTCTAAAACGGTGCTTGGGGCTAGTTTCTAAGGTTTCATATACATTTTCCTAAAGCAGCGTTGTTAATATATAATTGACATACCACATAACTCACCCATTAAAAGTACATAATTCAATGGTTTCTGATATGCTCCAGTTTTTAAAAACTTTTCATTGATTCTTTGTGGATTTCACAGCATGCATCCTGATCCCACTCACCTCCTGCTCCTGCACCCCCTACACACACACACACACACACACACACACACACATACACACGTCTACAAAGGAAAACAACACTGGTGGCCACTACCAGGGACTGTGACTTCCACTTCACCTGAAGCTAGCAATCCAAACACAGAGCAAGAGGGCTAATTTTGTTCCCTGCTAGTACATGAAAATAACATTGGCGGTATTTCCCAGATTAAAACAAAACCCCACAGTTAAGATTCTTAAAAACTGGAGTTTTATGGAGTGGGGGGAAAGGGAAAGAAGAAGAAAAGAGGAAAGAAGGGGAGAGTGAGAAAGAGGAGGAAGGAGGAGAGGGAAGCGGGAGATAAGAAATGGATGGAAGCTATTCTGTGAATGAAGCTTCTGTGGCTGGCACAGTGAAGAATCTAGTAGGAAGTCCTCAGGCCTGGGGGAGATTCTAGATCAGTCCTCTGTAGAAACCTACCTGAGCCACAGACATCCCAGAAGGACCAGCAAAAGCGGTGACCAGGCCAAGGCTGATATCCAGTTCTTAAACTCTGCGATGAGAGGGAGTCTCACACTCCTTCCCTGTGTCGTGTGGTGTTCACATACAAGCCATGATGACCTCAGAGGGCGAAAGAACCCTAAGTTTGTGCTTTATGCTGCAGAACAGTCTCCAAGTAGGAAATGATCTTAAGCCACAGAGCAAAGACATATTATTTTCAACAAACAAGCTTAATAATTTAGAAAACAGACTGGGGGAAATGATGTCCTAAAAACAAAAGACAAAAACAACATAAAATATTCAGTAATGAGGTCCAAATACACTGGGTAAAAGTACATCAGATAGTTTATATGATATATTTTCTTTTAGTATAAAGTTTAAGACATTTGAAAACAAATGGCAGACAATTTTCTGGGGAAAAAAGAATTATAGTATAATTAATTTTTATTAATATTTGAAATGGAGCCACAAATTCAGCCATGGGTATTTGAATCTTGAGCCTTAGTCAAAGGTTTATTTATGAAGCGAGCTCACATCGTCCTATTTTAAGTAGATTAAGAACATTTATGCCAAACACAGTGTCAGCAATAAACTTCAAATATTTACTTATCCTGTGCCTCTTTCTTTGAACTCTACCACATTGCGCTCTCTCTCTCTCTCTCTCTCTCTCTCTCTCTCTCTCTCTCTCTCTCTCTCTCTCTCTCTTTCTCATTGGTCTATAAACTAAAAAGATCAGATTTTACAGGCAACAAAGAAAAGTCTCCATGTTGGCAATTAACTTCCGTTCTAAGAAAAAAGAACTGCAAAGCCGACAATGAGTTCTGTTTTTGTGCATGTACGTGGTGTGTGTGCATGATAATGCTTATGTGTGCAGTGCATGAAGGGCAAACCCGGACACTGGTGTCTTCCTCTCTCATCTCCGTCTTACAGTCTTGACCAGGGTCCTACTGAACCAGAAGAAGCTTGCTGTTTTGGCTAAATTAGCTCTTGGGGTTTGCCTGTCTCTGGCCCAAAATGCTAGGTCATAGACACATCCAGCCACGGCCGCTGAAGATCTGAACTGAGGTCTTCATGTTTCCAAAGCAAGTATTCTTACCCAGGGAGCCATTTCTCCACTCCCTGACGAGATTTTTATGCAGTATTAAAAACAACCTTTGACTGCAATGGAGTGATATGATTGTCTGTGAAACCACTTATTAAATAAAAGCGCAAAAAAAGACTGAGGAAACACCACCACCTATGTTGTATCTCAGTATGGGCTTCCTTACTTGAGAAGCAGACTCCCTAATAAGCACTGGATGTTGCCAAAAATACTAAGCTTCTATTTGGTAGTCTATGATTCGTTTTGTTAAGGAAGCTTATATATTAAAAAGGAATAAATGGCATGTATCCAAATTTTAAATGATCGAGTTTAGGATAGGGAAAACATGAGCACAGCTATAAAAACAAAGCTGTAAAACATTTTTTTTTTAGATGTCACTGGAAACTAAAGATTCATCTTACAGAAACCTGCAATGGGCCTAGTTAATTGTGATATAATACCTTGATTAAAATGATACAATCCCTACATTCAATACCACCCAGCCACTGGGGGAAATCACTATTTAAAAGATACAGGGAAATATATTCAGGTCCAAGTATTTTAAAGTACACAAACATGCTTTTCCTCCATTGTTGAAGTTGCCCAGCTACTGTGATCTGATAACCATACATTTCCTGATTTCTCAGGAGACTTATACCCATGATGTCGATTTAGGCCGGTAGTATTACCTAGGAAGGAAGCAACATCACAGTCTTCAGGAGATGAGGTGCCAGGAAGGTCAGGCAGAGTGTAACAGCCGGGAAGAATCTGGCACCTGCTCCCTGCTTACTGGGAGATGAGAGGAGGATGTCTACAATCTCCACCCTGCTCTCAAGAGCAGTAGAGTCCTGAAGGAGCCAGTCTCTCCCACGAAAAAGGAAAAGTTCAGGGGACACATTTACCTCAGGCTAATAGTGGGCCACAGACAGACTACAGACACCTCTCCCCGTTCCAGGTGACTTTGCCAGGCAGAGATGAATTCCTTTCTGAGATGTGTTTCATCTTAGGAACCGCAGATGTATCTGAAGTTATCTAAACTCAGCAAATAGTGGCTCTATCATCGATTCCTAGTCCCATACTAGTGACCAAAAACCATTTTTACTTTTTTTCCCAGGAAACAAAAACCACATGTAAATTGTAGTCTACAACACTGGAAGAAGATCAAATGTCAGTTACACTCAGAAAATGCATATTCGGGATCTTTCAACTTCCAGCCCATCGTTTTCCACTCCAGTTATAATTATAATTTTAGCCACTACCAATTAGTGTCACATTTCTGAAGCAACTGAAGGAAAGAACATGATATTCTTGATTTTAAAAAAGAAAAAGGAAAGAAAGAAAACCTCACCGTTAGTCAAAGAGAAAGAACTTTAAAAATGATTGACAGCATACGCCGTTTCTGGCCAGATTCCAGGCTGTGTCACACAGACACTGTAAAGAGGGAAGAAGGAGTTCTCCAAGGACACTGTGACAGAATCACAAGCCACAGAAGTCCCAACACCCAGGCTGCTAGAACCACACCTTCTTCAGCCAATCCACACTCCTCCCACAAAGCTAGACTCCAGCTAATTACTCAGAAGGAAGCCAGGATCCTGCGCCATGGGGAGACTCAACCTCAGGAGCCAAATGGCTCAGAGCAGGGTTCAGGACTGGATTTACTGCATCTAATCACCAAGAGAAAATTAAATCATGGAGGTAATTAGCTTTTATCAGTCTCTTTTTATGCTCTCTCAACCTTCTAAAGAAAGAAAAAAAATAAAAACTGGGAAGGAGACACAAAATGTGCTCAAAATTGAACTACTATTGTTTTTTCTTTCATTACATTTTTTATATTTTTCCCATAACACTTACTGTATTAAAAATCTTTTTAAAGTTTTCCTTCCTTCATGAGAAAATGGTACAGTGAAAGGATTTCTCTGAAGAAATTACAGGCAATACCAATTCTGAATCTACTGAAACAGCTTTTGCAGTTTCTAAGGAAATCTCATTGAGTTGCTGTTGCTGATGCTCCAGCCCAGAATCCCAGGGAGTGGAGCTGACCTACTGAAAGACTGCAGGATGACAGAAATGCATTGGATTTCTAGTATTAGTAAAAAGTGTTTGCTGCCACTTATTTTAACTTTATTTACTACCTTGTCAGACAAAAAATGTATATGGTGAGAAAAAATAAAGCTTCTCTCTGTCTCTGTCTCTGTCTCTCTTTATCACACACACACACACACACACACACACACACACACACACACACACACACACTATATCATCAGGTGCATGGGTGATGTGGAGGGAGCCAGGTTTAACATTGCTGGAGAGGTTAGAAGTAACCAAGGAAAGATGACCAGAACCATTCACATGGTGACAGGATTGAGTACGAGATGGCATAACATTCACAAACATACACACTCAAATAGTAATCAATACATATTTTTCTTTCTTATTAAATGGAGAGGTTCTTAAGAAGTCATGTATCAGTAGCAGTAACAGTACCCAGTACCAGGTATTAAATACTAAAACCATTTTGTGAAAAGAGCCCAGTGTCTGCAAAATTGGTTGATGTGAGGCCAAAGTAAGGACACAGGAAGGACAACAAAGGAACATTTTTTGAGTATCAAATGCTATGAAAATGCTATGCCAAGGAAGTAGCAGGTGTGGGGAAGAAATCCTACAGTAATGTGAATGTCAAAAGAACATCAAATCAACCTGAAAGTGCTCTTAGCCACTAAATTGAAAAGATTGTGAGCAGCAAAATTAATCACTATTGGACCATAAAATAAGTACTGACATGTCTAAACATTAATGTAGCATATAAAGTAATGGGAAAGAACATGCAAACTTCCCAAGCAGAATTTAAATTAAGTTATGTTGATATTCTGCCCTCTGAAAGCAGGAGAACTGTCCATTATGAGTAGCACCAAGGAACATGGCACAGAAAGGGGAGAACAGTACAGTGACCACCCAAAGTCTGGCAAACGTTACCTCAGCCAGGTGACCCACATTAGCACTAACAGTGAGAAACCCTGCTGATACTCAGCACTTGTAAAAAGACAACCTCTATGGACTTCCTCAAACTAAATACAAAACAAAACAGACAAAAAATACTCTCTAACTCCACTCTAACCATAAAAAATTCAACACACTATCATTCTACAGAGTCCATGTACACAAGCAGACACATCTTACTGACTCTGTTTTTCTGGAGAGCAAAAGGGGAAAAAAAAACAACAGGAAACCATGAAACAAAAACAAAAATGTGGAAGAGAGGTAGGAAGAAAGGAAGGGATGGGGGGGAAGGTGTTGTAGAATATTATTTTAAGATGTGTTACATCTGTTTATGCTGTGGAATATTTGCTTAATGATGCAAAGATGTGTTGCATTCTTTTATGTTGCATTTGTTTAACTCTTTGGAGCTGTGTTACTGTGCCTATCTAAAATACCTGGTTGGTCTAATAAAGAGTTGAATGCCAACAGCTGGGCAGAGAAAGGATAGATGGGGCTGGTAGGCAGAGAGAATAAATGGGAGGAGAAATCTGGGAAGAAGGAGGTCCAAAAAGCAAAAAAAAAAAACAAGAAATAGCAAGAGGAGAGAAGGATGCTAGGGGCCAGCCACAGAGTAAGAGTGAAAGTAAGATATACAGTAGTAAAAAAAGGAAAAAGTCCAGAGGCAAAAGGTAGATGGGTTAATTTAAGTTAAGAAAGCTATCAAGAAACAAGCCAAGCTAAAGCTGGGCATTCAAAAGTAAGAATAAGCCTCTGTGTGTCTTTATTTGGGAGCTGCGTGGCAGGCCCCCCAAAAGAGTAAAAACAACCAACAACAGGAAGGATACATAAAGCTTCAAAATATCTGTAAGGTCTATACAGATATAAGAGAATAACTGAAAAGTTCAGATGAAAGAAACTGAAGATCTACATGGGTTGGAATATATTCCTTGTTCATAGATAGACAGACTCAAGACTGCCAAGGAGTAAGTTTTGTTTTTAAATTTGATCTGTTGACTAAGTGCAGTCTTTAACACAGAAACCTGTTCTATAGATAGCAACAGGCTGATTCTAAAGTTCACATGGCAAGAAGAGAGGATCAAACACAGGCAACATAATGTTGAAGGAGAACAGAGTCCACAAACCATCACTACCTCAATTCAGCTGTTACTGTGAAGCTAGAGAAACTTTGGTACTTACAGAGGGACAAATACCTAGAAAAACAGAATGAAGAGTCCAGAAATACACATGGATAATAAATCACTACTCAATGGCAAGACAGCAAGGGCAACTCAATGGAGAAAGAGTAGTCTTTTCAACAAAGTCTTTTCAACAACACATGAGCTGGTAGATGTCCACTTAATTTAAAACAATTCTAGTAAAAGAAAGTTTACATACGGTCTTGGCTAGTTTTATGTCAACTTGACACAAGCTAAAGTCATCTGAGATGAGGAAACCTCAATTAAGAAAATTGAAAATGCCTCCATAACATTTGTCTATAGGTGATCCTGCATGGTATTTTCTTAATTAATGATTGATGGTATAGGGCCCATTGTAGATGGTGCCATACCTGGGCTGGTAGTTCTGGGTTCTATAAGAAAGCAGGCTGAGCAAGACATGAGGAGCAAGCCAGTAAATAAGCAACACCCCTCGGTGTCCTCTCCCTCAGCTCCTGCCTACAGGTTCTGCCCTGTTTGAGTTCCTGTCTGGTCATCCCGTGATGGTAAACAGTGCTGTGGAAGTGTAAGCCAAATAAACCCTTTCTTCCCCCAGTTGCTTTGGTCATGGTGTTTCTTCCTTGCAGCAATAGAAACACTAACTAAAACAAAAACTATAAAACTCCAAGAAGATAATAAAGAAGAACAGCTAGGTGAGGGTGGGTCAGGTTAGGTCATGGTAAGGTTTTAGATAAAACACTCATAGCAAGACCAATTTCTAACCACCACCACCCGCCCCAGTGAGACGGACTTGATTATAATTTTAAAAATCTGCTTTATAAAAAACACTTTAAGGACAAGAAAAGACAAATCATGGTTTGGGATAAAATATTTATGTAATACCTATCTACAAATAGGAAAAATTGTTAAAACTCAACAATAAGAAAAAATTGTGAACAGATGAATAAGAAAATTCGAATAGCCTCCACATCAAAGAAAATGCACAGATGGGTAAAAACACATAAAATAATCAACATCATATGTCATTATATAATTGTAGATTTAAGCAATGAACTGTCTCTCTATCTCTATCACACACACACACACACACACACACACACACACACACACACCCCTCTCAGAGTGACTAAAATCCAAATGTCAACAGCAAATGATGAAGACAGGGAGCACTGGGAATTGTCCATCCTCGTTAGTGGCACTGCAGTGTGGCACAGGCACTCTGAAACACTTCCACAGTCAATTACAAAACCAGGCACATGCTTACCACCAGCCATGATCCTTGGCATTTACTCAGTGTACAGCCAGATCAAGACCTGCACGGGAAGATTTATAGCAGCTTTCTTCAGATGGCTTCCTCTCAATAGGTAACAGACAAATTGTGGCACATTCCTAAGAACAACTACTCAGAAACAAATACAAACATAAACGAATAATTACAAGTGAACTATTGAGTTATGAAAAGATAGAGAGGGGCCATTAATGCATTGCCAGGTGAAGCGTGGCAGCCAGAAAAGGCCATACCACATGATTCTAATGATACGATATTGTGAAAAAAGGCAAAACAATGAGGAAGGAAAAATATTATATTAGTTATCAATGGTTAGAAGATGAGAAAGAAGGACCAGTCAGTATCAGTCTATATGCTGATAGAACACAGGGTGTTTGTAGTACAGGGAGCCAGTTCTTTATGACATTGTAATGGGAGATGTGCACATAGATTTTTGAAAACGCAGAGAATTTATAACACATAAAAATCTAGAGAAAATTATGAATTATAGCTAATAATAATGGTTATTGTTGAATCACCAATTCAGACAAATGTATATCAACTTAAGGAATGTACTATGCTAATATAACTTAATAATAAGGGAAATATTGAATGGGTGGAGAAGATAAGTATCATATGAATGTAAGTTCCACTCAATTTTTCTTTAAATATAATACTGCTCTAAAAATAAGCCTATACATTTCAAAAGTTCTTGCATCTGTGCTAAATATAAAGGACAATAAAATGCAAAATCTGTTTGATTGAATGATACAAATAAGAAATGTTAGGAAAATATCTCAAGACATAGAGATTATTTCTAATGGGGTTATTTTGAAAGAACTTCAAAGAGTAAAAATTTGAGTGGGATCTTGGGATGTGGTATTTAGAAGGAAAAAAAGAATCACTAACAATAATATGAAATCTGCTTGAAACAAAATTAAACTACTTTTCTTTCTTTGTGTTGCTGGAGGCTGATCCCAGGGCCTTGCACATACAAGGGAATGCCCCACCACGGTATTAAACTACCACCCCACTTTCCTTTCAATATGACTTCAATACATGGGATGTTATTTTGATAGCTATGACTCATTTTATGGCACTGTACCACAATCATTTTTAATAAAAAGGTCAGTTTTCATAAAGTCACTCATGTTATTAAGCATAAGACTATGCAGATGTACACATTTAGTTTGGGAGCAGCTATGTTTTTCTGTATTATATAAAAACCATACAATCTACATGAAGTAATTTGTCTATTTTATATGTTCTAAATAATATGTCCTATTTCATTACATTACTTATGGAATATCTGTCAAGGATCATAAGACATGTTGATATCTGACCAGTCAAATTTCCAAGGAAAAGACAGCAGTGGAAAATAAGGAGGATATTCATCAGTGGAGCATGACCTGCCACACAGCTTGGCCATGTACACCAGAAATAATATTCCTTATAAATGTGTGAATAAAAATGTAAGGCACACATACCCTAGAATTTTGATAACTGGGCATTGGGCAGGACCTCCAGTATAATGTTGAGCAGTAGCTAGCAGAAATTACACAGAATAATGTTGAAGAAAGTTATTCTTCTTTATCCAAATTTTAAAAAGGAAAGTGTTCAGCTTGTTGACACTGAATATCATGTTGACTGCTTATTTTTCTGAGATTCTCCTTATGAAAAATCCCTTCTATTTTCAGTTTGCTGATGCATTTTAATCAGGAAGGGTGTTAACTTTGGTTAAGTGCTGGTTCTAAACTCGATAAGATGGTCATGCTTCTTGAGCTGCCATTCACTAACTTTAGTAAACTTTTGAGTATTTTGACACTTAACCAATTGTACAGTCTTGAAGTAAACTATATTCAGTCAAGATAAATAATTCTTTTTATGTGGATTGACTTGCTAATATTTAATTAAGAATTTTCCATCTATGTTTATGGAGAAGGGTAAAACTGATCTTTTTTTTACTCTTGTTTCAACTTTTTACTCAAAAGATCAACACTATAATGAAGGTTTTTCCCCCTGAAAGTCCCATGGACATAGAAAAAAATTGGCAATATATGTAAATCTGGATCAATAAGAAAAGAAAGAAAACGAGACTACAAGTAAAATTCTACTTAAATTTACAGGTTGTATTTCACACTGACACTGGTGAAGAAGGGTGTAGAATACTCAAAAAAAATTGGAAAACACACAGCTGACCAATTTGCACTATCAGAGTTCAAAAGGTGCTTTAAAGCAACTGTTAAGGATGCCCAGCCACAGCCGGTACATTCACAACACACCCTTATACATGAGACTGGGAACTCGAGGAAGAAGGAGAGTGGAAAGATTTTAAAAGCCAGAGGAACAGGACGTCTGCTGTGATAAGTGCGTCTTCTGTATATGATAGTGAAACTAAACCCATGAAATCTCAAAATATAGATGTCTAAAGGAGACCTGAACAAGGGTAATATCAGCTGGCATACTAATGTGGATTGGGGCAATCTCATGGTCCACACCCCTAGGAGAAGGCAATTAACAATTAATGAGAGATGGGGAATTAGTCTTCCCAAGGGATAAACCTCCTAATTGATTATCTAATGCTAAGTGGTCAGCCCTAAAACATACACATGCATATGCCTAACACAATATGGACTTAGCAAGTTATATTCAAATATATTTTATGTATATTATATAATAAAATATTATATATTAAAAAGAGGCCATGGATATGAAGGGAGCAGGATGTGTATACCATGGAAGAGGTAGGTTGGAAGGAGGAGGAGGAGGAATTGACTTAAGTACAGTACACATCTATGAAATTTAAAAATAAATTAAAAGGGGTAATGTGAGAGTAACATAAAGATTAATGAAACAAAATATAACCCAGATATAAATACACATATGCATTACTTTACACTTTATAAAGTTTTCAAGCTGTCTAAAGAAATGATAATCTTCATAGTATTGAAGGCTAGAAAAATGATTATATGTGCAGAAAAAGAACCTTGATACTTTTTTAAATGGTATAAAATTTAACTTAAAATGATCACAGATGTAAATGTAAAATCTACAACTATGAAATAGAATTGGATCCTCTGAGGCACCAGCGTCCATCAGAACCAATACACTCCTCCTGCACCAATTAGAAAGAAGAGGTGAGGCCCTGAGCTCCCAGCTGGACAGCCCAGATCTCTAGCCCCTAGGCCCAGAGGGTGGGGGCACATACCATGCCCCTCCCCCCACCCATTGCAGCCCCAGATTCTCTCCAGCAGCACTCTCTCCTACCCACTCGCCAACCATCCCCTGCAGCACCAGCAAATCAAATGAACCCAAATGCCTTTCCTGTAGCCA
Source organism: Peromyscus eremicus (assembly GCF_949786415.1). Classification (NCBI taxonomy): domain Eukaryota; kingdom Metazoa; phylum Chordata; class Mammalia; order Rodentia; family Cricetidae; genus Peromyscus; species Peromyscus eremicus. The sequence continues at coordinate 12,118,728 of NC_081430.1, read as the reverse complement.
TTGGGAAGAAGAACAACCACCAGAGCCACAGGACCCACCAGTAGCCATTGGAGAAAGAGGGACTCACGGAGACACAGGCTCCACCTGTACAGACTGGAAGAAGGAATGAGTAGAGAGCAGTGTATAAACACATTCAACAATATGAAAAGCAATATGGCATCACCAGAAACTAGTAGTTTTACAACAGCAAGACCTGAACATCCCAATGCAGATGAATCAAAAGAAAATGACTTTAAAAATAACTTTATGAAGATGATAGAGGTCCTTAAAAAGGAAATGAAAAATTCCCTTAAAGAAATGGAGGAAAAGACAACCAAAATATTGGAATAAATCAAGAAATTCCTTAAAGAATGCCAAAAAGGCTAAGAAAAAAACAGGTGAAGGAAACAGTTTGAGACTTGAAAATTGAAATAGAGGCAATAAAGAAAACACAAACTGAGGGAACTCTGGAAAAGGAAAATCTGAGTAAATTAACAGGAACTCCCCAAAGCAAACATAACTGAAAGAATACAAGAGATGGAAGAGAGAATATCAGGCATTGAGGATACTATACAGGAAATCAATTCATTGGTCAAAGTAAGTGTTAAATTCAGCAAATTTTATAAATTTTGTTTTATAAAAACAAAACATCCAGAAAATCTAGGACACCATTAAAAGACCAAATTTAAGAATAACTGGGATAGAGGAGAAGAATTCCAGCTCAAAAGCACAGAAAATACATTCAACAGAATCACAGAAGACAATGTTTCCAACCTAAACAAAGCCATGTCTATGAAGGGATAAGAAGCATACAGAACACCAAATAGACTGCTCAAAAAAAAATCCCCTTGCCACATAATAATCAAAACACTAAACATACAGAATAAAGAAAGAATATTAAGAGTAGCAAAGGAAAAAGGCCAAGTAACACACAAAGGCAGACCTATCATAATTATACCCAACTTCTCAATGGAAACTCTAAAAGCCAGAAGGTCCCGAACAGACATTCTGCAGACACCAAGAGACCACGATGCCAGCCCAGACTATTAAACCCAGCAAAGCTCTCAATCAATAAACAGAGAAAACAAGATATTCCATGACAAAAGCATATTTAAACAATACAGATCCACAAATCCAGCCCTACAGGAAGAACTAGCAGGAAAACTCCAACCCAAGAAAGTTAGCTACACCTACCAAAACACAGGCCATACATAACCTCACACCAGCAAATCCCAAAAAAGGGAAACACACACACACACACTACAACCACCAACAATAAAATCAAAAATAACAAGAATTAACAATCACTGGTCATTAATATCCATTAATATCTATGGACTCAATTCTCCTATAAAAAAGACACAGACTAACAGAATGTATACAAAAACAGGATCCATCCTTCTGCTGCATACAAGAAACACACCTCAACCTCAAGGACAGACATTACCACAGAGTAAAGGCTTGGGAAAAGACTTTCCAATCAAATGGACCTAAGAAACAAGCTGGTGCTGCTATCCTAATATCCAACAAAATAGACTTCAAACTAAAATTAATCAAAAGAGATGGAGAAGGACATTACATATTCATCACAGGAAAAATCCATCAAGATGAAGTATCAATTCTGAACATTCATGCCCCAAATACAAGGACACCTACATTTGTAAAAGAAACATTACTAAAGCTTAAATCACATATCAAACCCCACATACTACCAGTGGAAGACTCCATCATTTCACTGGGGTGTTGGGGAAAAACCTGGTGCTAGAGAAATCCCCAGGAACCCACAAGGATGTCCCCAGCTAAGACTCCTAGCAATAGTGGAGAGGGTGTCTGAACTAGTCTCTCTCCTGTACTCAGATTGGTGATTACCCTAATTGTCATCATAGAACCTACATCCAGTGACTGATGGAAGAAGATGCAGAGGCCCACAGCCAAGCACTTGGCCAAGCTCCTGGAGTTCAGTTGAAGAGAAGGAGGAGGAACTATAGGATCAAGCGTAGGATCAAGCGGTCAAGATCATAAGAAAAACCACAGACCACTGATCCAAGCTATGGGGAGCCCACAGACTCTGGACTGACAGCTGGGGAGCCTGCATGGGACCGCACTAGGCCCTCTGCATGTGGGTGACAGTTGTGCGGCTTGATCTGTTTGTGGGATCCCTGGCAATGAGACCAGGACCTACCCTGGGTACATGAACTGGCTTTTTGGAGCCCATTCCCTAGGGTGTGATGCCTTACTTAGCCTTGATGCAGGGGTGAGGGGCTTATTCTTGCCCCAACTTTGTATGCCAGCCTGTGTTGACTACCCAAGGGAGGCCTTACCCCCTTGAGGAGTGAATGGGAGCTGGGATGTGGGGAGGTGAGGGGAATGGCAGAAGGGAAGGGAGGAGGAGCAGTGGTTATTATGTAAAATAAAAAAAAATAAAAAATAGAAGAATTATTGGAGAAAAATTTTTGTTAGTCCATGTTAGCTAAATATTTCTTAGATAGGACATCAAAAGTCTAACTACCTGGAAAATAAGCAATTGGTGCACTATACTTCATCCAAATGTAAAAACTGGTTTCTTTGAAAACTAGTTAAGAAAATTAAAAGTTAAGAAGTTGAAAATAATTATGAGACACATAGCTGATAAAGATCTGTAATTAGAACATACAAAGGAACAACTCTATAACAAGACTAAAAAGAGAAATATGTATTAAATGAGCAAAGCTTTTAGATAGAAATTTTGCAAAGAATCTACACAAGAGACAGTAAGCACAGCAAAAGAAAAATTTCTTAAGGAAAGGCAAAATTAAGTCACATTAAAATGTCACTACACACATACAAGCACTAAAATAACTGAGACAGACCAGTGCTTACACTTGGAAGGTTTGAATAACAACTTGAATTCTTGTGCATAATTGATGAAGTTGGAAAACAATACAACTACTTAGGACTTGCAATTCTTTGTCAATTCATATAAGACTTAGCAGTTGTATTCCTAAATACTATACATTGGGAATATAGAAACCATATGCTAATATTTATATAGCAATATTATTTATAATAGCCCCAAACTAGAAACAATCAAAGGTCCATTGATAGCTTAAGAAATAAAAAGGCTGCATATCTCTATTATAGACTACTACTAGAAATAAAATAAAGAAAATTATAGTTAATGCAATAAAATGGATAATCCCAAAAGGCATTGATTCAAAGAAGGTAGGCAGCCTGGCACAGTGGTATGTAACTGTAATCCCAGCTCCTCAGGATGCTGAGGCAGGAGAATGGCTTGGGTCCAGGAGTTCTGGGGTGCAGTGTATCCCTATTAGATATCCACACTAAATTCAGCATCATCTCCTGGACTATGGATGAACAGATTGCCTCAGGAGGGGTCAGGCAGCCCAAACCAGAAACAGAGCAGGTCAAAGAAGGGAGGCACATGGAGTTGATATGTATTGCTACAAAGTGCAGAACACAGTGACAGCAAGCATATCTGTGGTGGCAGAAATGAGAAGGGGTAATGGTGAATAACTCTGTCTTAAACAGTGAGGGTGTAGGGGTAAGAATGGGCTTTTCATGGTGACTTTGTAACAATTTGCAGACTGCACATTTCAAATAGTCAAATTTTGGCATGAGTATATTGTATTTCATGAATAAAAATACATAGGGTGAAAATGGTGTCTGGGGAACTAATGTTTAAGTTAGCTATTTCATATTCAGTTTTGTGCAGCACACATAATATATGGTATCTAAAGTACAATGATGTATTGAAGCCTAAAGGTGATTAGCACTCAAGCAAGTGATGCTTCCTAGCTGAGCTGAAGGTATATTTCATAACCCTCTTCTTATACGTACATCTATGCATCCATTCACCCACATACCTAGACCAGCTTTTGATCTAACATTGTTTGAACTCAACAGCTAAATATGCTTAAGTACAACATTAGTTCATTACTTACTCCATCTATGAATTTGATACAACCCCACCTTCTGATTTAGATATAACTCATCATTCATCCTGTTACCCAGGACTAATGGGTTCTTAATATGAGACTTTCAGTGCTAAAAACATGTAAGTTCAGGAAAATGAAGAAAAGCAAGTCACTCCAGGAACAACATGTCAAGACAGTAAGTATAAGGGTAGATGTGATCTTATAAGCACATCAACTACAAACTGGGTGTTTAGCTATTTTATTGATATCAGCAAACACTTACTTTCATTGTAGCAGGCACTAGCAATCCTTCCATATATTCTCTAGATAGAAATAGTATTGGATCAAACTATCACAAGCTTCATTCATTTCTCTATTCTGTAACCAAACAAGAAGAAGGAAACAAAAGGGGAAAGAACACAAAGAGAAGGAGGGAGACAGAGCGAGACAGGCGAGGAAGAAACCAATTGCAGAGAAAGCACTGTACTGTGAACCAGCAATGTTCAAGATTTAAATCTGTGCCACAAGAATTTACTGTTCTGAGGTTTAAGCACAGTAATTTCTATGCAACAGTTAGAATGAACATGGGCTGTGCAGTACTGGACATTTATTTTATCTGAGTAGTAGCAAATTATATCTGATCCTCTGAGAAACTTAGCTACTTCTAGAATAACAAGCTAAAACTACAGTATCAAACCACATTCCAGTACCTAAAACCTCATACTTTTAATAGGGGACCAGTAAATAATGTATTAGGAAAACAAAGGTGACAGATTATTAATTCAAGTTTATTGAGTAACACAAAGAAAAGCTATTCATGTATGCAATATATACTTCACTGCAGATCCTGTGCACTTGGAGTGATTCTACAACCATTTTATTAGCAATGTCAATAAAAAGATATTAAAAATAGTCAGAGGACATTGATAAAGGATCAAAGGAAACTCCATTCGAAAAGGTCAATTTCCTCAAGTCTAGAAAAATGTTAAGTTTTACTTATAACTACTATAAATTCTTCATACTATATCTTGTACATGACTTTGACCAGTTAAAGGTGCAATGTGGATTCCCCAACATACAGACAAGGGACAGGGAAAATATGCTACCAATTAACCTAGACATGTCCTTCTACACAAATTTACATTCAGGAAACTAATGTGAAAAGGTAAATACACATTTCTAAAGCTAGCAAGAAACAGACACAACACATAACTCTAAAAGTATATAAATATGAGCTAGTGGCTAATCATACATAGCTTCACAGGTGAGGCTATATAGTTAGAATGAGGCCTTGGAGGACAGAATAAAACAATAAACAGTGACTGCTTTTATGATGTGAAAGTAGGCAAACACACAGGTGACCATACAACCAAAGTTCTTGCCTCATGTATACATGGTGAGATCACCACTGATAGCAGTAAGAATTCTGAGAATATTGGGTGTACATTATGACCAGGCACTTGAAAATTACTATTTTTCTCTCCTACCAGCAAAAGGGAAGTCACAGAATTTTTTATTTAATACATAAATATTGTATCTATTATATATAAACACTACATATTACATATACATAAAATATATATACACATAAATACATAATACATTTTCATCAGAAAAGCCTGTAACTATTTGCATCCATCAACATAGCTCTTAGCCCCACTCCTATACGCAATCATTTGATTTGCAAGGAGCTGCTCATTCCAGCAAGCTCTTCGGGCCTCAGTTTCCCAACAAGGAAAGGAGAATGATAACAGTTCACCATTTAAGATTATTGTGAAGGTCAATGAGTTAATAATCACAAAGTGCTTTTAAAAAAGCTTAGCATATAGAATTTTGGGAACTTTCAATTCATTATTATGACTGTGTTTCATTTTAACCACTCCCTCCATTCTATCAATCTAAATCAAGAAATAAGGAATTTCAGAAGAAAGAAAATCCTAGAACAAACACAAGAAACACAAATTTCTAGACACAGCTGATTGCTCTTTGTAATGCGATTTCTTTAGGGTCAAAGTTAATTTTTTTTTTCCCAGAGTCCTTCCTCAGAATGAAATAGGCTGACTGACCTGGGACCTGCCATGAGCTGCCTTCTGGTCCAGCTCTACAAACAGACAATCAATGAGTCTAGATGAGCTCCTCTCTTCTGGGGCTTCAGAATACTTACCCCTAATCTAATGAGTTTGCATTTCAGGACTACAAACACTTTTTAAAACTTCTAATATGCTAACTTAACAAACGTTTTTCTGATATTTAATGTATTTATAGACATGATGCATTTGGAGTTTTTTACATTAAACTAACTTTGTCTCAGGCTTAAGAGACTCCTTAGTGGGGAAGAGACTTGCCTCTAAGCCTGACAACCTAAATTCTATCTCCAGGCCCCACGTGGTAGAGGAGAGAACTAACTCCCACACGTTGTTCTCTGAGGTCCACCTATGTGCCATTAGGCACATGCACAAACACACGCACACAGTAAATAAAATGTTTAAACAATCTTTTAAACTTCATCTCTAGACACTAAGCTAAATAATAGGCACTAGGATCCACAAGGGCAGGCTCTTCCCTCTCTCCTTTGCTCATCAGAAAGTTCATGATTGGGGTAAAAATTCAGGAAGTTAATCGTAAAGCATTAATAAAGTCATACAGTTCCCAGAAGAAATCAGAGATTTTATTGATGTCAACATTTTTAAAATACTGCTACTTGAATAAAAAGCTATCCAATTTCATTATGTCTCCTTGTAAAGGGGTATTTTTACAAACCCAATGACTTTAATTTCTATAGCTTCAGATGAGTGAATAAGAGGCTTTACAGACTTAGAATTGGTATTACTTGTGTTCCTAATGAACTCATTCAGATTCTAAACCTAACCATGACATCAGTAGATATCACCATGAGAGAGCTTTGCAATTAACAGGAATGATTTTTATTTATGAATGTTTTCAAGTGATTTGTTTTGCAACAGCGTAAGTATGCACATGAACTAAATGTCAAGGATCAATAATGAGAAGCCATCATAGCTGAACAGATATCTTGCTTATAGCTAGCAACACCGCTGTATTGGATCATTCAAATTGAAAATAAAAATTTTACAAGGAAAACTTAATTAACATTTTGTCATCATTACCCTGTTCTGCTATAAGCTGGCTTTCTTCATCAAGCTGTTAGGTGCTTCAATATTTAAATGCTTAACATGTCCTTAAACTACCATACACAGTAGGGAACATTAATCTGGAGATTCACGTTTTCAAGTTTACAGAGGTCTAATGGTTTTCAAGGCAGCTGTAAAGACGTACTCTTTCTGAAGTGGAGGTTTCAAAAAATCTAAAATGCAGCCAAGACTGATGAAAAAGTTAGAGAAGAAAGAGGAAGAGGAGGCCAGCACAAGAGACTCACAAGATGTAAGTGAGGCCCAAAGTGGAAGTCCCCGATTTCATGAGAAGGGCATGGAAGGCTTTAAAGCCCATTTCTGCAACATTATAAGATACCATTTTCTGTATTGGGTCAAACAATACCAAGCCAAGGCTGCTCTGTAGTCCCTAAATCCTAACCACAGCTTATCTTGTGAAAAGAGACCATTTTAACATCTGGGACTTTTATTAGCTAGCGAGGTAACTGATTGAACAGGGAAATAACATTTACAATACAAACAAACCCAGTTGTCTTTGCTTCAGGGCCTGGAGTTATTATTCAAGTATTTACTTTCTGGGTTTGTTCCTCTATTGAGATTTACATAATAGAATATTGGCCTTTTCAAATATCAGACAAGAAGGCCATCTAAACTAAAACAATTTAAGGTAATTAATTAAATGGAATTTTAAATCATCTAATAAAGGGATAATAAAAAGCTTGAAGCAAATCAGATGAAGAAAATGTAGATGATGGGACAGAGGGGTTTACATACCTATTTCCGGTGGCACTTTGAAGATACTGTTTTGTGAAGAAGTAAAAGGGTCATGGTGGTTCTACTTTCCTTGCTTCCCCACCACGCCCAGCTGGGGTAGTTCTTTAACCAAAATGAAGCTTTTTACTTGTGACCTATCACAAACTAGAAAGCAAAGAGCTCAGAGCTCTGGAATTCAAATACAGAATGTTTTCATTCCATTTTATATCTCACAAGGTTCCCTTTCCTTCTGGATATGATTTGTTTCTCACACTGATACTTTGCTTTCCCATCATGAAGACAGCCTTGACCTTGAATCTCTCCTTAGTTTTTCTTTTTATTATTTCTTTGATTTTTGAGATTATAATACTATCATTTCGACTTTCCCTTTCTGTCCTCTAAACCCTCCTATATACTCCTGGCTGTCTTTCAAATTCATGGCCTCTTTTTTTCATTAAGTGCTCTTACATATATGTATATGCATGTATTATTCCTAAATACAGCCTGCTCAGTCTGTATAGTGTCACTCATATGTACGTTTTCAGGGCTGACCATTTGGTGTTGGACAGCCAATTGGGGGGCTCTTCCCTGGGGAAGACTATTGCTCATACTGTAGCATTCTGTAGTTGCCTGTAGTTCTTTTTGTAGGACCGAGGCCTTGTGATCTCTCCCCCATCCACTTTGGCATGTCCATCATCATGCTTGCTCAGCTCATGTTTAGGCTGTCACATTGGTGAGACTTGATGGGTGAAGCTTCTGACATTCCTAGGATACAGTCTCACAGCAGACTTCCCAGTCCTCTGGCTCTTACCGATTTTCTGCCTGATTATTCCACAATGTTCTCTGAGCCATACATAGGTGCAAGAGCAGTTTTACAGATTCATCATAACTTTCTTATGTGAGGTCACCACATTTGTTCCAGCCACCAAAGCAGATCATGAATTCCATTTCAGTTGTGAAAAATAGGAAATCTTGAATTGTAAAAGTTAAGTTTCAGAATTTACTTAGGATTCACTTAATCTAGTAACAATTGGGATAAAAAAATCATTAATTAAAAAAATAAAATAGGAAACATTTTTCTAAATATATTACCTATGCAACCTTAAAAAATGTTCTGATACAGTTTGATGATGCTTTAATAGATGAGTACTATTTGTAAATAAAATATAGATAGCCTAAATCAAATAAGATCACATTAATGAGGTCAGCAAGCTCTCTCGTTTATACACCTTTGGCAGAACACAGTCCATGAAGAGCTGTGTGAGATTTCTGAGAGCTTGTAAGAAAATTCCAAGTAAATAAGGCAAGACTCTGTAACGTGTTCCTCCATAATATGGTTTGTTCTGGGATGTGCTTTTGTGCCCCACCCAGGTGTGGGAAATAGAAGTAGATTTACTTCAGATTATACATTGCAGCTTATTTTTATTCCTCAAAAATGTTTCCAAGCACAGGTTGCTTTTGTGACTGTATACAGCTTAAACTCATGTGAACTTTGTTCATGACCTTGCTTAACCCTCAGAACACCCTCAGAATATAAATTGTCTGATGCCCTGACATGTCTCAATTTCAGGCTCCACCCCTAGGCTCACACCACCCACTAGAGGGTAACATACCTCTTAATACATTAGGCCATATAACAAGATACATGGTAATGATTAAAAGATACTAAAATAAACTATTTGTGTTTGTTTGTTTGTTTTTGCTTTTCAAGACAGGTTTTTCTCTGTGTAGCCCTGACTGTCTTGGAACTAGCTCTGTAGACCAGGCTGGCCTCAAACTCACAGAGATCTGCTTGCCTCTGCCTCCCAAGTGCTGGTATTAAAGGTGTGCGCCACTACCTTACAGAATTTATGAAGTACATTGAACACCTTATTCTTGACTTATGTGCAGATTTTATCTATGGAATATTTTCCCATCTCTGTACATACATTGTTGGTTACAATGGCATCCACACAGTATATCTGCCCAATTCTACATGTGTAGACCTTAATGAAAGGGTAGAGTTATCAAAATAGAGGGTCATTTCCCATTAATGAGAAAATAAACCATGCTACTTAAAATTATTTATTTGAAAAGCATCTGACATTGCTATTAAATGACTGCATTTCTTAAATAGTTGTGAGTTAACAGAATATGATTTAAAGATTGAGAACTGTAAAAATACATAGAATAGCAAAAAAACCCAAAAACCCATGAAAATGAAAATTTAGTCCACACAATTAGAGATTTTATTCTTTTTTTTTTTAATTTTTATTTTGCAATACAATTAAGTTCTATATATCAGCCACAGATTCCCTTGTTCTCCCCCCTCCCGCCCCCCTCACCTTCCCCCTAGCCCGCCCCCCCATTCCAATCTGAGATTTTATTCTTAATGAAACATTCAGTTTGAATTATGTTTTCCTCTGAGACTAATAAAATGCATTTTATCAAACAATTATTGCAAAGGGAATAGTCAATAAAATCTACCTAATATTTGATTATTATCCTAAAATACTTCTTACATTAAAATTCTATAATTAAAGTATCTTTGTGGGATCTCACTCTTAGGATACATTCTTCAAAACAACCATATGAGAAAGATTCACAAGAATAGAGTATATATATTATATCAGGTTTTAATTAGCAAAAAGTAATGTTGATGTCATTAATTCCCTTGATCCTGCCCTGAAGGAAAATATTCAAGTCCATTTCTTCAGAGGCTTTCAACTACAAATGTACCCTGTCACTATGTATGTGTAGCTGCTGGGAATTATGATTCACAGCTGGAATTTGGCATGATAAGCCTAGAAGACAATCCTGCTCAGGGATTAGTGTCTAATTCTTATGTCCACGTACCTCCTAAGGAAATTTAAATTATTGTTTTCCTAGGGCTTATAATTTTTTGACTTCCCTCTATTGAAAAATATCTCTAAGTGCCTGCAAGGTAAAACATACTAAACTAAAATTAGCTGAGTTGTGGCCAAAGAGTAAGCTTACAGGGAAAAGGTAGCACTAAAATCCACTGGATTTGTTCACAGAGTATATAAGAAGTATGTGCAAAGAAAAAGACTAAGCATGTACTCATGCCTCCTTAAACGATATCTCATGAGATCCCACTCTATCTTCTCCAATTATAGTATTAGGTAGTGATGATCTCATAAATGCCAGGCACAGTGGCTTTTTCTAATCCATGCTCTTGACACACTGCAGTGACAAGAATGTGGCCAGCGTCACTTGACAACACAGAGCTCTTGTTGACACTTTTCCTCTCCCTTAGATTCCCGGTGCTCATCCTCTGTGATCGCTCACTTTCAGTCTATAGTTTGGACTGTGTTCCTCTCAACAGTCATTCAAGTGCTCTAAGAGCCCAGGGTCCAACCCTGAGAATCTCCCATCCCCATTGTATTTGAACAATGAAGGCTCACACAGATACCTATATGTACATCAGCTCTGATCCACTTACAGCACAGGATTTGCCTGTATATTGCAGGCTGCTTAGGAAACAAGGGCAAAGACCCCAGGTTCTCCACATACAGCGTTCCAGAGAAAAAAGTACTCCTGTATAGTCAGTGTTAAAAGAACTGTCTGGAACCAGGATGACTAAGATTTGAACCTCAAGTCCACTAGCCATGTGACACTGAGCAAGCCATCCCTTTAAGCCCTCTATGCTTCATTTTCCTTTTCCCTAGAATAGAGGGACATAGTAAAATATTGATTTTCAGGCTGCTCTGAGGGCAATGAACTTAGATTGGGTGCTGACATATAGCAAGTGTGATAAAAATCATATAAAAAAATCATATAAAGTATGATTCAATGAAGTAAGTGATAGAACGAAAGATTGTTAAAACATCTTTCTAACTTGGAGATGTCCCTCAGTGGTAGCACACACACTAAGCATGCTCTGTGTCCTGGTTCAAGCCCTAACATCAAGAAAATTAAACAAAACTTCTGCTATTGATCATCTATGGATACATGGATTTGTAATGTCATATATTGTGGTGTTAAAGTGAAAATCAAATATAGCATTCAATGATTCCTCCTCTCTAAGGGTTAACCTACAAGTGATCTATAAGGCAACTTGTGGAGAGAATTAATCCAGATGAAAGGAGATGTTGGCAGGCTCCAGTCAGGCAAGGAGAAAGGAGTAAGGGTAACTCAGGTGAGAGGTCGATCCATTTCCCACTCTGTGGAAGATTTGAATGGTGATCACTAGGGCCTCCATAATGCCCATTCCCTGCAAATAATAGTCTATCCTGGCACATGGATGGCTGACAACTCAATTGGGATTTCAGGATTTCAAAGAAACAAGTCTATCAAGTCCTCTATTCCTCCCAATCCATGGTGATCTTTTCGTGACCTATCCTCTAGTGTTCCAAGACTAGGAAAAATAATGAAGCTGTGAAGATGGTTAGTTGACTTGAAAGGGCAAAGATCATGCTTCATTCATTATGACCCCACACCTCCAGTGTTTCTGAACTCAATAGCCATTTCCCAAATGAAAAAATACATGTGAAAGTTAATGGAATAAAAGAGTTCAAACTCATGTTTCTATTGCAGATTCTTTTGACTTTATTTGCATTAGAAATAACCCTTTGTAGTCAGATGTTTAGCTATTCAAAAAGAAACCCCTATAAATGAACACATATAGACTTTTTTGTCACTATTCTCTAAAAAATACAGTACTCCCCACATAACGTAACTACAACTATATTTGTACTGTATTACATATTATAAGTAATGTAAACGTGGTAAAGTATGTGAGACGGCTTGTACAGATTTTGCCACAATACTGTCCCCTGTTACATAACAGGTCTGAACAACCATGGCTTTTAATATTCACCACTAGTGATGGAAGCAATCCCCATGGTTACTGTGCTGGCTTGTTTTATGTCAACCTGACACTGGGTACAGTCATTTTGGAATATGGAATCTCAATTGAAATAAATGCCCCCATCAGATTGTCCTGATGCAAACCTGTTGTGCATTTTCTTGACTGATGACTGATGTGGGGAATCCCAGCCAATTGTGAGTGGTGCCACCCCTGGGCTGGTCATCTTGGGTGCTACAGAAAAGCAGGCTGAACAAGCAAAAGGGAGCAAGCAAGTTAGCAGCACTCTTCCATGGCCTCTGCATCAGAGTGCTTCTGGGTTCCTTCCCTGACTTCCCTGGATGATGGACTACAAACTATAAGATGAAAATGAAGCCTCTTTTCCTCAAGTTGCTTTGATCAAGGTCTTTATCAGGACAATAGAAACCTTAACCAAGAAAGCTACTAAGGGATGGCTTTACCATACCCCAACCCAGTCACACATTCCTGAAATTCCTACCACTACTTGCTGATTTCTCAACAGCCAGGAGTGTCAAGAACAATCTATTATACTGTACTTAAATTTTTAAAAAACAAAAATCCAATAAACCAATCATATAAGAACACTATTTAAGGTCTCTTTGAAATTATACACACCCTGCAATTTGATTTTTAATATTGACATGAAAATAATGAAAAGCCATTAATATAATGGGATGCTAAAACAGTATAATTAAGTAGCCCATGGTTTTTAGAATGAACAGCTTTTAGCAAGAATTACAGGATTTTTAATATCTTACCTTCTTGCCCCCTCCTCCCAACATTGACTTCTTAACAGTTTATTTATACAGTGCCCTAAAATGCCTATAGGAAAACACATATACATTAAATGAGATGTAAACATGACATATCTGTCAGTTCAAGCTCACAGTTTTATCTTCTATATCTAGGTTGAATTTGAGACTTTTCTTCAGTTGTGAATTCATTCCCTGCTAAATACTGGGAGCTTAAAACTTAACTTTTTTGAAAAAGCATAAACAGAATTGTAAAAAGGTGTGTTTGGATACCGAGAAAAGCCAGTGTTACTGTGTTGAACCCAGATATGTGTTTTTATTTTGTCTTGTTTAGAGTGCTTGTGTATAAGTAGGTCCTTTTTGTTATTGTTTGTTTGGAGTCTAGAAGCAGAAATCCTCTGTGGTTTTCCATCTGCCATTTCTACAAAGACATAATGAAGAAGTCTGAGTTGATTTGAATAAGTCAAGAAGGAACCACAGAAGACAATGCTTTTAATTACTAAATATGAGATAAATCTCAGAGGGGACAGAGATGTTAAACAGGAGTCATCAGTTGAACTTGAAACATGAGAGAATAAGTAATAATTCTGCCACACTCATTGTCAGGGAAATGGCTGGATAGAAGGAAACTGGGCACATTCATACTCCTGGGCTGGGATGAAACTGAGTGGTATAGTAGCGTTTGCCTACTTGTGCATGGCCATGGGCTTGAGCATCATTAAAAAAAAAGAAAGAAAGAAAGACAGGCTGTCTATATTCCAAGTGGTTTTGATTTTTCACAATAAAACAGCCATTTTTTATTACTTATTATCTAACTTAATCCTTGTCACCTCAGCATCAATCAGCAGCTATTTTGCCAAGCAATTGCATTCTTTGGACTAATTTTACTCGAGTGATCTTACGGTTGCCCTAGGTATTTTCCAAGCTAAAGGGCGTCTCTCCAGCATCATTGTTGGACAACAGTGGGGCTTCATCTTCACACAGAATTGTAGCCAGAGAATGAAGGTAGCATTGCCATTTAATCTCTACAGACATAAAACCTAAGATCGAGCACACTCTATAATTGTGGATAATCTTTCTGAACAAATCAGCTTTTAACAACTGATTGAGTGATGGAACAACCGTAGAAAACGGTCTCTGAAAAAGGTAATCAAAAAGGTATGACTCAATGGATCAAATTTGATGATTTCTCTTTCTATCAACAAGCTAAGAGCATGTATTTGTGCTAAGTGAAATACTAAACGGAAATCATTTTAAAGGTTACATATATAACTGGAGGGTAATTGGTAACTTAGGACAGTACTTGATTATAATTAATTTATGCTTTTTTATATACAGCCATATATATATAAGTCAACTTACAGAGGTATGAAAAAGAAAATACAAATATGTTAAAAGTGAGAAAGGTGCCGGGCGGTGGTGGCGCACGCCTTTAATCCCAGCACTCGGGAGGCAGAGCCAGGCGGATTTCTGTGAGTTTGAGGCCAGCCTGGGCTACCAAGTGAGTTCCAGGAGAGGCGCAAAGCTACATAGAGAAACCCTGTCTCGAAAAACCAAAAAAAAAAAAAAAGTGAGAAAGGTGAAGTAGAAAGGAGGTAAAGGTGGAAATCAATGAGATCATAATAAGATTTATATATAAATCAGTCAATAGAGTTCTACCAGGAGAAAAAAAAAATGCTCAAACAACCTCATGAGTTCACTGTAAGATTTCAAGTACAAAAGATCACTTGTGGTAAAGCAAGGCAAATCTTTTTTCCAGACCTTTCTCCTGCTATTTATGATCTGCACTTCATCTCCCTGAACTCTCTCTAGAGTACTCAAAAGAAAGGGAGACCATGGTTCAAGGCCAGAGCAATGATGAGTCAGAAATGCATGAGGACCTAGGGTGGAAGGGAGCCCTGGGACAGGGACACAGGTAGCCAATGAGGGTCCTAGGGGGCAAGAGCTTCCAGAGCCCACGCCTCTGTAGCTCTCAGAAACTTGTGGTAAAACTCTGGTGACTACTAAGTCTGTGACAGGAGGTTATAATAGCAATGAGAAACAATATTAATTGGAATAAAAACCTCTCACATAGATAGGAACATAAATTGAAGTCTCAAGATACATTTTTACAGACTAATGATAAGTAGGAAGATCAATAAAATAAAAATTGGGGGAAGTACTAGAGAAAAACCATAGAAGATTTATATGATTACATATGATTTTAAAATAAAGATATTTGGAAAACTTAAAAAGATTAAAGAAATAAGTACATGGACTAAAAGATAAGAAATTTTGTTTTTTTCTGATTTTTCGAGACAGGGTTTCTCTGTGTAGTTTTGGTACCTGTCCTGGATCTCATGCTGTAGACCAGGCTGGCCTTGAACTCACAGAGATCCGCCTGGCTCTGCCTCCTGAGTGCTGGAGTTAAAGGCGTGCGCCGCCGCCGCCGCCGCCGCCGCCGCCGCCGCCACCACCACAAGGCAAAACAGGTAGAGAGTAAATGACATCACGTGCTAATCACAAAGAGTCAATTTGAATTATGGAAATCAAATATAAATTGTCAATGAAGTAAAATCTAATGGGTTGAATGAATAAATGTCAAACTTACTTTACTAGAAGAAAGAACTGACCAATTTCCATTAAAAGGAGACTCAAGACAGGTATCTATCTACCATCTAGTGCACAAGAGGTAAAGACAAGACAATTAAGTTAATTCCCTATCGAGACAGTGTATATATCAAGACTCTGTCAAAAATTTAAAAATGTGTGTGTGTGTGTGTGTGTGTGTGTGAGAGAGAGAGAGAGAGAGAGAGAGAGAGAGAGAGAGAGAGAGAGAGAGAGAGAGGGAGGGAGGGAGGGAGAGGGTGGGGGGGGGAGTCAGAGATGGGGGAAGGAGGGAGGGAAGGATAGAATATGAATTAGAATTATTCTGTGATGGTTAATTTGTCCACTTGACTGAACTAAGGAATTCCTAGACAGCAGAGATCAAGTGAAGATTGCTTTGGGGTATGCCTGAGTGTTTGGAAAGCAGACCAGCACGGGAATACGTGGACAATATGGGAAAGGTCACACTCAATGTGACAGGTGCTGTTCAAAGAGCTGGAATCCCAGAAGGAACAAATAGGTTGAAAAATGGGGCAAGATGTTGTTGTTGCTGCTACTGCCGTGGTGGTTGTTGTTCCTCCTCTTCCTCGGCTGCTTGCTTCCTTCTCTCTTATCCTCAGACATCAGAAGCTCAGGCTGCTCAAGCATTCAACACAGACTTGCATTAGCAAAATTTTCAAGCCTGAGGTATCATAACGAAAATTATACCACTGGCTTCTTTGACTGTGAGGATTTCAATGGACTGAACCGGGCGAATCAGCATCCTCGGCCTTCAGCTTTCAGATACCTATCACAAGAGTTCTTATTCTCTATAAATCATGGGGTCAATTATCCCAAACGATTCTCTTTCATATGCCTGACCATATCTTCATATATATCATGTAAACAAATATCTATACCTACTGATTCTATCTCTCTAGAAAATTGCAAGTAGTATGATACCAGAAAGATAAATTCAAGAAAAAGTATGGAGGCGTGGCCAAGGAACACAAAAGAGAAACTAAGAGGCTCCAACATAATTCTTGAACTGAGAAAAGATCTGTGGGAAAATATACACTTGAGGACCAGGTAGTAAAACAGCAAATGCCTCTGTAGAGTCATCACAAGGCAATAGAAATATATTAAGGAAAGGGAAGAAAGGAAGGAAAAGAGGGAGGAAGGAAGGGAAGGAGGGAGGGAGGGAGGGAGGGAGGGAGGGAGGGAGGGAGGGAGGGAGGGAGGGAGGGAAAGTTAGCTCAGTGTGAACGACCACAAAGTGTAGTAGAAGGACAAGTGGACTGGATGTAGATTTCTCACCAGCAACAGATTATGGAAGAATGTTGTTAAATATTTTCTTCAAACTGTAAAGTACAAAATTCTGCAGTATTTAAACTATGACAGAAGAGTGAGGCAGATAAAGGATAAATACAATCACTGTAACATAATGAAGCTTAGTCAGCAGGCCTTTCATTCTCACAATGCTAGGAGTAGCTAAAGGCCACCTTAGTCCAGGCACAGCCAACAGACATTTCTAGTTATCTGCCTACAGAGATCTCAAAATGAAAGAACCCACATCTCTAAGGCTCCCATAAGGATCAGATCTTTTCTCCAATTCTAGAGTAATACACAACTCCAACCCTTTCCTAAAAGAAGTTATTAAAATTGTTTAAGCTGCAGGCTTTGGAGTTTGGTTAGTTTTCACTTTAGTAAAAAGACAAGTGAATCCAGTAAAGGGAGTGGGAAGATATAATATTAACTATAGAAACTGGCAAATGTTAGGCGAAGCTTATCTGAGTATAAAGAGTATAAAAATAACCAAATATTGTGTGAATGTGTGTTGATATTAACACAAAGTCTTAAGGAACACTAACAGTTTCATCAGCAAGAAGATATCAGATGTAGAAAAATCACTGAAAAACCTGTTAATAGTTCTGGCAAAATCCTGATCCATACTTAGATGGGCTATTAATTGAATCTTTTGTAATTCAACAGTAACAGAGAACCATTCCTTTTATACTAAGATTCTTGGCTCTGCACACTCCCTCTTAGACTTAGTGACAGAGAGCTTTGGAGCCAGACTCAGCATCCGATGCTGGGAGTGCGCTGCACAAAGCAAGGCATGACGCTTCAGTGCTTGGACTAGCTAGACAACAGGAACTATAGAGTATGACATTACTGCACAGGAGCCCACTCTGCGAATGGAAGCCACACTGAAGTCAGCCTAATTCTTCAGGGAACTTATTTCATTTGGCACTTAAAGAATATCCAGAACACATATACGAACCAAGAAAAAAATAGCTATATGTTACAAGTGTTGTGACTCTAATTCTCTCTCCTCATATGAGTGCTGCGGAGATTGGGGCAGGGTTATAAAGGTAGTACACAGCTCAGCCCCCGGACAAGAAAGAAACCCACTGAGTGCAATTTCAAATGGGATAGCAAGAGAGCAAGTGTTCACTGCTGAGTGAGTTACTTTTCCAAGTATCGTCATCAAATGAAAAATAAAATAGATATCAGGCACCATGCCTCTACTACCACCTTAGCATTTGTCATAATAAACTGGAACAGCCTGTGAGTTCCTTGAGGCCAGAGATGATGTCTTACTCATAAATTATATTCCCCAAACATATCACAGCACAGTGTTAGCGACATGTGGAAATAATAAAGGTTAGGAATCTTCGCATAGGACGGTAAAGGGGATGATTGCTGATTACAGTATATCCAACTGATGACTGCATCTACATCAAGCAGATGTTTCCTAGGCTAATTCTATGGAGGACCTATAAATGCTTGGAATGTCTATAGACACAAAACGGTGGTACTCGAAGAAATGGTATAGATATAAGAGAGACTGTGAAGATGACTCCAGTCAACTGTCTCCTGCTAACTGGCCACAAGAAGAAATACTGACAAGCCAACACACACTCATTTTCTTCAATCTACTGAGATAAGATATAATACTTGTTTAATGGCATGTTTAAGCAGTTGCTAAGTAAACTGAGTCAGAAACCCACATGTTTTGAAACTACTCGGTAATTGACCAATGGCAAACTAAGGGTATGGCCAGTTTTATTAAAGCACTTATTTTAAAAGAATAGTCCCAGCATTTGAATCTCTCTGAGCCACTGTTTAGCAATCTTACATGTATAGTAATATTATCTAGGAATGGTACCTGAGACCATCCTAACAGCTCGAATTTGACTGGTATGTGCTGGGACACAGGTATTTTCAAGAGATTCCCAGTTGATTTTAAAGTATTGATTCTTCCAGCTCTATATACTGAATTACCATGAATCCTCTGAAAAATTCCAGGCTTTAGCCTCCAGACAACCAAACCACTTCTCTGGGACTGAAGCTCAGGAATCAGCATTTCTTGAACCTTCATGAGAGATTCCTGTGTGTAGACAAATTTGGAAGCTTCTCCATTAAGAACTTAAGTCCCAGTGAACTTTCCAGATATCTAACTACCAAAGTATTCACTTATCAAAGACCACTGCCTTTCTGATCCCTCCAACCTGAGAAATGATAATGCTAACAATTGGAGCACAATGGAACTGAGAAGTATCTTTATGAACTTTCAAAAAAAGGGATGGAAAATAGCCTTTGTATGAAGAGTTATTAAGAGGAGAAGTCATAGTTTGGGTAAGATAGATACATTTAGCATTTTATTATAAGATATCTTACATATAAGTAACATTGTTTCTATGTGGTATTATTTTGTTGTTGTTTTGTTTTTTTTTCTGCTATTTCAAAGTCAGTGTTCACGCAAGGAAAGATAAAGGAACCAAGGATAAGCTAGCCAATAGCAGAGAGGTTAACAGAAGGAAAGAGACCGAAACACAAGTTTAATTGACTTTACAGGTTGTCTGCTGATTTCAATTACAACGGTGAATTAGTGTTGACAACAAAGTAACATTTTAAAGCCTATGCTATAATGCTACACATGGTCTAGATGTGTGTGATCACCAACGAAAAACATCTAAGGAGCAGAAAAGTCTGATCCATGAAGACAGTAATAGAGACAGCAGGAAGAGGTTATGTACCAACAGATAAAGTAAAACAACCCATATTTCCCAAACATCTCTCCTCTACAAAGTAGTGTCCCCAGAAGAAAGGCTGACATATAAAAATACTACTTCCAGGATGAAATTCAAGAAATATGTCTTTTATGTGGCTCCAGAGGTGTTAAACTATCATGTTCTGACTTTAAATACACACTGTTGTGCCTGGCAGCCAAATCCTCCAAGGCATGTTTCACAACTATCAAACTAAAGAGTCAACTCCGTTTAAGCTTAGGATACTGAATTACATGATTATTTTAAAGTTTGAATGGATATTAAGACTTCAGCCCATAGTTAAGTGACATTTTGATCCCTTTAAAAGTCTTGATAACTAATCACTCTTTTTAAGAAGGGTGTTCATCCCTTTGAAACATTTATTCTCTTAGATAAACCAGTTATTACTTAGTGATTTTTCTCTCTTTATGAAAAAGAATGTGACAACGGATCATTAAGGTCTCATTTGTCCGGGTCATCTAAAGTCCCCAAGTCTGTGAACAACAGCAACAAACCGTTTGTCAAGAACTAAAAGAAAAACAGAAGGGAAAAGCTCAAGGTTGAAGCACTGTTGTAGGACCTTAAAGGAAGTAGTCAAGAAGCAGTGTTGTAGTTCGGTGCACAGTCTGAGCACATAAAGGGACTGAAACAGAGGCTGGAGAGCCGGGCACTTAGGGACGCTGTCCTGGTGGAAGTGCCCCTTCCACGGGAAGGATGGGACCAAGAAACACGGCTGAGGACAGCCCAGCAAGCAAACAGTTTGTTCGAGAAATACAAGTGAGGTGACCTGAAGACGATTTCCAAGGAACTTCCTTCTCTCTGGACTAGTGTGAAGAAGATCACTTAACTGCACACATGTGTGGGTAGGGATGGCAGAAAGAAGAGAACACAAAATAAAAACTTCTAATCTTCATGTAATTCCAGCAGAACTACTGAAGTAAGGCCACTGTTCTTCAACAGTTTCCTTTCTTGGAATGAAGCATATAATAAGCATTCGAATAGTGCATATTGGATAACTCTAGATGGCTTCCTCAGAACCCCCCCCCCACATACACACAATCTGTGTGTGTGTGTGTGTGTGTGTGTGTGTGTGTGCGTGTGTGCGTGTGTGTATACATGCATGTGTAGGCCAGAAAGTGACACTGTGCATCATCTTCAATCATTCTCTAATTTGTTTTCTATTTTTTAGTTTTTAAAAATATATTTCAAATTTATTCTTTGAAAATTCCACACGTGAGTACAATTTATTTTGATCATATCCACCTGCAGCTCCACACTCCAACTCCTCCAGTGCCCCCTATATCCTTCTAAATTGTATGTCCTTACTTTTTAAAAATGAATAGCCCACTGAGTCTAAACAATGCTGCCCATATGCATGGGAGTATAAGGCCATCCACTGACATATGGCTTGCTGACATCCTGAAGAAAACTGATTCTTCCTGGCCCAGCTGCCTTCCTCCACCACCACAGCTCCTCAGACTGGACTGGGGCTTGGTGAACTCCTCTTCCCATCCACAAAAATGCTGACTGTGTGGGTGCTGTGAGCTCGTGAGTGTGACAGCTCTGACAAGTACAGAAGACACTAGTGAGCAGCAATTCCCTCCAACCTCTAGGACTCTTACAGTCTTCCTACATCTTAAACATTCTTCTCTATGTACTCATAAAGTATTGCAGATCCCAGCCCTCGAGAGGTTTCATTTTGTAATGGATACCGGTAAATACAGATACCCACAACTGGCCAAAGTGCAGAGACTAAGTGACTGCAGGATTCTCAGGCCTAAATGTGACATCTGCATCTATATTTTATTAATTATTATTATTAATTATTTTTATTATTTTAGATTTTTTTGAGATAGGGTTTCTCTATGCAGTCCTGGCTATCCTGGAACTCACTCTGTAGACAAGGCTATCCTCAAACGCAGAGATCCAGCTGCCTCTGCCTCCAGAGTGCCTGGACTAAAGGTGTGCGCCACCACTGCCTGGCATCTCTGTTTTATTTTTCGAGACAGGTTCTGTCTCACCAAGCCTGAAACTCACATGCTGCTCACTGATTCAGCTGGATTAGCTAGCCAGCATGTCCCCGGGATCCTCCTGTCCCGACACTGGGATTACAGGAGCTCTTGGCTATACAACTGTTTCTTCATGAGGGTTCTGGGGGACTGAACTCAGGCCCTCACGCCTACTCAGCAAGCACTTTAATGCCTGAGCCTCCTCACCTGCCCTACAAAACCTCTCCTGTTTCCTCCCCATGTTATCACTCAATAGCACTACAATGCGCTCAGAGAAAGAACTTGATAGCTAATTCACTAGTTCTCAAGTTGTAACTCTACCCTGCTTGAAACTTTAGGGGAACAGTGTTAAACCTCTGAGCTCAATTCTAACTCTAAAATGGGGTGAATAAACATATTCCTAGGGCTTTGAAGAGTGAAGAAAACCACCAAGATAAAGAGTCTGAGTAACACTGAAGGAGAAAAACACACCACACACACACACACACACACACACACACACACACACACTCTCACACACACACACACACACAGAGAGAGAGAGAGAGAGAGAGAGAGAGAGAGAGAGAGAGAGAGAGAGAGAGAGAGAAAGAGAGAGCCAGAGCCACATAGATGCACAGATCCATACAGCTTGCCCCGACACAGTGATTTTATACAGTCTAGTTGAGAGCAGGAACCTTTTTCAGCCTTACCTGGCAGGTTGCCAGTCTTTTTAAAGAAACTTTAAAAGAGATGTGAATTATCTATTTTGTACAGACCTCCAGACTATTTTAGTAACTTAAGTTTAAGTTTTGTGGGTGACTCAGTGCTGGTCCTAATTACTAACTACTGATGCCAGCCTAGAAAACAGTCCCTTTTGGGTTCAGCCCCATTTTGTGTTGGAGACGTATGCTATCTTTTCAAAAGTATTTTTTTATGTCCACAAGATATATCTATGTTTTCCAGGGGCTAAGTCTAAAAGAAGTTATAACTGGGCCATTTGGAGAACACAAGAAACACTGCAGTCATTTTGATCACCAGGCTCTTGTCAGAGAACAACTTTGGTGCAAACTGAGTGAGCTGATGACCTGAAGAGATTAATAAATGAAAAGCTGACCTCAGAGTAACTGAAGAGGAAAGAAACATCCACCCCACCACATCCTACCACGGAAGGGCATGGAACAGGCCTTTAAAACAGTCTTTTATACATCCCCCTGCTTACAAAACAGGCTCACATGGGACTGTTTAGTTCTACATTGTCAGCGTTTCCCCTAAAACTACACTTTGTTTTCCTTTTATGTAAAAAAAAAAAAAAAAAAAAAAAAACCAAAAACTTGTTTTATTTCTGAAGCCACAGGGTATTTACCCTTGAGAGCCTGGGAAAGTCTCCAGGGAATCCAGTCAATGCGGCTAGTGAATAGAACACAGGACAAAGACGCCGAGCTGACCACATCTATTCTTTTTACCATCAGAAAATGCTTCCAAAGGGTTCTGAAGTTCTCTAATAAAAATGCTTTATAAATACCAGGCTGTTTATATCAGAATAAAAATCCTCAGAGAATCAGTGTAGCTATAACTTTCAAACTTGAAAATCTCCTGGGGAAAAAGATTTGGCCATGTCTGTCTTTTAGGATGTAAGTTGGCTGAAACGGGACGAGTGGATTCACTTTAGCAGTAGGTAGACACAATAAAAACCTTCCCAAGCGTTTAGGTACTGCCGCATCTTATTTAAAGTATTAGGCTGTACTATTTAGAGGGAAATCATGATTGATTGCATCATATTTGCCTATGTTTTAGGAGAACCGCCAAGAGCAGCATGAGTATCAGCATCATCATCACGGCCTGCAGAGGAGGGCCCCAGGGATTGTCTAGTCTCTCCCCTTCCCTCTGTACCATTGAGGTGTGTCTCCAGTTCTAGAACCTAAAGACAATCAGCTTCTGTGTTGGCTCATTCCACACTTTTCATCTCCTAACAGGCTCTGTTTTCTTCTACCAACACGAACATCACAGAACCTCAGATCCACCTCTATCACAGCATAGACCATCAAACACAATCAGAAAGCATGGCAAGAACCAAATCACAGGCAGAAACTCAATTCAGTAGCAATAGCATTTTAATAAATAAGTTTAGCTGTACAGTATTAATTCTGTAAGTCTCAACAAGAGGGAACAATATCAGATTACAGAATAATAAGACTCTTAAATTGCCAAACAAATTAATCATTATTAATGAATATTAATCAAGGCCCTTATGCTAGTAAGGTATAGCAATCTAGAAAAAGTAACCCATTTTTAGGGAGAAATTAGATTTACATGAATCATCTGTAAGAGAAGAATCAATGATGTGGTAATTTGCAATAAAGTAGGGGGAATGGTCACCAGGGAGCATGGCCACTCGGTATACTAAATTCTTTTAAACCACCATCATCTTGTGAACGCACATCTTTAAAGACTGAATTTAAAACGAATCCTATTGGATAGAGGTTATTATGGAAGAATTTAAAAATTCATCTATACATCACTCTTCAAAGAGCATGCCTTAGAGATGAAGATTTTTGAATCATTTCTGTTGTTTTGACTTTTTGAATGTCCTTTTCTCTCTTTCAGCTATTTTTTAACCAGGATAAGAGCTTTCTTGTCTTGAAGACATTTAAAAATACTTCATTTTGAAGAAACTATCAAAGGGACATCAACTGGCACATATGCTTGGCATCAGGGCACACCAAATGGCCCAATTAAACCATTTGCAGTCTTTGCAAGACACAATTTAAATGTACCCGAGAAATGTCAACTGGCTTCTCATGCAAAATTATCTTTCCCAATGAGCTATGCCTTAGGAACTGAGCACATAAATCCCTGTAGAAATCCCATTTGTGTCAGACACACACTGGAGGCTTATACTCAACCTCAGAAGTGGAGCGCCTTGGCTAGCTGAACTCACACACAGCGGCATCTCCGGGAAAATGTAAGGAGAGTGACTCTGACCCTCTACCCCCAATCCCAAGTGTGGAATGTGATTGCCCACACCAGCCTCTAGAATGAACCACAGGAGGAAACCTCCGAGCTTTTCCTCCTGCCAAAGCACAGTTCATAGGAAGCCTTCTCACTGTGAGAAATCTGAAGGACAACATGGTTTGAGATTGAATTGTTAGTAATGTAACAGATTCAGCAAGCTATAGCCTCCCCACAAGAATAAATTTGGCAAAAAAATCAATGGGCAGCCAACTTATGGAAGCTCAAAAGTGAGACAATCAGCAAAGGTCCCATCCCAGCTCTGTCTCTTTAGTCATGGACTCAGCATGTCCTGGAAAGGGGTGTTAGGGCTTGATTACTTATGTGCAAGATGACTGTACCTCCTAAGGCGAGAAGGCATGATCTCCCCAGCTGTGGATGCCCTTATCTTTGGAAGTTGTCCCTGTTGCTAAGATACCTGTCAAGGATCCCTTCCCTGACTTGTTCACCAGACCTTCCCTTGCCTGGGTTGTTTTGGGGTCCCTCTGTGTTGGCTAGTAATTTCTTTTTTCTTTTTTTTTTTTTTTGGGTTTTTTTCGAGACAGGGTTTCTCTGTGTAGCTTTGCGCCTTACCTGGAACTCACTTGGTAGTCCAGGCTGGCCTCGAACTCACAGAGATCCACCTGGCTCTGCCTCCCAGGTGCTGGGATTAAAGGCGTGCGCCACCACCACCCGGCGGCTAATAATTTCAAGTTGGTTTTGACCATTGCCTGATTTTACAAATGTCTTGCCTGTTTTCTTTCTTCTTCTTTTTTAAAAAATAATTTGTTTATTTTTATTTTATGTGCATCGGTGTTTTATATTCATGTATGTCTGTGTGAGGTGTCAGATCTTAGAGTTACAGACGGTTGTTAGCTGCAATGTGGGTGCTGGGAATTGAACCCAGCTCCTCCGGAAGAGCAGTCAGTACCTTTAACTGCTGAGCCATCTCTCCAGCCCCATCACCTGCTTTCTTAGACTGGCCCCTTCCACTGTATTTCTTTGTCACACTGTATGAAATTAATGCAGCTCATGGTTTAAAATGTGCATAAGGGATGACTAAAAAAATACAAAGGATGGCTGTTTTAGTCTTCAAAAGACAGAGTGGGCAGAGGGATGAGGGAATCAAGGGAATGGAGAAGAATATAAACAGGAGCCTAAAAATCAGTGTATTTAAACACATCTTCTGTAACTGTGACAATGATAGAGTAAATTCTAGTGGCTAGCATATGCTAATACCAGAAATTCATTGTACTGATGACTATGTAGCAATAATGAATTCAGGCTACTAATGTTAGAATAAGCATACTTGAGCATATTTAATAAAAACTTCAGAAACTGAATCGTTTGACTACTTGTATACCATTTTATTGAAGAGAATCATCAATAATATATGTCATTGCAAATGCATACTTTATACTTAATATATTTTTAAATCAGCATAGCATAATGGTGTACACCTTTAATCTGTTTATCAGGGGTGGGGGTGGGGCAGAGTCAGGTGCATCTCTGTGAGTCAAAAGGAGCCTGGACTACATAACGAGTTCCAGGCCAGCGAGAGCTTCTTAGTGAATTCCTATCTTAAAAAAGAAAGAAGCACTGTATTTTACAGTAAGCTGCTGTGGATATCTCTCTGTATAAATAAAATGCTGATTGGCCAGTAGCCAGGCAGGAAGTACAGGCGGGACAAGCAGAGAAGAGAATTCTGGGAAGTGGAAGGCTGAGAGAGACACTGCCAGCCACCACCATGACAAGCGAGATGTAAGGTACCAGTAAGCCACAAGCCACATGGCAACTTATAGACTAATAGAAATGGGTTAATTTAAGATATAAGAACTAGATAACAAGAAGCCTGCTGTGGCCATACAGTTTGTAAGCAATATAAGTCTCTGTGTGTTTACTTGGTTGGGTCTAAGCGGCTGTGGGACTGGTGGGTGAGAGAAATTTGTCCTGACCGTGGGCCAGGCAGGACTGGAGAAATCTCCAGCTACAGTAAGCCACTTTATTTAAACAACTAACATATATTCCAGTTATACCTGTTTAGCATGGCATATCATTTGACAGAATATTATTAATGAAAATGCTCAAATAAAAATAAAGCAAATATGTTACCCATACAAAATTAGATGAAGTGCTGCACACGTGACATTCTGTAATGTCACGTAAAGCTGGGCACTGGTATCAGTAAGTTTGCTCAGTGATCTCTCCTTCTGGCCTGAGGCCTGGGGCTGAGATGAAGCCAGAGACATCTAAGCAGAGGAAAGTTGTTTTCTGTGTTTACTGAAAGGAAACGTATAGGGTTACATCCTTCTAAAATACTAACGTATCAGCGTCATTGCCATAGTTCCCAGTAGATATAAAATTCAGATACTTAAAACACCTGATTGGAGCCATTTCATAGTCTCTGAACCCCCAAATCTACTGAACCCCTAAATCTACTCAATAGATGGTAAGATAGACATCAACTCCAGATTAATTACCTGGAATTCTTTAGTCTGTGCTTTAAGAGATAAGTCCCTGCCTTTTAGTAACATTGGTTTTTGTGTTTGTAAAGGCCACAGCACTTGGCTCTCAGTGGTGACTAATTAAAATACTCTCCTGAATCTCTGTTACCTTCTCCCCATGTTTCCTCCTTTTCCTGACATGTGACCCAGTAACATAGTACTTTCCCCTCACTGAAGGTCACACCTTCCCTGACGTGGACACAGCCATCTAACCTTTCTGTTTCTGCAGAAGACAGGAGTGTCTTTAAGCTCCTCATTCTCTGGAAGTTGACACTGAGCAAAGTAACAGTTTTCTGAATTATGATTCTAATTCATTGGAATCTAACACCAGAGCAAAACTCTCTTACTTGACACCCAGAACAGAAATAAAAAATAGCTAATACACAAAGCCAGGTGTGGTGGTGTGTGTCTGTAAGTCCAGCACTTGGGAGGATCAGGAGTCCAATGCCAGCATCAACTATGCTAGTAAGTTTGGTGTCAACTGGGGCTACATGAGACTGTGTCTCAAAATGTAAACAAACAAAAGTGAATAATCGGATGAAAGTTGTTTCTTGGTTAGTGTAACATGGAAATGTCTTGTAAAAAGTTTTAGCTTTTAATATTCATAGGAAGCTAGTATACATATGAATGAAACTGAATAAATAAGGACTTGGATCACAATTTTCCATAAAATAGCTACTGCCAGCGTTACTACATTTAGTGAATGTAACCTTTGTAATCCTGGATTTCAGGCTGAAACTTAAGGTCAAAGACTACCCAATGAAATGCCCATTTGCTCCTTTGGATCTGATGAAACGTCATCTCTACCCACCAAGAGACAGAAACTAATAAACTGCTGAAAATTTCCTGCCATCACATGGACACATAGATATTATAAAGTGTTCTTATCCATGAAGAATGTTTTCAATTTTTTTGAATGTTTTCAATTTTATGTGTAGGTATGTATACATATACATACATATATATATATATATATATAGCTATTTCCATATGTATAAGTCACTATAGTACGAATTCAAAATGAAAGATAACTCAAATTTTGCTGTATAAGCTCTTCAGCAGATTTCTCAAAATTACAAAATCCAAGGTAACTAGCATTTCTGTTTGACAAGAGGCAGAGTCTAATCTCAAGTAAAACATGGTCTGCCCTCAATTTTCAAAACACTTGACTTTGTCTTCTTTTCTGTTCCAATGCAGAGTTAATAAAGACACAGGCTCAATGAAAGGACGAAGCTAAGTCCCTCCTAAATCAGATTGCCACTCCAGTCAGACCACCTCACTATCATGAGTTCAAATGAAGGACAGTAAACTACATCTTCTAAAACTTCACACCAGGACTATACTAAAGCCGTTATAAGATGATGATGATATATTTTTATAATAAAATTATAAGATATGTTTAAGCTTATTTCTGAAATGTCATGGGCAGTCTTTCTGAAATAATTCAGAGTTCACATTTAAAAGATCCAATAATATTTATGGGGGAATAAAGCAGATTCAAGTAAGAAGAGCCCTTGGTATTTAGAGGACACAGGCGGCTATAGTTGAGTATGTCCCCAAATGTGTGTGGAGTGGAATCTCAATTTTTCATGTGGTGGTGTGACGCTGTGGGGCACAGTGGGAGGTGTGTGAGCCCCGAGAGCAACACCTCAGGAATGCATTGTTATTCCTGAAGAAATGATTTACCTAGCACATGCATTTAGTTCTGGTGTTCCTGCCTTTGTTGCCTGCTTTCCACCCTGCTCTGAGGCAACATGGAGCCCTCACCAGAAGACACAAGGACATGAATAACACACTCTTGAACTTGATGACCTCCAAACAAAGCCACTAAAATAAACCTCGAGCTATTAGGCTACAGCAAAATTAGGCTACGGCAAAAGAAGATGGACCAGGACAAGGTGTTCTTAAATGTAAATAGGAGATGAAATTACAATTTAAAAAGATGAGAGATCTTCATAGTATAAGCTTTTAAAAAATAGACTCTAAAGTTATGAAAATGGGAAAAGTAAGAAAAAAATTAAACGTGTATGATTCAGTTTGTCACACAATGTTCTAGCCCACCTTTCTCAACTATGAAGCCTTAAGAAGCCACAATCATTTCAGCACATAGAAACCTAAGAACAGTTATCTGGGGTGTTGCAACTTTCTCTGCAGTCTCAGAGGATTACCCATGGTGAAATGTGTGGTGATATGTTGTGTACCCTAATAAAACTTGCCTGAAGATCAGAGAACAGAACAAGCCACTAGATTAAACATAGAGGTCAGGCAGTGGTGGCACACACCTTTAATCTTAGCACTCATGAGGCAGAGATCCATCTGGATCTGTGTGAGTTCAAAGCCACCCTGGACTACATGAGATTGACTCAGTCTAGGAGAGAAACAGAGCCAGGCAGTGGTGGCACACACCTTTAATCCCAGCACTTGAGATCTCATGTCTTTGCTCGGGAAGCACTCATGCCTTTAATCCCAGGAAGTAATATGCCAGGGCGGAGAAAGGTCTATAAGGCGTGAGGAGACAGGAACTAAAGGCTTTTTGACAGAAGCGTCCCTTTCATCTGGAGAGTTGGTGAGGTAAGAGGTGGTGGCTGTGGCTTGCTCTGCTTCTTAGATCTTCAGGCAAAGCTTATTAGGGTACACAATGTCACCACAATTAAGTGTTCCTCCATGATGCTATTCCACATGGCTCAAGTATTAGTTCTTTAAGATGAGATGAGGGGCAGGAGGAAGAGGAGGAGAGTGGGAAATAGGGAGAGGGGGCAAATTTCATCCAATCCTGTGAAAGTGGCCAACGTCGTCTCCTTAGTCAGTGAGCTAATGGAAATGCTGCCAGTGCTTCTTTCAGTGTCTAGAAAACAGAGCCTGCAATGTGCCAAGACTTCACTGAGTTATTTCTGTAAACAGCAATGTAATAAACCCAAGAAAGCCAAGAAAGCAAATTTAAAAAAAAAAATAAATATTCATTTGCTATCAAGATGGATACGACCTCCTTACCCAAGCCTCTCACTGACAATTCAGAAAGACGATGTGAACTAGTCATTCATTTACTGTGACTGCATTTACAGTCAGTACCACGATTCAAGCTTTAAAACCCCCTCAATGTTGATTATGTGGCTTTCACACAAGTCACATCATCTTACCCATGTAACTTATTATTCTCTGACCTTTTAGGGAAGTCTGATAATATAAATCTATGAGACAAAAGTAATACTCAAGAATTCCACTTTTCTTCCTCAGAGTGCCTGAACATAACCTTCAGTTTGAAGTTCGCTCTTTTTTATAGTGTTGAATGCTGAAGCAGCCTTGTGGGGATCCTCACTGGGCGTTTCTTTGAGCCCTAACTCCAACACTTACTACTTGTAGGAATCTGGCTAAGTTGTCTTGACTTTCCAAACCTCTGTGTCAAACCTGTATGGGGAAGTAACAGTATTTACTCATGATTCTTTAAAGACAACTAAATAAATTCACATACAGTACTAGAGAAACTGAGAACTCAATAGAAATTAATAAAAGCTATTATTATGCATGTGTATGGATACTTATTTAAACAGTGTTGTTTGGGAAAGTGGTTCTATTTTTTCAAGCTTTCTCTTCTTGTTTGTATCATTTTGCAGATACTGTCTTAAAAGTTTAGGTACCCCACTGAGGCAGACTTATACTGTGGGATGGTCTGTATGTCAAATTGCTCTGATTGGTCAATAAATAAAACACTGATTGGCCAGTGGCCAGGCAGGAAGTATAGGTGGGACTAACAGAGGAGAATAGAGAAAACAGGAAGGCGGAGAGAGACACTGCCAGCCATGCCATGACAAGCAGCATGTGAAGATGCCACAAGTAAGACGGTAAGCCACGAGCCATGTGGCAAGGTATAGATTAATAGAAATGGATTAATTTAAGCTGTAAGAACAGTTAGCAAGAAGCCTGCCACGGCCATACAGTTTGTAAGCAATATAAGTCTCTGTGTTTACTTGGTTAGGTCTGAGCGGCTGTGGGACTGTGTCCTGACTGTGGGCAAGGCAGGAAAACTCTAGCTACAGACTTACTCTCTCCACTTGATATTGACCAAGCGAGGGCCCACTTCATAATCAAAACATGCCAGCACTTAGTGATATTTAATAAATGTTAGAAGAAAAAGGAGACCTGGAATCTGCTCTCATGGTTCTGGCTGTATTCCTAAAATGCACAACGATAGGTATTAAGCCTAGCCCTGTAATCTCCCAGGTGGGAGGGAGTTTTGTGTAATAACTGGCCTGTTGGATAGCTTCTAAAACCAAATATGATTTCAGTGGAGAACATGGCATACACCCTGGGTTAAATCAAGTTAAATCCTCTTCAGAGTCTGAAGAGGAGAGATCCAATTCAGAGCATAAAAACTAAGGTGACTGGCTAGTGAGCCATGTGGGCTACTGAAAAGATGGTCAATGAGTCAGCAAAGGTACAACCTTTGAACAAACCACAGAGTGAATAATGGAGTCTTCACTATCTAAGCAGATAGTATGCAGAAAACCAGGATAGGAGGGAGGGCCAGAAATGGTAAAGCTAGAAGGCAACAGAGTCACGAGATCAGAGATGTCAGCAGCTTCTCAGAGCAGAGGGCTGTAGGGAGAGCTAAGGGTGATGCTCCATTCCTCTCGGTCCCTCACTTTCCTCATCAGCATCTCCTATCAAATCTGCCTCCAGAGGTACTGCACATCCTCAGGCTCTTCTGTGTATGCAAAACCATTGCATTATCTAGGCGAGCATGCTCTGACAGACTTCTCAGAGGTGTTCTGGGTGCCACGCTAACTGGTTCCTACCTAGTTCCCAAAGTACTCCATGTTTCCACCACAAAGTACTATTTAAAAGTATAAACTGAAATTTTCACTTAGTTGCATGAACTCATTTTTACTACTTTACCGACACTCCCATTAAAATCTATTTTCTTCTAAAGTTCCTTTCACTTGCAGTGCTCTAGCTACAGGAATATTCTTGAGCTGAGTCTTCACACCAAGCTCCTTCCTGACTCAGGAAACACTATTCCCTCTTTATGGAATGCTCTCCTGCTGCTACAGAATCATTTCCAGCTGTGTCCTTTTCCACTTAACATCTCAGTTTTAAAGTTATCTCTTCTGGATTCAATAGGTCCCTATGTTACTCTCCAACTCAACCTCCTTTCTTTCTCTGGAACTATTTTCTACAGCCTGGAACCATTCTAGTGTGGATGTATATGTGGAGTATTGTGTATGTGTGTGTGTGTGTGTGTGTGTGTGTGTGTGTGTGTTGTAAAATGCTATATTTTAAGGTGTGTTACTTCTGTTTATGTTGCATTTGTTTAACTCTGTGAAGCTGAGTTACTCTGCCTGTTTAAAACATCTGATGGTCTAAATAAGAAATGAAGGGCCAATAGCAAGACAGGAAAAAGAATAGGCAGCGCTGGCAGGTGGAAAGACTATACACAAGGAGAAATCTGGGGAAAAAAGAAGTAGCCAAAGAAGGAGCCAGAAGAAGGAGGAGGACTCCGGGGCCAGGCACCCAGCTACACAGCAAGCCATGGAATAAGAAACAAAGAAAGGTATAAAGGAATAGAAAAGGAAAAGCCCAGAGACAACAGACAGATGGGATAATTTAAAGTTAAGAAAAGCTGGCAAGAATCTAAGACAAGCTAAGGCTGGGCATTCACAAGTAATAATAAGCCTCCACATGTGAGTTTATTTGGGAGCTGTGTGGCAGGCCCCCAAAAGAGCAAAAGACCAAAAACCCCCAACAACATGTGTGTGTGTGTGTGTGTGTGTGTGTGTGTGTGTGTGTGTGTGTGCATATATGGGTACACATGTGTCACAGCATACATATGAAAATCAAAAGACAAATTGTAGTGGTCAGTTCTCTTCTTCCATCATGTGGGTCCTGGGGATGGAGTTCATGTCATCAGTCTTGGAGACAAGTGCCCTTAACCATTAAGACATCTTGCTGACCCAGGAGTGATTCTTAAAAGTAATGGATCGGGTAGCAAATTTATATCCCTTCATATCCACTCTCCTTTTTCTTTTCTCTTAATAAATATGTTTATGTAGGACACATACACATGTGAAATTGTGTTTGTGTATGCATGGAGGCCCGAAGTTGGTGTCAAATGTCATCATTTATTGCTTTACATCTTATTTTTAGAAACAGAGTCTCTACTGAACATGGAGATCATTGATTAGACAGAGCAGCCAGCCAGTGGGTCCATCGGATGGAGTCTCCTCTTTCTGCTTCCTCGTGCAGATATTACAGGTAGGTAGCCAAGCCTACCTACAGGTAGGATTTTTTACTCGCATACAGGGATCCAAACTCAAGTTCTCATGATTATATAGCAAGCACTTTGAATCTCTCCAGCCTGATTATTCTCTATGATGCATTAAAGAATTTAAGCTCGTCACCATTAAGTATGACCCTTTGCCTTTGGCTTCTGAGAGATGCCTGGGCTCCTGAAATGCTGCTGATCATCTGGAGTCCTAAAGTCTTACTGGAGAGTCTAACAATACAATGTAGGGTTAGTGTACACCACATCAGACTCAGTTTGACTTAGACTGGGGCCTTGTGCCATATAGTATCAGTCAATCTAGTGACCAAGATCAAGTGCATGGACAATCAACCAATCGCATCTGTGCTTGTGTATGAAAGCCCAAAACAAGCTACAAACACAAAGGCTGAGGGAGCTCCTCTGGCTGACAAACTTCATGTTTACATGTTCAGCATTTAGGCTAGGGGACCAAGCTGTCCTGTCCTCAGCAGAAAAGGCCAATGCAAGCTTCACACAAGGCTCACTCCAGACCTGTTCTGAGTGCTTCTTCTAGTGGTCACAGCAGGATGTCCACTCAGAGGCACTATCCTTCTCTACAGGCAGGCCACTGCCCACTGCCTTCTGTCCTCGGGTAGTTAACTTTGTAATTAGATCAGTATCTGCATAAATAAATGTTTTAATTACTCCTACTTTGAATGGCCTATTTTCTTTATGTTGGAAGTCTTTCTGATAGAGGAGAATAATATTTCATCATTTAAAAAACTAGAAGGCCAGGCAGTGGTGGCCCATATCTTTAATCCCTGTAGTCAGGAGAAAAGAGTAGGAGGAATCTCAGAGTCTGAGGACAGCCTGGTCTATAGAGTGAGTTCCAGAACAGTGAAAAGACATGTAAAAAACCAAGAAGGATAAAAGTTGTCTAACATTATATATTAAATAATTAAAGTGATATTTGAATCTGTTTGTCAAATAGCAGAGCACATGTTCTTTCTGTTATAATAGGTAGGAAAAAGTCAGTGAAAGGAGTAAAGAAAAACAAAGAAATAGGTAAAGAATATTTAAAAATGCATGGTGCCAGATGCAGTGGCACATACCTTTAATTCCAGTACTTGGGAGGCAGAGGTAGACAGATCTCTGAGTTCAAGGCCAGCCTGCTCTACAGAGTGAGTTCCAGGACAGCCAGGGATACACAGAGAAACCCTGTCTTGAAAAACCAAAACAAACAAACACATAAAAAAGCATGGCTATGTTCTAATAGATAAGAGAATTAAATTTAAAAAAATGGGCCCTGGTTGAAGAGATAGCTCAGCAGTTAAGAGCACTCGCTGCCCTTCCAGATTTGGGTCCAATTCCAAGAACCAACATGGAAGCTCACAACTTTCTGTAACTCTAGTTCCAGGGGATCTGACACCCTCATGCAGACATATATACAGTCAAAACACTAATCCACATAAAATAAACATAAAATGATCTTTTAAAAGAAAAATGTGGGAATATCAAAGATATGAAAATGCTGTTCTGATACTTGGAAATCCTTGAATTATATCCATGTGATATCAGGATATTTGAAATACAAAGCATCAAATACATAAAAGAATTAATACATAAAAATACAAACTATGCACTAAAAGTTAATTAACATCACTGAAGGAAAGTATGTATGCATCATCATCTCTTGCATATATGCTAACCTAAGTATAAGCATCATTATATACAGAGACCACGGACAATAAAGAATGAGAGAGGAAAACATATGAGGAAACGTGGCTAAATTTATTTCATGTATCACAAATAATTTCACACAAAAAAACCTTGTGACTGGTGGGCAGCATTTTTCATTGTTGAAAATGAATATTTCACAATAAACTCTGGCAGAAAAAAATGGATTCTGTATGAAATAATTTCTCACATTTTCAAGATGATGTAAATTAATATGTAAAAACTATGAAGGAAAAAATTATTGATTTTAGTATTTCCATGAAATCTGTATGTCACTTAAGTTTGTCAAATTTCTGTGTATTTTTCAAGAGAGCACTACTTCCCAGTTATACGACTAAAATAATAAAATGCACAACAATGGTTTAAAAGTTGGCAAAGATTCTTTAATCAAGTGAAAATATGTCTTTCAGCAAAAGACATCAACCAATAAATTATGATAACCTCAATTCACTTTAAAAATAACTGTAAGATCACATATGTAAAATTAAGCAAATTAAGCAAACCTCTTAGGATCAGTACACACAAATCTGAAGGCTCCCCTTTTTTGGATTTTTTGTTTTGTTTTGATTTTTGAGATATGGATTTATTCTATAATTCTGGCTTGTCTAGAACTTACTACAGAGCCCAGGCTGTGATCAAACTCATGGCAATCCTCCTGTCTCAGTTCCCCAGAGCAGGGATTGCAGGTGTAAGCCACCACTCCGTACTTGGAAAGCTCCCTCTCACTTCTAAGTACAATTTAAATACTTGAAATAATAATGGCGAAAGAGCCTGTCCATTATGTGAACTTTAAACTTCCCAGGAGAAGCCATGAGGTCATTCTAGTTTTGGAAAAGGTATTTCTGGTCTCCAATTCAAGTCCCCTTAGTCATCTTGTCCATCAAACTAATGGTCCAATGAGGAGGTGAAGTCATTGAACTCGATGCCAGTAATAACAAAAGAGCAATTCCTTGAGAGAACAGCCTTTTATTCAAGCCTGGGTCTGGTTCTCAGCCATGAGGAAAGGCTGGGTACATGAACATGCCGTGGGAAAGGTGGAGGGGCTGCAGCACCAGTTAAGTGTTCTCCTTTATTTTTATTCCTTTTGCAATCTAAAGGAGTTCATCATTTTGTTTTTAAATTTTGTCATCCTTAGTTGAGGTAACTCAGGTAGCTCTGATTAATCAAAAAGATTCCTTCCTTTGCACCAACTCCTTGTTACTGGAGATAGCTGCTGGGCATGAAGAAGTGTGCTTGTTTTGTGTTCAGTTGGATGAAGGGCTTTGATCAATTAGCAATGTCTGCTCTGGACAATCTGCCCTAGAAGTGCTGCTTTTTCAGTGTATTGTCATCAGATGATTGCTGGGTGTCCTTTAAAATTTGGCAAAATGGGGAATAATGAAATAATACAAAACAGTATGCAATACAGAGCAATGAGATTTCTGTATATGCAAAATTTAAAAGTTACAGTATATAATATCTAATGTGTCTTAGAACTACAATACTCTATGGTTAAAAGCAGAATCTGGTTTCATATGTTGACCATTGCTACTTAGAGATTGATGATTGTGGTGTGCTGTGGGTTGTCCTGTATGTTGTGAATAAATAAAACGCTGATTGGCCAGTAGCCAGACAGGAAGTATGGGATAGGCAGGACAAACAGAGAAGAGAGGCTGGAAGGTGGAAGTCTAGGGAGAGACGCCAGCCTGCCGTCCAGGGAGCAACATGTAAAGGCAACAGGTAAAGCCACGGAACACGTGGCAACATATAGACTAACAGAAATGGGCTGAGTTAAGTGTAAGAGCTAGTCAGTGGTAGGCCTGAGCTAATGCCCCAGCAGTTTAATTAATATAAGTTTCTGAGTGATTATTTTATAAGTGGTTGCAGGGTCCATGGTGCTGGGGAGGACTGGAGAAAACTCCAGCTACAGTGGAGAAAACATAT
Source organism: Peromyscus eremicus (assembly GCF_949786415.1). NCBI lineage: Eukaryota > Metazoa > Chordata > Mammalia > Rodentia > Cricetidae > Peromyscus > Peromyscus eremicus. The sequence continues at coordinate 12,081,373 of NC_081430.1, read as the reverse complement.
GAGTATGTAGACAAACGTTAAATAGCGTTTGGAGGCCAAAACATATGTACTCGTGTATATCCACAAAGCCACGATGCCCTGGGACTCTCCAGCAATGATCCCAGCCAATTATTACTTAGGGGATAGTTGCAGAGGGGAGATGAGAAACTGGTCTCCTACCAAGAAAGACTTGTAAAATGGAAGGACCAGTTTTCGAATTACAGAGGATGGGTTCTCTTCAGCTTGTTCCAGACTGTACTATGGAATCACTTGCTAGACACAAAGGCAGAACAACATCTCACTAAAAAGCTCCTCTTCTCTCTGCCAGTACCTCACAAAACAAACGAAATTTCAGACTTGGCGACAATCACCCCCAAGCTGCTCATCCAGGATGCCCTTCTTCAAAGACAGTCCACAGGTGTCATGCATATCACCCAGAACCTCACAACTCAGATCTAGACATTGGCCACAACACAGCTCTTAGAGTAGTTCACATTTTTGTCAGAAATATAGAGCTAGGTATAAAATAATAGTGGGAAATGTCTATTACTGTGTAAAGTCCAAAGAAGCTTTCATTAACGAAAGAAAGCTATCCATTCAGTTCAGTCTATCAAGAAAGGGATGCATAGTTGTAAATGTTCGATTAAGAAAAACCAAGAATGGCAGGGCGGTGGTGGCGCACGCTGGGCGGTGGTGGTGCACGCCTTTAATCCCAGCACTTGGGAGGCAGAGCCAGGCGGATCTCTGTGAGTTCGAGGCCAGCCTGGACTACCAAGTGAATTCCAGGAAAGGCGCAAAGCTACACAGAGAAACCCTGTCTCGAAACCCCCCCCCAAAAAAAAGAAAGAAAAAAAAAAGAAACCAAGAATGATTAATAAGAACTAAAGAAGTTGTTTTTGCAAACTAGGCTATACAAGAAAAACTGCAAATGTGCCTTCACAAGTAAAAGCTAATGCCTTAAAATGATTTTTCCTGGTGAGCGTTGATTGCTAAACACTGGGGAACCCCAAAATGTTGTACTACAGCATGCGGGCTGTGTTAGCAGTGTCTTTGATACCAAGTATGTAGTATGATATTTGCATTGCCTTGTAGGCATGTGGACATCTAGCCCTATTGCTATTTGTTGTATGTAAAAGCAGATATATATTCACATTGCAGTTAGATAATTTGAAAGTATTACCTTTTTGATTTTTTTTTTTTTTTTTTTTTTTCTGAGACAGGGTTTCTCTGTGTAGCTTTGCGCCTTTCCTGGAACTCACTTGGTAGTCCAGGCTGGCCTCGAACTCACAGAGATCCACCTGGCTCTGCCTCCCGAGTGCTGGGATTAAAGGCGTGCGCCACCACCGCCCCGGCTACCTTTTTGATATTTTGACACTATTGTTAAATCAAATTTCTTCTTTAAATCACAAAAGCAAAATATAACTTTAAATATATATATTTACTTTTAAAGAAAATTAAGCTTCATATTACTCAGAGTTTTTAGTATATAAAGCCTCTTCCAACTGAACAGAAAACAAGCCACTTTGAAAAATGGGCAACGGAATTGAACAAACATTTCTCCAAAGATAAATAGCCAATAAGCACATGAAAAGATTCTCAACATAATTAGTCATTAGAGAAATGCAAATGAAAATGATGAGATGCCACTTCACATCCACTAGAATAATTAGAATTTTAAAAACAACAACAATAAAAGGATGCCACACTCATATATAGTTGGGGAGGGGTGTTGATGCAGAGTGTTGGAGGCAGCGTGGAGAACAGTTTGGTAGTTTATCAACAAGTTAACTATAGAATTACTATATGCTATGGCTTACGTCTAACATGTCCCCCAAACGCTAGAGTGTTAAAGGTTTGATTGCCAGCTAATAGCAAATGACTTTTAGGAAATAACTGGCTCATGGGGGCTCTGTTTCATCAATGTATAATCCACTGATACAGTAGTAATGTGACAACATTACTGGGTGGTAGCAGAAACTTAGGAGATACGGTGTCATTGGAAGAACTAGGTCATTGGAGAATGTCTTTCCAGAACACACTTGTTCCTCAGCTTCTCTTGTCTCTGTCTCCTGCGGCCCTGAGTTGAGAAGCTTTTCCTCTACAGCCAGCCCTGCCACAAGCTTTTTTCTCAACACAGTACAGAAACACAGAGTCAGCTAACCAGGAAAGAAAATGTCTGTAAGCTGAGCAAAAGTAACTCTTTCCTCCAGAAGTTTTTCTCAGCTATCTGTCACAGGAAATAGTAAATGAAGTTAAACACCTTTTCACCATTAATTCCATCCCTAAGCATACCCCTAACAAAACAAAAACTAGTCACGTAAGCAGCTTGTATAATATGATAAGTAGCATTGTTCACAGAAGCCAGAAGATGAAAGCAAGCCCAGATTCTATCAGCGATGAATGATAAATAAAATATGAAACAAGAGAAATCAATTCAGGTACCAAACGCGTGAAATACTGATCTATGCAGCCATCTGAATGAGGCTAACACGATCCTTAGCAAAAAGACCCAGATACAAAGGAGTACTTATCGTATGATTTTATCTATATGTAATTTCCAGAACAGGTAAATTCATAGGAATAGAGGTCAATCAGTGGGAGCCAACAGCCAAAAGGAAAGGACACTGGGGAATGGCAGCTAATAAGTCCAGCTTTTCATTTTGGTATGGCAAAAATTATTTTGAGACTTATTGTATGTGGTGAGTACATAAAACCATGACAGTACTAAATGCTACTGAATTTGCACAAAGTACACTTTAAAACAACTGTTTGTTAAAAAAAATTATAGTAAGATTTAAAATTTATAACAGACTTCTGAAGACTCTGTTATGGCAGATAACTATTTATAACAAAAACCATGTAAGGTCAAGTGTAAGTGGAAGAGAATCTTAAAAGGAAATCCTTTGCACTGGCCAAATCTGGGCCAATGTAAGAACAACAATAAACAATGTCAATAACTTCCACTCATTGTGGGAGGTAAATAATCCACGAGTCTTTACTTATAATAAACAAAAAGAGACAGAAAAAGCTATTCCTGAGTGTAAGATGTCAGTAACAAAAGGAATTACACAACTGTTTTTACAACTATAATAGAGATGATTCAGGGAAGAATCGTGAGCAGATATAAAATTACCGCATGGGTTAACATTACTGTATGCTGATCAAAATTGAATAACAAAAGTTGATTAGTAGAATATTTATACAAAGATAACATTAAAAAAAACCATTAGCTGTACCCTGGAGAAACCTGGAAGACAACACTATTACTTATATAATTGTCTTTGGAGCAGTAATGGTGCCTCGCTGATACATTTGTGTTGATATGAAGATATACATGTTCAATTCAGAGGAAACACATTCATCAGAAAAAAACAAAACAAAACCCATTCAGTTGGACACAGGGGACAGATCGCAGGTAAAGGTGCTGCCCAACTCAACAAACTGAGTTTGATTCCAGAACTCTCCTGGTGGAAGACAGACTGACTGTCCCAAGTTGTCTTTGGATCTCTTCATGCCCACGTGGCATGTGCCCCCCACTCTCCACTAAATAAACAAATAAATGAAGAAAAAAATGAAAAGAGAAAAATCATTCACTAGAGAAACCTACAATGACACATTCTAAAAAATTTTTAAAGTCAATGCCATCTTCCTGGCTAAAGGATAAATATTTTAGTTTAAAGGATTTTCAAGAGCCTTGAGAACATAGCCCTGTGCTCCACTGGGACAAAGGGATAGCTATAAGGAACAATATGAAAACAGCTGGTAAAATTTGAATATAAAATACATTTTAGATGATAGTATTATACCAATGTTAAACATTGAGTTTGATCATTGTACCTAGACTGTTTAAAAGAATGTCTTAGAAATGAATTAGCATTAGGAGGCGTCATATCTGTAACTGACTTTTAGATAAATCAGCAATGACAGGTATTAAAATAGCAATAGGGTAAACACATGGGCAAATACATTTTTAAGCAAATACACAAATATAGAGGATGGGGGGACACAGATGTATTACAGTGTTACACCACCTGCTGAGAGTACTCTAATTGAAATTCTTTTTCCTGTCTCCGGACTTTTCTACGTGGTTGAAATCTTTCAAAACTAAACACTAATTAAAAGATTATCTGAGATGAGTTTTTTTCCCATTCAGCCTCCATTATTATACACATCTATGATGTGCTTTCATCCATCAATGACCGTATTTCTTCTAACAAATGAAAGGAACCATCGTGTCCTCTTTGGAAGTTGCTCTGCCTTCCATACAAGAGTGTTCCGTACAGCAGCATCATTAGTGCTATTCTGAGACCATTTCTTTTAGGAATCTACGTTGTGTGGGAGTCTACCATGCCACTTGAGAGCTATCTTCCATCATTTGTCATTTGTTAAAATAGAGGTGACTTTTCCATGTTTTCTTAGCTGTGTTACCAATTAAGCAGAACTCTGCCACTCAGCAAGATAACGCTTATTTCTAATGGTCTGTACACTAACCTCCTGGAGCAATTAACCTCTGGCTTCTCTAAGTGAAATGTGAGAAATGGTCTATTTGGGATAAGTGTGTCAGTGTTTGTGTTTGTGTTTGTGTGTGTGCGTGTGTGTTGTATATTTAATGAGCCCTCTGTTAATTGTTCAAGCTTGTATAGTCAACTATTCAAATGGTAATTACATTTCTGTAAGAAACACTTTCTGGATGCCCTATCTTTATTCAGTGATCTTAATTGTTGGGCCACAGACTCATAAAACAAGAGCTAGAAAGAATCTGAGAGATACCCAGCATTCATTCCCTTATTTTGTAAATAAGGAAGGCCCAGAAAGGTTAATGGTCCACCCAAACAAATGCATGACTTGAGAGTAGAAATAGAATCACTCAGTTATTTATCTCATGAACTATAAACTTTCCACCCAGCAGAACACTGCATCAAATACCTGAGTTTCTCCTTGGCTGAGTATCATTTTCAAATACTTGAAAGAACATACAGACCACTAATTTGCTTCTCATAAGCATTATATTCACAATATATTTCAAAGCAAGATATATTTCCAGACATGCTGGAATGACTATTTCTTGAGATTCAGAAGAAACTCCAGTTAATCTTGGCCCATGTAAAGTATAAAATAGATGGGCACACGAGGACTAACTTTAGCCTTCTCATTTTTGCACATGTTTCTGCTTAGATGTTTGTTCCTCTGCCAACTAAGAATTCTCTGAACAATATTTAGATTTCTTTGGGAAGCGGAAGTTGGCTCGCAGAGCTCTCTCATCAGCTGGGCGCTGATAGACCTGCCGGGCGCTGTTCTAATGTTCTTGTTAATGGGGCTAGATTCAGCAAAGAGGGGGACAGAATCCCGATTTTTCTTAAAGTGTGTTTTTAACTTCTGGAAACATTTGAACACTATTTTTTTTTCCCTTCACTCCTGGTTCTAGCCAAGACTGTAATCATATATCAGATTTTAGCAATAAGGGTAGATTTGCAAAGATTTGGGCTATGATCAAAAACAGAAATGCCAAAAATCACCAGACAAAGTCTGTTTCTATAGAATATTTAAGAATAAAGAAATCTGGGGCAATTTGGCCATATAGAGGTGACTAATGAGAACCACAGAAATACAGAGAGCAAAGAGGAGCGGGAGCAGACTGACCATCTTGAAACCCAGCCGTGGAGCTCAGTAAGTGTCAGGATCACAGAGCAGAGAAATTCCAGGGTCACCTAAGATATAGTTTGTTTCCAGACTCTTCAAAGTTCTATTCATGTGTGCCATAAACTACATTAGTACTTGCCGAATTTGATGGCCAACACACTGATTTAATGCTCAAAATTGTAGGAATATTTAAAATATTCAGTTGCTCCTCTCCTTTTGAAAACAATATTTGACTAGACTTCCCTAACACTAAGCACCTCTGGGGCTTTGTTTTTGCTGTTTTTTGCTGGTGGTGCTTTTATTCTCCTCTCCTGGGCTATCTTTCCACTGTGGCCATGTTAATATGTATATTCTTTCTTCAGATTATTCATCTAAAGATGTATAAATGACTTCTAAACTTATGCCAACTCTGGGCTCCATGGTTCTAGATCTAAAATGTGGAATGTATGGATTTGAGCTGAAGGTAACCTAGAACTTAACATGCTTTTTAAAAATAGATAAAGGTGAAAAAGAAAGTCTCACTTTTGTTTATAAGTTCATTGTTCTCATCTTACAGGGTAACTGTCAGGAAAATTAGTAAAAGGAACAAACAGTCTTATGCAATTGCACTTTGGTCTAATCTGATAGTTTAAGGGATCATTCCAATAATATTTAACTGTCTCTTAGATAGAAGAGGTTAATTCTTCAAATACCACCTGCTTCAGTACTGGAGAAAAGGGGTCCACTGATGTGAAGAATTTTTTTGTATGGGCCAGCTCCTCAAAATTCAAAGTGTGGGTGAGTAGTGTCAACATCTCCTGGATATGCTGTTAGAGATCCAGAGTGTCAAGTTGACCTCCAGCTCTACTGAACTATAACCTGCATGCTCTTCACACCTCTGAAGAGCACTGGAGAGCTGCCATCTACTGAGCGGGTACTTGGGTACTGCTTGCCCTGCTGACATTCGCAGCAGCTATAGTCTGTAGTGAAACCGCTTTTGTAGGGGTTTGTTTTGTCTGATTGCACTTGGAATTTTGACCTCCGTTGGTTTGCTCAGAGCCTGCTCATTCTTTTTCAGCACTGCTAGCCTCAGCTCGGCTTCCACCGACAACACTCTCCGGAAAGAAGAACGTGTCTTCTCAGCCTGGAGCTCAGAAACCAGTCCAACCTCTTGGTCGGGGACTCTTCTCCCTGTCACTGCTACTCGCCTTTCATGGCTCAGGAAAGCTAAATCCTGACATTACCTTTGCAGTAGTTGGGCTGACTCTGTGCTGTGCTCAGATTGCTCCACTGTGGCATAAAACCAACAGAAGAGCAAAGAGATGCTTCATGAGACCTAAAGAACGGTACTGTTCATTGCACCTGCTCAGCTGCTACAAAGTCCTGTAAGGTGACTTTACAGGAAGCCTCTCCAGATGCTTCAGGCTCAGCTCCTCTCTTTCCTCTCCCACAAAATACAAAAGGCAAAGGCTTTTCTTTGCTTTCCACCATGTCCTGTTTTTCTTTCTTATCCAGCTAGGCCTTAACACTTGAATGGGTCTCTCCTCCAGCTAGGGAAAACTGCATGAGCTAAGTCACTGTGGCTCAGACAGAATCTAGAAAATCTTATCTCAAGACAAATGCCTAGCTTACTGTATTTGGTCCAGGAACTCACAACATAGGGCTTTTTTACTATGTGTTTCCTCTGCATGCTGTATAATTTTATGTCTGAAAAACAGCTGAATTAAAAAAAAAAGCTCAAAATTATACTATCTACTTCTTGAAATCCCTTTTGTTGCAAATTTGAGTGTGCCTTTAGGGAAATAGATGAACAGATCTAATGAGGACAAAGATATGCTCATATCACATATATCACAGTTGAGGAAAACATCCAAGTATTTAAACATTTCTCTCTCTCTCTCTCTCTCTCTCTGAACAATACCCCTACCCACCCACCTGCACAGCCTCACCAGCTAGGTACCCACACCATGCACCACAAGGTGGGCTTCTTGTCTAAACCATCTGTTTTGTATATTCCTTAAAATTCATCAGTAGTCCTTTCAGGTCTGAATGTGAAGTAACTTTAGAAGGTTGACAAGATGGCTCAGTGGATAAAAGTACTTGCTGCTCAGACCTGATAACCTAAATTTGATCTCCAGAACTCAGATAAAAGTGGACAGAAAACTGATTCAATGAAGTTTTCTACTGACCTCAACACATCCTCTGTGGTATATAAGCACCACCTCCATTACAAATAGATAGATAGATGATAGATAGATAGATAGATAGATAGATAGATAGATAGATAGATAGATGATAGATAGACAAATAAACAAATATGTCTTTGAAATCCTAGCGTTTTATAGCTCGAGTTTTCCTGCCTGGCCCACAGTCAGGACAAATCTCTCTCACCTGCCAGTCCCACAGCCGCTCAGACTCGACCAAGTAAACACAGAGACTTATATTGCTTACAAACTGTATGACCGTGGCAAGCTTCTTGCTAACTGTTCTTACAGCTTAAATTAATCCATTTCCATTAATCTATACTTTGCCACATGGCTCGTGGCTTACCGGCATCTTCACATGCTGTTTGTCATCGTGGCGGCTGGCAGTGTCTCTCTGACTCAGCCTTCCACTTCCCAGCTTTATTCTCCTCCTTGTCCCGCCTACACTTCCTGCCTAGCCAATGGCCAATCAGTGTTTTATTTATTGACTAATCAGCAACACATTTGCCATACAGAACATCCCACAGCAGCGTTTCTTACCATTTCTTCAGCTATAACGGTCACTCATCATTATCGTGTACTTCTCCCCAACTCCTACCCACTGTCTACCAATTCTCCTCATGGTACACTACCAGTGTTTGAAATCATGAATCAAAATAACAACAAAATGATAAATATAGGGCTGAGAACTTGGCTCATAGGTTAAAAGTAGGTCTGTCCTTCTTAAGGACCCGAGTTCAGTGCCCAGTACCCACGTTGTGACCCATGGTCACAACCTCCTATAACTCCCAATCCCAAGGGCTTCATGTGATACCCTCTTAAGGTTTCCTCAGGAACCTTCATTCACATGGAAAAAAAACACACAGAGAGACACATAGTCACATACATAATTAAAAAAAAAAAAACACACACACACAACAAAGGAAAGTATCTGCGCCCTACTTAAGAATATTTACTGGCTGCCCATTTATAATTAAAAAACTGTTTCTTTCCCATGATCTGCAGGACCAAAGGAGAGCTCTGTATTAGTCATCTCTCAGGTTTTCTCACTTCCTGTGTGTTGACTGTCATCCCCAGCAGCCTTTGCTATCCTCAGCATATGCCAAGCTCACTCTTGCCTCTGACTTTTGCACACACTTTTCCTTTCCCTGGAATGCTCTCAATGGTGTCTTGACATCACACGTCCTCTTTCAGTATTCAGATCTGAATTAAAACTTCATTTGCTAAGAGTGAACTCTTTAACATTGTTCTGATCACTATTTGTCTCTTTATGATTCACTTGATATTACACTGTTATAATTTCTAAAACAATGCATACTGGTGTTGGACTCATTTATCTGCAAGTTTATAATTGACTAATTTGTCCACTTCCCACTACATCTCCCCCAGCAAATTGCAGATCAGTCAACATGTTTTCTGTCAGCCTGTATATTTAAAACACCTAGAGCAAAAATTGGACAGGTATTTGAATTATTTATTTATTTATTTATATTTGTTTTTCAGGGCAGGGTTTCCCTATGTAGCCCTGGCTGTCCTAGAACTAGATTATAGACCTGCCTGGTCTCAACTCAGAGATCCACCTGCCACTGCATCCCAAGTGCTTGGATTAAAGGTGTGTGCCACCATGCCCAGCTTAAATGCATTTCTTATATGAATGAATTAATCCAAGAATGGATGTGTGAATGAATGAATGCTGGAAAGAACATGAAAGAAAACAGACACATGTAAACTTGGAATAACTTTCAAGAAAGCAATTTTGAATGTGAACCAAGAATGTTAACACTAGGGCTCATGAGATGGCCTGGCCTGTAAAAGCACCTGCCACCCTACCTGATGCCCTGAGTTCCATCCCTATGATGCCTTAGAAGTTACCTTTATTTACTTAAAATAAATAGAAGCAAAACCAATTTTCATTTAGTTAAATATGACTTCTTTATAAAGAAAAAAATCTAACACTTCAAAATGGACATTTATTCTTACTTAAATTGAGCATGTTTTAATTGTTCTCATAATTTTATCTACCCTGGGAAAGTAAATTTTGACTTGGGGCCTTAATGTAATGCTGCAAATCACATGTGACAGTGTATCAAAAGCACATGCTTACTAACTAATATAACTATTTCCAACAATTCTAACTAAGCATCTAACTTCACAAATATAGCTATGTAGAACCAATTTTTTAATACCTAATTTCTGTTCTTATTTTAATTATCATTTTGGTTTACTAACACATTTAAGTTCTTAATATTTATTCCTGCAAATAATAGCAAGCCTAATATTACCCAGAATGTGTGATTATTGCAATGGACTAGAGACCTTATTGCTTCTAGCAGAAATAGAATTAAATAGAGAATATCTGATGGTTTCTGGCACTCCGACACATTTTGAGAGCTCTCCCATTATGACAGTGAAACACAAATTTAACTGTGGTAAGTTTCAAACAAAGCCAAGATGGAGAATCAGATCTGACTCAGTATGTTAAAAACAATTTTTCACATATGCACAACACACACACACACACACACACACAATTTCCAAAGGAGTTGCAGATGATTTAAATGACAATGGAAACTAAGAATTTGCTAATTGAATGTTTTAAAAAACATAAAGCATTTGCTGTTTCCATTATTTAACACTCAATTAAGACAGGTTAAAGTGTTAGGATCCTGCCCTCACTCTGGCATATGTGCAGCTTGGGGTCTTGTGTCTTGCGTCTTACATTATCAGTGGGCATGGGCGACTACATACCTACCTAAAAAGCTGGACGCGGACCCCCACCCTCTCTCTCTCTCTCTGCTCTCTGTGTTCTCTGTTTCCTCTCTGCTCTTTGCTCTGCTCCCACCATATTTATTTCTCTCCAGGCCTGGCTCTCCTCCCTTCTATCCCTTTCTTCTTTCTAATAAAGCTTTTTGTAACTCTGATAGTCATGGCTGTGGCCCATGAGTTTTCCGCCACTGCCACCAGCGCTGTTTATCATAACCATCATGATGGTCGGTCATCTATGAACTGTGAGTTGTCTATATATTTTTCAAATTAATTCAGTTTAATTTCTTCTTTCTCAATGAAAATAGATGTCCCAGGTATAGGGTATTAAGTACCAAATATAAAAAAAAATGAAGACATTCTGGTCCCTGTCAAAGCTTGACAGTTTTACCCACAAGGAATCCAATGCATATTCATTTTGAGAATAGAAACTTCACAAGAAGTCTCAGCATTAGAAAAATTTTGTCAGCAACCATGGTATCTAAACTGCTAAACACACAGTCTGAGTAAACACTCTGTAGGCAGAGCAGATGAGAAACAGCTGGCAGCCCCAGGCTGTTCACTGCTAAATGAATTGAAGACTCGTAATCAGAACTACTGAGGGTATTAGTGATAGGATAAGTATTTGTGTACTTTCCTGCGAATAAACTTCCTTTTGTTCATGGATTCAAATCGAGCGGCTTTGAGTGATGTTAGGCATTCCTCATTTACTGCCTAGAAAAGAACTTAATTTACCCTTACTGCCTTAGTTTACTTGTGATTGTGATAAAACACTGACAAAAGCAACGTGGGGAGAACAGGATTTATTTTACAGGTTATAGTCTCCCATCAAATGAAGCCAAAGCAGGAACTCAAGGCAGGAAAAAGGAGGAAGGAACTGAAGGAAAAACCACAGAAGGACACTGCTTACTGGCTTACTCTTCATGACTTGCTCCACTTGTTTTTTTTTGTGTGTTTGTTTGTTTGTTTGTTTCTTTTTTATCTAACCTAAGACCAGCTGCCCAGGGCGTCACCACCAGCATTTGGACTGGCACCCCTACATTCATCATTAATCAAGAAAATACTCCCACAGAAATGCCTACAGGCCAATCTGACGGAGGCGATCCCTCAGTTGAAGGCCCCTCCTCCTAGGTGACTCTAGTTTAAGTCAACAGACACTAACTGGCACACCTAGTCAGTCCTACTATTTGGGATTTTTAAATTGATCTGATAGAAATATGAAAAAAGTATAGAGCTCAGCAGGTAAAGGAGTCTATGGATAACCTTGACAGTCGTGAGTTCAATTCCCAGGGCCTGCATGGTAGAAAGAGAAAACTCATTCATTCAAGGTCTCCTCTGACTTTCAAACATGCTTTGAGAAATGGTGTGCGCACACACACACACACACACACACACACACACACACACAAATACATAAATTGAGTGTAATAAAAAAATCCAGATTTTAAAAAGGTATATATTTAAAATATATATTTAGTAAAAGTGTGTAAATGGCAATGTATTTTAAATGACTAGAAGAAAAAAGAATCTGAAAACAAACAAGAAAATCCCCCAACTTTCATTTTCACCTCAGGCTGCCTCGAACTCACGTTTCTCTTTCTTCTGCTTCAGAGCTCTGGGATTACAGATAAGTGCCACACATGGGGATTAAAAAATAAGGCTCTCCAACACAGCCGTTGGCTTTTCACATTTATTAAGCTTCTTCTATTGATCTGGAAGGATCCATGAAAGGAAGAAACTGCTTGCACTCCAATGTTTCCAGGTTTTCGCTCCCTTAGCACCTTTGTATGACAGGGATGCTCCAGAGACTAGAGCAATGTAGGCACATGGCGACTGTCTGCAGCACAGGGCTAACGCTCAGGTTCAAAGATCTCATTCAATCATAAACTCCAGTGCCAAGAGGTCACCCAACTGCCATGGCTGTTGATTAAGTAGCAAAGCAGCAAATCATGTACAAAGCTTATTAATTTCTCAATCTGGATGAATCTGAAAGCAGGGAAGTAGCTCAACATACTGAGGCCTCTTCTCCGAGTCCATAGTCCTATTTCTCCTTGGAATGGGTTTCACTACAGCACTTGAAACACCTTTAATGGGATGTTAAATGGCCAAGTCAAAACACCGGTAGGGAAAAGCTATAAAGAGAAGGCTGAATGCAGAGTTCCATAAATCCCTCCTTTGAGGCTGAATACACACACACACACACACACACACACACACACACACACACAAAATCAGTTAGCATCTGTGTGTTGGTGGGAGCTCCAGGACAGAAGACCCTCCCGGGAGCATTGTTCTCTCACTCCACATCCAATCACTGCGCATTATCAAGCACCAGGCATTGGTTTGCAGAGGCCATTCTGAATTTAACAGTGACAATTTGGAGACTGCACGCTGCAGTCTGACTTTGAACATGTGTTTGTTTACTGGCAGAGATAGTACCACACCATTTACTTACAAAGACAACAGAACAAATCTCCACTAATATGAGAATCCATATTCTGACCGTCCCATGCTATATGGCACAGTTCTCAGTGAGACCCTAACAAGGGTGGGAATTAAGAACAAGTCAGGAGAGAATCTGCTTTGCTTGTTTTGATTACGTGGGCAGGCAAAGGAATGTGCTTTTATAACACTCAAATAACCTGGAATGCAGCAAAAAATAAATGCACCTTCTGTCTCGTGGAACGTTATTACAGTGCCACGTTTTGTAAATGCTTGCTGGCATTTCCAAATAGTTTTTGTTCCCCTCATTTCTTTCTTGGCTCCATAATGCAATCCTCATGGTTTGAGCACCAGACTTCAAATGAGACACCCATTCAGAGCATGTTCAGACAAAACGACTGGTTTCCTTAGTAATGGGAACTATGTGAAAACCTCAGCCAGCCAGGCTTCTGCCTGAGCTCAGGAATCATACAGAAGCTCCTGGTGGTCACAATACAGCTGGACAGCACCCCAAAGTCTCACTCATCCAAAGCACCAAACATCCAAGACATCTTTACTGAAATGTGGATAAAAATAACCTTTATGAAAGGTTAAGGATGTAAGAAGTACTCTTAACTGTGAGGGTTAATCTGCTCATTTTCCACATCATGTCTATGGAATGGAAAGAAAGCTAAGTGATTTCTCAAGAGACATATGTTGTCCTTTTGTTTGATTATATTTTAAACATTTCCTTACCTCAAGAAGTAAAGCTTGTTTTATTCTTTTTCTGTCTATGCTTAAAGGCTGCTTCTGATTTTGTAGTTTTCTGCATAACAACTGTCTTATGGAAGAAAGCCTTGAATTCTGTTGTTAAACAGGGTACACATTTTGCCTGTGTATAGTCTCATTCATGTAAATATATATGTGAAGTAGATTTATGTACAGCAAATGTACACCAATACTAAAGTTTTATTTATGTATGTATACATTTGTATTTATACATTTGTTTCAGGACAATGTAAGACTTACAAAAAGAGACGTTTTCTCTCATAAATAAAATAACTAACCTTTGTCTTAAATAATGAGGCTGGAGAGGTGGCTCATTGGGTAAAGCGCTGGCCTGGTAAGCATGATGACCTGAATTTGGATCTTTAGAAGCCATGGAAAAGCTGGACATGATGGTGGTGTGTCAGTAATCGTAGTGACGAAGTAGGGGTGACGTAGACACAGGAAGATGCCCAGAGCTCACTGGCTAGCCAGTCTAGCCAAGTGGGGGACCTCCTGCCACACACACACACACACACACACACACACACACACACACCATGTGGAAAGTAATAAAGAAAGACATTTGATGTCCCTTCCAGCTTTCACAAGTATGTATGCACCCACCCACACAGGTACATACACATGAACAAGTACATATGCATACACCACACACAACAAGTAATGAAAAATGAAATAAATACTGGTCATCAAAGGCGGTCAAACACAGACAACTGTTTTGAATTTAAAAATTATGAAAATAACTTAAAAAATATCTGATTTAAAATAATGCTTGCCTTTGAGGATAATAGTTTATAGATATCATGATGTCAATCTTCTAATTTGGAAGCTAGGAATATGGACAATATTTTGAGGTAAGAAATGTGTGGTATAGCCAAATTATGTTAGCATTGTACTATGAATTTGTGGCTTCACCTGGTTACAAATAAGAACAAGAGAAAAGAAAGCCAAAGAGCACGTGAAGAAGAGTAGACTCGGGGCTGAGATGCCACTGGTCAGGGCACTGATTTGGAGTTTGGCTGATAGTCCAGCCTCTGCACCACACTAGCTCCCTGATGGCAAAAGGCAAACACCTCAGTTTCCTCTTTGTGAAAAAGCAGGTTCCTGAATGCCTGCAGCATCACTGAACAAAACTGAACATGCGCATCGCTGGCCATGTGTCAGTGTCTGGCACACAATTGAACTCAGCAATCACTATGTATTATTATTCTAGGTATTTTTATTATTTCAGCATGTGTAATTTCTGCATTTGCATACCAATACATGTTTCAAATTATGATCTATCCCACTGTGTTTTGTGGATAGCTGAAGAAAACTCATTTATATTTCCCTGAACAATAGAAATAATAAATGTAATAAAAAGAATAACAATACCATATTTGCCATCACACACAATTGTACATTACCATTCTTGAAGCTATAAAGTTTTCTTCTAAAAAAAAAAAAAACTATAATGATTTTCCTCATGGCTCAGGTTCACCACATCAGTTCTTTCTGTAATTAATCTCCAAACCCAGTAGCCCATGGATTATGGCTGTCTCGCACATGTATGGAAATACACCCCTACTCACATGTATGGTCATCAACACTTTGCAATTAAGGGTTTAAGGACTAATTCTGCTATGCTTAAGAATAATTCCTTTCTTCTCCATCAAACTTCTACTTAATATTTTTGCACCTGTTTATTAAGCAGTACATTGAGATAATTACTCTCTGATACAAGGCCAGAGGCAAAGCACCAAACTCAGTCTCTCACGGAATTCCCAGAAGAAGAAATCAACTGGAGACTAAAACCTGTGAGAGACAGCCAGGCTACAGTGATGATGCATGCCTGAGCATGCTCCACCGGAAGGACAGTGAGAAGGATGAGTATGGCAGCAGGTAACGGTCCAGCAGAGGACCTGCATGAATCAGGAGCACTTGGGAGCAAAAGGAACACGATTCGCCAACAGACTGAATGCAGGACTGAGGAGGAGGGCCAAGCAATCTGGACTTCTTTAGGTAACTGGGCCAAGATATGACAAGAGAATCACTAAACAAAGGAAGAAAAGACAATTCAAAAGAAAGCTAAAAGGTCAGCCTTATACTCACTGAATACACGGTACCTGGAGGTCATGTAAACGGAGATATTTATCAGAGAGTTAGAAAAATGATACAGGATAGATAGAAGTATGGGTAGTCAGACAGGTAGAATTCTGTCTGCAGTGTCAGTGATGTGAAAGTGACAAGGACATAAGAAGGAAAGATCATAGTGTCTCAGTCAGTAAGTAAAGAGCGGTAGCAAAGGAACAATTTAGGATGTGTTTATAAAAGGCAAACAGAGGAGCAAAACTACCCAGGTGAGTGTAATAATGAGGACACAGAGTACAAGGACCAAATCCTGGGGCACTGTGATATTCCAGAGTAGAAGTTCAGGATCAATCAGTAGTGCAGAAACCAGATTTAAAACAAACAAACAAAATCCTGAAAACATAAATAACAAATGATGATGGGATGGCAGCAAATGACAGCTCTTTTGAGAAACTTATTTAAGGAAGATTGAGCTGGAAAGACAGGGCAGGATTAAAGACTTAAGTGAGAACTATTATCATTTTACTGTGAGTGAAAATTAAGCATGTGTGTGGATTTTATGGAAATATGTAAATCGTAGGGTGGTGTGGAAAACAAAACTGACAGATACAAATTCCTGACAACACCAAAGTGGATGGTTTTGAAGAATCCAGAGACTTAAAGTGAGAAACTCATGCTTTGATACTAAAAAGAAGAGTTAGTGGTGAGTCTGCGTAAACGTGTACTAGTGAGTTGGGATGGTGAAATAAAGTGACTTCATCTACAGTGGTCTAACTCTGACAGTGTTAGTTATGACTGTCAGTGACTGAGAAGGGACGCTAAAGTCAAGAATCGTCAAGGAAAAGAGGACAGTGATGACTGAGGAAAACACAAGACCACAACAGCGCTGACTCAGGTCCACTCTGCAGTAGACAGCGCAGGCACCACTGTGTGATTTTTCTCCATGAGCACCACCTCACAGCCCCAGGAACAGAGACCGAAGATCACAGTGCTGCTACTCAGAAGTTCTCTGTAGACACACACAGCAGAGGACTCAGCCAGGAGAATCAAAGTGACTAGTGAGCTTAGAAGATCAACTCCGGTGGGCAGGAAAGATGGAGCAGAGGACATCCAGGTGCAGCTGAAGAACTGGCTTTAGAAGATGTGAGTATTTGCACTGTCCAAAAAGTAGGCACAGAGGAAGAGTTCTAAATCAGCCAGCTGGATGGGAGTTATGGTTAAAAGAACACTTCTGAGCTCAAATATCCCATTTACCTGTAGGACAAAAGCCATGTCCAGGAAGTCAGGTGTTCACAGAAGACAAGGGGAAAGGAAAAAAATGAAGGGGGCTTCCTTTCATTTAAGGAGATTAGTAATTGCTGGGCTTCAAACTTAAATATTGCCATCTCTCAAACTTTCAGTAATAACTTAGGCGCAAAATATCTTGTTTATCAGAACTCGAGTGAAGTCAACTGGGAACCAGCAACAAAGTGGCAAGGTGGAAAGATAGTGAGTGATTGTGCCATACAGAGCAGTGAAATATTTAAGGAAAAACTACTAGGACAGGAAAGCCAGAGGAAATGCCAGAACATGGCAGGCACTACCACATGTGTGTACTAGCAAACACAAGGCATGCCAGCCTTAAGAGAATGAGGAGTCTCCAAAACCAACCACTCTTAGAAGACTACATTTGGGTTAAGGCATAGACACAAGAATGTGTATAGAAAATAGGTGAAATTTGTAATTGAGTAATGGAAAAGATGAAAATAATTAGGAGTCTCCCCGCAGTTTTAGCAGAATATATTATGAATTTAAGATGTATATAATTTTATAAATGAAGGCTAAGTTCAACAATGGCATCAGTATAGCAGGGATGTCTCATGTATCTACCTTGAGTGGATGGCCGTCTCCTTGGAAAACACATGCCCTCCATAAAAGGACTTGTTCTGCACAAGGACAACAAAGTACACATAGAGCTTTAACTCTAGAGTTCCTGCTCTCCATTGTAGAGGAGAGAGAAGCAGGTGACAATGACAAGAGTCACCTGCTGTGGATATCACTCTGTTGCTCTGATTGGTTAATAAATAAAATACTGATTGGCCAGTAGCCAGGCAGGAAGTATAGGAAGGACAAGCAGAGAAGAGAATTCTGGGAAGAGGAAGCCAGACACAGAGGAAGCAAGATGTGAAGGCAGAACTGAGAAAAGGTACCAAGCCACATGGCTAAATATAAATAAGAATTATGGGTTAATTTAAGTGTAAGATCTAGCTAGCAAGAAGCCTGAGCCATTAGGCCAAACAGTTTTAATTAATATAAGCATCTGTGTGTTTATTTGGGTCTGAGTGGCTGCAAGCCTGGGCAGAATGGAGAAAACTCCAGCTACAGTCACCTTCTATCTCTTGCCTAGTAGAATTCAAGTAAGGTTGGCATAAAATATTAACGAAATATTAACGAAAATTCAAACAAACTTTTAATTTCTAGGTGGTGAAGTATGACTACATGCCTAAGTATCTTATGCACAAAAATGTTGGCTTACATTTTCTAGAAATCACTGCACTGATCTCTTACTTGGATAATAATACTAATTTTTAATACTCTACCTTTACAAAATAATCCATATGGAAACAAAGAAAATCTCAACAAAATTGCATAAGAAAATGAAATTATGAAAAAAATTATCTTAGGTTACCTTGGTTTTTGCCTAGAACTTATATGAACTTACATGTCATCTTGATGATTAGGTTTGTAATTTTTGTCTAGAAATTACATGAATCAATAGAGTTAAATGAACCCAATTGTATTTACAGAGTCCTAAATAAAAGGATAGAAAAGAGGAAGTGGTCAGCAAAGAAAAAGGCCAAGTCCAGGAAATACACACTGCTCTCTTATCATAGGATGCTCTGCTGTGAATAATCTCATGTGCTTATGCCACCAAGGTGACAAGATGTGTCTCCCAGGGACTCTTGATTTAGATGTTCATTCACATGAATGGAAGACAATGATTACACAATGGCTGCTACTATTGTAGCCAACAATCTTTAATATATAAACTGTGCTATTGAACATAAACAGTGCATGGAATCTACTTTTCCCCTCAAGTTGCTCACTGTCTGAGCACAGATCATATATGAGTTGAAATACATGCTGAAGCAAGACAAACAGCAATTAAAATTCTTGAGTGTGATAAAATAAAACCTTTTTTTTTTCTCAATACAGGGTTTCTCTGTGTAGTCCTGGCTGTTCTGGAACTTGTTCTGTAGATCAGGCTGGCCTCGAACACAGAGATCTGCCTGACTGCCTCCCAGAGGCTAGAATTAAAGGCATGCATTACTGTGACCACCACCCAGGATAACTTCCAGTATGAACATTTTTAGCAGAAATTTTGAAGAACAAAAATTTTGTTTGTTTCATTACAGAAATAAACCCCTAAGAATGCCAAAGTAGTGCTGAAGAGATGGCTCACAGGTTTAAAAGCACTTGTTACTCTTACCGAGGATCTGGGTGCTATTCCCAGCACTCACATGGTGGTTCATATCCATCCATAACCAAGCATGCATGTGAATAACATACATGCAGGTAAAACAATCACACATAAAATAAAATAGATAAATCTAATTAAAAAATTAAAAACTAAAGAATGCAAAGTTCAAGAAGTGATGAAGAATAAGATGTTTGACTTCTCTGAGAGATGGATGTGTTAGGGACAAAGACCAGGATCAGAGAGCAGCAGCAGTAAAGAGAAGAACTCAGCTGAGGTGACACAGAGGCTGAGTGTCAGCCTCGGGTCACACCTACTACTGCTGGATTGCCGATTGCACCTATGAGCAGCTATGAGACATTACACATATTCAACCAAGTTTGCAGTTGCTTGATCTGTAAATGAGGTTAACTATCTAGTATTCTACTGTGTGTATACAAGCACATGTATGATCATGTGTACATATGTGTGTGTGAGGTGAGTAGGTATGTGTATGTATAATGCACATATATGTGGAGGTCAAAAGACAACCTTCAGTGTCATATTTAGTCATTAGGTACTATTTATATATTTTTTTTAAAAATGTGTGATAGGGCCTTTTATTGGCTTAAAACTCAGAAACTGCACAAATCGGTCTCTTTCTGCCTCCCCTGTACTAGAATTATAAAAGCATGTCAGGTTTTTGTTGATGTTGTTATTGTTTAATATGGACTTGGAGGAATGAGACAGATCCTCATTCATGTACCACAGCACTTAATCAGGCCAGCCATCTCCCAGCTATCTCATGTTCTAACAGGGAAGAATGAATGGTACAAGTTCATGAAAAACAGGTTACCTTTACCAAGGTACATATGTTCAAAAGTTGCCTTTATTATTGTTTTTTGCTGTTAATGTGATTTAATTACATGTGGATACAATTGAATACTGTTACGAAAGTTAGATGTATGAAACAAGACAGCTCCAGAGAAGTCACATATTGTTTTTAGTAATAGCTATTATTTATACATAGAAGAACAATATTTATTTACTACACAAAAGCTGAAGACATTTTTAAAAAGATAAAAAATACCACTCATTTATCCCATTTGAGTTGTTTAGTATGCATATTTTCAGTTATTTCTGTACAACTTATAAACTATGGGTCTATATTATTCACATTATCTACCTATCATATTTTTATTTTATTTTATTATTTTATTTAATTTTAAGACAAAGGTCCTAGCATATTGCACAGGCTGGGACAAACTCCTGGGTTTCAGCAAATCTCCTGTGTCAATTTCCAGAAAGCTGACATTTTAGCTGTATGTCATGATGCACAACTACCTGTTGTCCTTAAATGCTTTTATACAACTCTGGATTAAAGCCTATATGCAGAAGGTACATGCTTCCTGCCCTCCAAACGACAGCAGCTCAGTCTTTTGTTGTTTATAATAATGTTTTAAGCATAGATAATGAAAAAGTCAATCTTCTGAAAGAAAATAACTAAGATAAGCAGAGATAGAAGAAGAAAGACAATAGAAGAATTTGAGAATAAAACAAGAATCCAGGATTTGTCCCTCTGACATCTCACAACTTTCCTGGTCTTGGTTATAAATCTGAGTTATAAATTTACTTCTTTTCTTCAAATGATCTCAAAACCTTCACTGAAAATCATAGCCAAGTAAAGACCTCATGTTTTTGTCTGTCTCCTATCTGTCTGTTGGATGAATCTGAATCTTTCCTGCTGAATGCTCTCGAGTGTTGTCTCTCCCTGTGGCTGTGTCCCTAACAAAAGGTTTTGCTGTTTTTTGAACAAATCAGAAATGGTCACATGGGGAGGGGAAAAAAGACCTCAGGTTTTACGTGCAGTTCTACAAGCTAAATCTCCTTTGAGAAGGAAAATGGAAACTGTGATCCAATGTGATTTAGTTCAACACTGAAACAATCAACCCATGTTGCTCACCTTGAGTCATGTTTCTGAGTTGAGAACTTACTTGTTATAATCACTGGAGATCTTCATAGTGGCTGTCCACTATCATCAGCAGCTTATTCATGAGTATTTAGCCCTCTGGATATATCAGTACATATTTCTGACGAGCACCAGTATTTCTTTTAGCTTTATTTCTCAAATCATGACAGCAATAAAATTCTGTCACCAACACTGAACAACATAAATACAAAAGCATCTACTATCTTGTGTATAAAATTCATTCCTTTTTTAAAATAGTCATTTATTTTTGGCATCCCTTGTTGCTGACTACGTTGAATTGGTTGGCAAAGCTATCAATCAAATATTCATTTATTTTAAAAATGAATATTGAGTGCCCTGTGCAGTGGCCAGAGCACTGGCTGTGTAAGCAGACAGAACTTAGTTTACATTTTGGCCCCCTTACTTAATAGTTTGGGGACGTTGGACAAATAAGCCATGTTTCCATATTGTCTGATAGGGACGAAAATATCTGTCTGTTATGAAGATGTTATAAGGTTTAACAACTTGTAAAAAAAAACCCAGGTGTATACCAGCATTCAACAAAGGTTTTCTCTGTTTTACTGTCTTATGGAGGGGGACTTATAGACATAATAAGGCATATGCCACCCCTCCTTTAGAAACTAAAACGGGAAGAAGGCAAAATTATAGAAATAATTATGCATGCTAAGTTGTTAAGAAATAAGTATGCTCCTGTGGACCAAGAAGAGGTCTTGTCTACTAGTAAATCACAGCTAAAGTAACTTGCTGAAGGATAGGCAGGGAAAAAAAGTCAAGGAATGGAGCAGACAGCAGAAAGGGCATTCTGAACAAGGGAGAATCTGCAACAAAATTAACAGTGGTGCTGATGGGGAATGAGGATGATGAGAAGAATGAAAGAGCATTTAAGATGCCTGGCCATGGCCACAATGTTAGATGAACCCAATAGGAAGCTTAGCCTTCAGTTTTACTACAGTTTATGACTTTTTCCTTTTTTCTTTTTTTTTCTGGAGCGGAGGACCGAACCCAGGGCCTTGTGCTTGCTAGGCAAGCACTCTACCACTGAGCTAATCCCCAACCCCCAGTTTATGACTTTTTCTAGGCTCTGTGTAGGTATCAGCTACTTTAATCCTCAGAAGAGTCCTAGGAGGAAAATGATATGCCAAGATGCTACTTAAGCTTCGCTCCATGGATGACACTTCACAGAGACAACACTTAACCCAAAGCTCTGGTCACAGATCAGGAAGCAGGTAAGGACTCATAGCCGACCACTCGACCCTGACCCTACAGGCTGCTCACTGCCCTGACTGCTTCTCAAAGGAAGATACACAGAGAATGAATCCTAGGGTGGAATGCCTGCAAACACGTCTCAAATTAATAATTCCAGCCACTGAGTCCATCAAAAGTACATCCTAAGATATTTTTATTTGATGATGAAAGCAGAAACCTTTCAGCACAATTTAAGGATTAATTATTCATTCACACATTTAAGTTTCTGGCAGGTCATTTTAATTATATTGAATATTCATTTGATAACTGCTCTAATACAGATATACAATATAGATAAAATGTATACTCATTATATAGGGAGTTTGTAGTGTACAATTTCTATTAATTACTAGGAACATTCTGTAACTAAAGAAATGCAGAAAGAAAGAAGGAGAGAAAAAGAAGAAAGCAGAGAGAGAGAAAGGAAGAAGCAGTGAACGGAAACAGCAGATTTGTCAATCATCCTCTAGATGACAGGGTGGTGGAGCTGAGAAATGCTTGGGAGTTGAGGCATTCTATCTCTGGCTCTCTTATAGCAGCTATGTGTAATATTTAAAGCTTCTAGAACATTAGGAAGGTTTTCAACCTTCCTAATGCTGCGACACTTTAATACAGCTCCCCATGTTGGGGGGAGTCCTGACAATAAGATTATTTTCGCTGCTCCTTCATAACTGTAATTTTGCTACTGTTGTAAATCATAATGCAAATATCTGATATGCAGGATATCTGATATGAGACCGCTGTGAAAGGGTTGTTTGACCCTTAAAAGGGCCATAACCTATAGGTTAAGAATCATATTGGGCCGGGCGGTGGTGGCGCACGCCTTTAATTCCAGCACTCGGGAGGCAGAGCCAGGTGGATCTCTGTGAGTTTGAGGCCAGCCTGGGCTACCAAGTGAGTCCCAGGAAAGGTGCAAAGCTACACAGAGAAACCTTGTCTCGAAAAACCAAAAAAAAAAAAAAAAAAAAAAAAAGAAAAGAAAAGAAAAGAATCATATTGGGGTTCCATGATACTATAGTTCTTTTCTGATGACCACAAGCCATTTTAGGATAATTAATGCCCTAAAACCCTTAACCATCCACACCTGGATATCCTCATACGGTGCTTCATCATAGAGGGGATACCTAATGATATTTCATTGAATGAGTGACTTCCATGGCATCCCCAAACATACTTCAATTCCAAACTGCTGATATTTCTAGCAGGAGGAAAACTCCAGCCAAGGAGCTCTAATTGTCTTCATTCATGGCCAGAGTTATCCCCCACCCAATGAAATCTCATTTGTAATGCCCTAAGATATTACACTTAAAGACAAGTACAATATACTTTTGATTTATCATGTACCTACATTAAAAGAGTAATCTCATTCCTTATATTTGAAAATACAGTAGTCATTTAGTAAAAACAATTTTCTAGGAAATTATTATATATTAGACAGGTTTCAAAATAGTATTCAATTCTAACTGAATTATAAAAACATTTTCATTAACTCATAAGTTTGAATTTAAGTTTACATGTGATTATTAGTTTCATTTAAAAAAGTTATTTTATCACATGTCTGCTTAGGCCTCACAACTTACCTTCATTATGAGGAGCATATTACAATCAACGGATTATAACAATCAACAGATTACTGGTTTTATCAATTATATAATCAGTACCAATCAATCAATATAAAATGGTTAAAGAATCAGGATAATATGAAAGGATTTTGTTTCAAATAGTTGTTACAATTATAGTACAAGTCTTCTATGTGTGTAAGTAAACCCTACAAATATTGAAATGACTACAAAAATGTGCTATGCTTCCAATGGGAAAGTAAAATTAGGGGCTACTAAGTTCTATGAGATGCACTCCACTAACATCCACTGTCCTCCCTCACCCGCCTCATCCATATGTGCCTCCAGAGTGGACACTCAAGTCCCTGGTGAGTGTCTGGTAAGAGGATAACATTCAGAAGTAGGTGTCATTTGGCCAATGAAGAAGTTACTTTTGTTTCGAACTCATTCTTATCAAAAAGGTTAGGGTTATGAATTATTTACTAAAATAAAAATAATTCTGAGGAACACCTGCAATACCAGCATTCAAAGTGCCTAGGCAGAAGTTCAAGGCCCTGTCTCCATTGACCAATTAATCAATAAAACAAATAACCAAAGCATTTATTTTATTTTTTAGTTTTAGTTTTTGGTAAAGAGAACACAAGTTGAAAACATTTGGTAGTCAAAGACTATGCTGGTGAGGTTAAGCTCCTGGCATGTGGCTATGATGTAGAACACTGGTCTATATCACTTCAATAAACATCTTAAGGAACAATTTGACGCTAACGCTTTTTGTTGCCCCCCTTCCCCCTCCACCGCCCAGTAAATCTAATAAATGCCATTTCCTTTCCTTCCACTAGAGGGCAGTCTTTCAAAGCAAGGGCTAGAGTCTCAGCTAAGGCAGCTTTAACCTGTTGAAAATTGATCCCCACGCTGCACTTCTCTCAAGAGGGTTTTCCAGCACACTGTTTGAAAAACATACCTTTTACATTCTTCTCCTCGTCATAGGTGTTCTTGAGCTGAACACTTTACTATGCTGCTGCAGTTTCTAGCCTAAATATTCAAAATGTTTTCACATAGAATGCTTCTCTAGAATATTGTCCTGGTTAAATAGCCAATGGAGTTGATAACCTTAAGAATGAAAAGAATCATTTTAAGTGCTCAATTTATGGTATTGGAAAGCATCCTTGAGTAAAAAAATCATACATGGGAAACACACATGAGTACACACACAAACAATGCAACATCCATATTCGTTGTGTGGTATCAGATTTACTGTATCACATATACAGAAGTAGTTATAATTGAAAAAGTTTATTTTTTAAACGTTCCCCCTTATGTACCAATGTTATGAGGTTGGGAGAAGCAAATACTTGTTGTAATTTAAAAATCCAGTCAGTGCAGATAAGAAATTTCATTGTAAAACCTGAACAAACAACAACAACAAAAAAGGAAGGAAGGAAGCAAGGAAGAGAAAGAGAAAGAAGGCTATTCACTGCCAGCACACAGGCTAAAGCAGGACTGCAGGGAAGCCAAGGCAGTCACAAGAGCTGCAGGCTGCCCTCCTTCAATGTAAAGCCACAGCTAAACTTCACAGACCCGGAGTGCAGTCGCTACCGAGTGTTAATATTCAGGAAATCCTTATTCATAGTGTTTCCTCTCTGTTCTCAGAGAGAAAGAGAGAGGAGGAAAAAAAAAAAAAAAAGACCTACAGTTTCTCCAAATGACTGATAACAGCCCAAATGGGAAAACTTGTTGAAAATCCCTGCACATTCCTCCAAAAGGAAAAAAAGAAAAAAGGAGGAAAGACAGCGATCCCAAGGAGAAATATGCAAGCCTGCTTCATTTATTTGTACCCTAAGCAGCAGCAAACGCTGTCATAGGACAGACAGGCTGCTCCAGCCAACCAGGCTGGAGCAGCTGCGAGTGCTACATCTTGGCAGTCTGAAGCGATTGGCTCCTCTCTGGGGAGTGGAGGGTGTTCAGTTATTAATGACCGCTGAGCAGGCAGCACCATGTCAGTGTGACAACTGATCTGGTGAACGATGCACCACTAACCACCATGGAAACGAGGAGAAATAAAGCCAGCTAGCAGGATCGCTCCTGACCGGATCCAGAGCCTCAGCCTGCTGCCGGAGAGAGTTCCAGTCAAAAGAAGGAAGGGATCCCAGCTGCGGGCGGGCTCCTGCCTTCCTCTACATTTTAGGAAAAAAGAGATACCATTGCTTGCATGCGTGCATATCTACAGTATATAATTGTGTATACTTTGTTACACATTCATATGCACCTATTTATACTGGGTAAGAAGACAGCCATGTGATTATCTCAGTCAAGGGACCGAGCAAGCAGGGACACCGGAGGAGGGCTATCCCTGCATCTGCTAATGCAAGGTAAGTTTAAAATATACCTATCTATTTCAATGTTCTCTATTTCGTCTTCTGTTGAGGCTTGTGTTTTTACACCTCAGTTCTCCTTTGATGTTTCCTCCCTGCTCGAATTCTAAGGGCATTTTCCTTTGCATTTCACTTTTGAGTGAACATGCAAACCCCTGCGGCTCTGTGTGTGCCTAGCTGTGTTCGTGGGATTCTCAACCAGGCATTTTACTAGCTCGAATGCCCATCAGAGGATGTGAGTGGGAGAGAAAAAAGCAGTGCCGGGGGAGGAGAAAGAGGAGGGAGAGAGAAGAGAAGGGGACCCAGGGGGAGCAGAGAGAAAGAGAGAGAGCGAGCGGGGAGAGAGGGAGACAGAGAGGCTGGGGGGAGAAGAGGCCAAGAAAGAGAGGGGAGAAGGAGAGAGAAACAGATGTGTGAGAGGGAGATGGTAAGACCGGGTCCTTTTCTTCACAGTTCTTGTAATGAAACGCGGATCACTCATGTTCTCTGTTGGGAAGCCAATGAGGAGGCATTTTTACCCCCTGCCCCAGTGTATGGATATTAAGGTGAATGCTGTTGTGTGTCAGGAGTGAAAGGCACCAGGCAGAGTAGCAGACTGAGTATATCACAAACAGTTATTGAATTTCTGCCAGGCTACATCTTACCGATTGTGGTAAATGACTTCCCTTTAATAACATCCCATCTCGTCGCCGGTCTGAAGGGACAGTGCAAATGTCTGACTGCTAATGCAGCAGAAGGAGCGACCATGCTAGGTAAAGGGATCCTAGGAGCCAGAAGAGTTCTCATCTTCCTTGGTAATTAACAGGACCACGGAAGGATGGCTTCAGAGTCCATCTCCTATTTACGAAGATGGTTTGTTCAGACTAACTGTAATATTCCCTTTGCTCTCACTGAGCTGGATGGCTTACTTCAGCTCTAATTTATTCATTTTTAACAATATGTCCTTGTTTCAGCGCCGCTAATTTTAGTGAAAGCAGGCTACGAACATGAGTGAGAATCTTCCTAGTTTAGGGAAAAGGAGACAGTGTGAGAAATAAAGAGAGAAGTAAAAACTGCAAATGCATGCCTATCAGGAAAACAGTGTGCCCCGGTACAACAAATATTACTTGTGCCCTGAGCTCCTCATCTCCAGCTCCAAAAGCGACGCCTTTGAGACAGAATCGCTGTCAGTCAACTCTCTGAGCATCCATGTAGTGATGATTCATGGAATACTCTGTGGACTGATTTTCACTTCCAATCTTGTAAGCAGCAGCCAGCTACTTAGAATATGCTTTCAGAGAGACACCAGCAGTGAGGATGGCTATGGAAAGCTTCGCTGCCCCTGCTAAAGGGTGCTGGGGAGACATTAAAACAAACCCAGCATTTCTATCTCTTCTGCTGGAGCCCTTTCGTTTCTTCTTAGTTCAACTCACAGTTAATGGAGTCTGCTGCTTTGAAACTGGGTGCTGGTCTTTTCCCAAACTGGGATTTCAAAGCCATTGGCTTCCTAGCTTATAACAGATGCCAGAGCTGAAAGACAGTAAGCAGCCACTTAGATCCTGCCACCCTCCCATAAATGTGTCAAAAAATGAGTCCGTTTACAATATGTAACGTAAGAAGTCAATTAATTCCAGCGACCTTTGTGAACGGTGACAAAAAAAAGTGGCTTGACGGTCTGCTGGTGCCTTCGATTTCCCCTCTGTGAAAGGAACAAGTTTCAGGAAAGGGTTCTTGCTCCAAGTGAAAAATGAAAGGAGCTGAAGCATTAGCTAGCAATATTGGCAGCCTGGCTTGCGCTGCCTCCGACGCCACATGCAATCTATACAAAAAACACAATGATGTATTACTGGGAGGAAAGCTGTTGCCTTTGCTTCTCTTCTGTTCATTGGAAGTGCTGCTGTTGAGACAGACTGACCCTGTTATTGTGAGGTAGCACCTAACTTCCCGAGCAAGAGCGAAGGCTGGGAGCAGATGTACAGCCTCCCATCTCAAAAGCCTTTAGAATGTAGCACTGCAGTATGGATTTCCGCTTTCGCCCAGACCCTTTCCAGGGAAACTTTCATAGCAAACATATCCATCCTTAAATCCTACCCGGTCTAATTTTAGATCACAACCAGTAACAGCTAAGAACAGCAGATTCACTCTTTAACCTTAGCAAAGCTCTTGCATTTATTTTGTATGTCAGCAATGTCTCCACTTGGATCTGAGAAATACTGGCCCTCCAGGCCCTGGGTGGTGTCACTATGTATGTGAGTTTGGTGATATGGTAACCCATGCGAGGTGATGGGCACACAGGCATATCTGGAAGACTTAACCACTCCTATTCTCCCCAGTCATGTAGCAGTATTGGAAATGACAGCTTTGTGACCAGGCAAGCCGAAGAGGGCCACCTTTTCAGGGTGCTGCTTGTCACTGGCAAAGTGCTAAGCTAGGATGCTGGTGAGTAGGTGGAATTTTTTTCTTTGGTGGCTGTAGTTGTTGCTGCTGTTAATGGTTTAATAAAGTGTACTAGCTGCTTTCTCAGGCAGCAGTTTCGGATTGAGGAGAGGTGACCGGTTTACGGATCACTGGTGTACTCACTCAGTCTTTGTTCCTATTTATTACACTTCCTGCTTCTGCCCCCAGAGCAGTTGGAAGTTGCAATTTTCCCTAACTCTTTTGGTTCTCTGGCTCTGGTGTAAAATTGCTGTTTAACATGACATCGGTGCTCAGTGCAAGAAGACACAGTTGATCAGAAGGGTTTGCAACTTAAGGAATTTTTAAAGGTAAATATTATTGCTAAGCTGGTGGATCTGAAGGTCTTTAAAAGGAAGCTTTGTCAAAAATGTGCTCTTCCTTCCAGGCTAAGTAAGGGTGCCCCAAAAGAGTAATTTATATAAAAGTACATGGCTCTAACCAATCTTAAGAAACAATGGCTGCAGACCACTGAAATAGTCTACATAGCTCTGGTTTTGAGTGCTGAGCCATTTATGAACTGCTTCTTTGATATATGAAAGTAGATACACCAATGGCCATGAAACACATCAGTGTAACGTGTCCACATTGTCAACACAGAGCTCTCACCCTGGCTCTACAAGGAACACTTAGGAAAACTTCCCTGAGTGACATCTGTGCATAGGAGAGCACAGCAGCCCATCCCTTGTCACACAGTGATGTCCAGGAAGGGGGCCCTAATGGCATCTCATCCTTTGGTCACAATGGCAAAGGAAATCAAATTCCAGCATGCAAAAGTAGATGTTACCAACAGATGAGACAAAGTGACGTGGAGAATAAAAATGTTTCCCTTTACCTGATGGGAGAAGCAGATCACCAAAGCTACTGTTTGGAAGTCAACCAGTCCAAGATTAGTGAGGAAAACTTAACATTCATCTCAAACCTTTGTCAAGTACAGTAACTACCTGGTCACTTACTATATTTGCATAAGTGTGAAGTTTGTACACACCTGTTTGCTATCACATTCATCCATCTTTAGACCATAAGGAAGGCCTAATTTTTCTAAAACACCACTAAGTATTTTACAGAATCACACAGCTTCAACACGGGATAATGAAACATGGTATCTTCATAGACTAATAGCATATTTGAACGGAAAGCAATTCATTCAATATGTTCATTTGACAGGTGAAAAGACCCAGAGAGTTTAACATTGCTATAATTATAATGAAATAAAGCATCATTAGATTTTGAATTTGCTCAGCTATTTCCTGGAGAGTTCTAGAGCAGAAACCCTTTTAATGTTCATCCCATTATTTAAAGTTGGCCTTCTCTGCCTCATAGAAAGATGCAGAGTATACATCATTTAAAAAATGTTTATCCACATAAAGTATTGTAGAAACAGAAGTTACCATCCATTAACAGTTATATTTCAAGTGCACAGCACATAGACATTTCAAACCCCCGGTTCCCATTTATACACAGTCCATTATACTCTAAGGTGAGTCATACAGTTTAGTGTTACCCTGCTGTTCAAAATCTTAGTAAGAATACTGCTACCCTTTGCCTAGAGATGCAGTTGTTAATTATAAGTTGTACATTTCCCTGCGAATCCACATTATGTTTGTTTCAAATATTTCAAGGTACTTAATATTTCTCTCTATTCCTTCTCCATACCCATGCCTTGCCTGTACGAGACAAAAGAAAACAATCTAACCCTCCTTTCTAATCCCTCGCTGCTTTTCATGTTCAGACTGGCAGCCTTTATAAGCAATGCTTATACTATTACTTTTACAGCTCAATTTCTATTCTTTTTGTAAAATTTCTCTCTGTTTCTAAAGTATTCTCCCAATTTGATGAATATAATAATAATTAATAACCCAGAACTTTGGGGAAATAAAGAAGGATATTAAAAGTGGATAAGAACATGGATATTTGTTTAAAGCTCTATTGTTCACAGAGCACTTTTTCCCATCTGTCCCTCTGCCCAACCTAGAAGGCCAGGATGGGAACGACAATGGTCATTCTTCTAAGACAGGACAGTGAGGTCCTGTTACATTAGGGACATGCTGACAGGAGAAGAGCCATGGTCTTGGATGAGTAGCAGGTAGCAGAGCAGTACTTTTTGCCACATCTGAAGCAACAGAAGCCACCTTTCTCCTTCACTAACTCGCTTTCAAGACTGACCTTCCTAGTCTTTTGTTTTCTACATGGCATCAAAATAGATCTCCACGGATTTCCGCAAACTAAAGACCTACATTTCTTAATTTAAATTACAGTTTAAAAATGCCATGCCTATGCTAAATGAGAAAAATAACCACTGAGGACTGACAATGTATGCATGGATGGAGGACAACCCAGTGGGGCTCCGACAGCCTATTAAGGGTCACATCGCTTCAAGAAAACTGTCACTTCCCCCATATGGTAGGAAGTGGATCAGGAGGGAGGTAGTGAGGAGGACTTGATCAAAACACATTACATGTCTTACATAATTTAAAAAAAAAAGCCATCAATCTTTAGATCTAAGGTGCTCTGCCTACTCTTCCACATGTCTGTCTGACAACATCAGCATTCTGATAGTCAGATGAGGGGCACAGGTCTCAGAAACTGAATGTAACAGGATATAGTAAGTTCCTCAGGAGCTTTTCTAGGTTACCAAAAATTATGATGCAAGGTCTTGGGTGACTAGAGGATCCGCCCGCCCATGAGCACACCAGTGAAGGTAAACTGAGAAGCCCTCCTTCAGCATCTCCTTCCTGGTTATTCAACCATCCACAGAAGTCACTAACTTAAAGATGTTAACTGCTAAATTTGCAAAGTAATAATGTAAAAACGCCAACAAACTTCACTGACAAAATATTTCTTAGTCTGAGAACCTAAGTGAAAAATACATTTTACTTTTAATATAGTCTTTGAAATGAATGAAAATATCCTAAATTTTCAAAAGCAAAAAAGAAAACAACAAAAACAAATCAGCAAAGACCTGATGTGTGTGCTGTCAGGATGGACTGCTAAGAAGCAGAGCACCCTTGGCTCCCAGCAGTGCACTCAGGCAGGGTCAGTCTTCATGGGCTTCTGCCTTCCTGCCCTCACAGGCAGACCGAGGCAATGACTTTTGAGTCAGTAACAGTTCTCTTTTTCCAGAGGCAGAAACCATTGGGACCTATACCCCTGCAGAACCGGGAAAGGAAACAGAGCTTTCTGCTTGTACAAAGCAGGGGCCTCAGGACCAGGCACAGAAATGCTCCTCAAAGCATGCTCATAAGTGCGCCAGAGCTGGGCGAGATCCGTCAGAAAGGCTCAGCTTTACGGCAGCTGTGAACAGCGTGAAGCTGCAGGCTGTTCTGACCACAGAAAATGTAGGAGCTTCATTTTCACTATGGTAGTAAGATGAATTTAGGCTTATATGTTTTTTTTCTAAAACTACTAAATTAATACAAAGATTATAAAGAAAGCCAAATTGTCTTAGTAGATTCATTTCCTGGAATAATTTTTTTTTTTTTATAATACACTACAGTCTCATGACAAAAAATGGGGCATTTAAATCACCCTGTCAACAAACTTGTAAGTTCACTTTGGTTAAGAAAATAAAAAAGGACCAGGTAGCGGTGGCGCACACCTTTAATCCCAGCACTCAGGAGGCAGAGGCAGGTGGATCTCTGTGAGTTCAAGGAAAGCCTGGTCTACTGAGTGAGTTCCAGCTCCAAAGCTACACTGAGAAGCCCTGTTTAAAAAAAAAAAAAAAAAAAAAGAAAGAAAGAAAGAAAGGAAAAAAAGAAAGAAAAAAAGGGAAAATATCAAAAATAGATAATAAAACCAGACATATCTTGTCACCATATGACTCATATTTGTCTTTGTACTTTTAGAATATTCTCCTTATCATCATATTTATATGCCTAAGAAATCCCAGTTTACCAGAGCTTGCTAGTAGTGTTTATGGGCTCAGCTTCATTCTATTTTTACCAAAAGTCAGTCTCAGAAACACTGAGTACTAAAAATGTTCTTCAGAGTATTCAACACCTGCAGGACACAGGGGAGCACAGTGACCTTTGCTAAAATTTCAGTAGTTGCAGGGAATCACTTCAGTATGTAGCTAGGAAGATGGCATTCTAATTCTTACAAAGGGTAAGGGGTTGACGGCATCACACTGCAGGTGCTTAAGGCCCAGAGTAAGGGAAGGGTCCAGCTGGCAGCGCTCCATCACCAAAGAGAAAGAGGTGGGATGGAAGAGCAAAGCCATGTGAGCACCACACACACGGAACAGAGATACATTCAAAGCACACACAAACCGCGCATGAAAAATACATAAAATGTCTTTATAAGATAGGAGCTTAGACTTTCTTCATGCAACAAGTCAGTTTGCTGTGAAGAGCTGCATGTATTCTCTTTCCAAATATATCATTTGTATTTGTTCCTCTGACTGTACTTTATTGTCCATACATTTTTTTTTTATTCACACTACAGTTGCTCAAAGACTTTCACAGGTAATGTTCAGCCACCTCTTTAAAATCAGCCTGTTGCCAAAATAACATTCCATAATGGGTTGCTTTGTTTTTAAGGAGCAAGCAAATTCCACTTTCCTTTCAGAGTCCCATTTTTCATTTACACTCTGATGTTATTGAACAAAATGGTCGAAGAAATGAAGAATTAAACATTGTGGCATAAATTACATCAGCAGAAAACCTGTAAGTTCAAAACCACATTAGTTCTCTTAGACAACACTCCACTGACTCAGGCAGTGGTGGTGACACCAGCCTCCGTGTGAACAACTTCACAGCCAAGTCCTTACTCAATGCTCACGAGAGCCACATGGAGAATTATTATTAATTCCATTTATAGAGGGGTAAAACAGGCTGAGGAAAGAAAAGTAATCTAACAACCACTTAAAGACAGAACAGGAAAAAAAGCCTAAGTCAACTTGCCTCTACAAAACATTCATCTGTGTCATCCAGGTCAACCCTGTCTCCCAGTGATTCCACTTGTCTAAACTGCCCCCCTGGATTCAGGTTCCTCACCCAACGACACCACCATTATTATCAGTTCATACCACACTCAGGCGAGAAAGCTCTTGGCTGTGCTCATTCAGATGCTCTCTTTCTGTTTTCCAGAGAAGAGGGTTGTTTTACTTACTTAGAGTTAACTGTTGATATACATTAGATAGACTGGCCTGGGTTTTATAATTCAGTTCACAGGGACAGGTGAACTTCAGCTTACACACTATCTGCTTACACATTTTTAAGTAGAATTCAAAATGCTTCATAAACTCAGGTCACACAGTATAACAATGGCACAAAGGAAAAATGCAAATCTTAGCTCATGTGTCTCAGATTTCAATACAGATTGATAATAATCCCACCACGGAACTCATCTCAGGCTGTTGACACTTGTCCTGGTGTGTTCTTTTTTAAACAAAGCAAGGTGAGAAAAGTCAGAATACTACATCAGTGCTGGCACCGAGCACCAATTTTCAATGAAACTCATTGATCCTTCCCAGTATCAATAACTGCCTAGCTCTGTGGAGTTAATTGATGGAAGCGGTCATTCAGTGTTCAAAGTGAACTCCAAGCCAAACCTAAAGCTTCATCAGAAATCATCTCCACTGGCTCTTGGTGAAACTTCTGAGTTTCTCACGGTGACTCCCCAACCCCCAAAGGAGGCTAGCCGGGGAGTCCTTCAACTTCTCCATCCTACACAGAAAAAGTTAAATAAGAAACCAATGTAAAAATGTTTCTCAGGAGTTTGTCCAGTAAGCGAAGGCACCTGCCACCAAGCCCGACAACCGGAATTCAATCCCTAGAAACCACTTGGTAGAAGGAAGAAAACTGAGTCTCAAATTTTTTTTTAAACTGAGGCTTCCTCCAGTGACTAGGAAGAGAATGTGTATCCACACACGATGTCATATGAAGACAGAAATGTATTTTAAATCATAACTAGTTAGACAAATGAAAAAAGAAATTCAAAAATCAAAAACGTTCAATTGTGAAGCAATAACAACCAGTCTAACGTACCATTATCACCTAACTAAGAATACATAAAGGACATGTATATATTAAAATTATTATCCTTATTCTTTTCTTTCTGTCTGTGTGTACATGTTGGGGGAGGCAGCGTAAATGTACACACATGGTCGTCAAGGGAAACTTGTTGGAGTCAATTCTCTCCTTCCATCATATGGGTCCAGGTTTGGCAGCAAGCTTCCTTACCCCCACCCCGAGCCATCTTGCTTACTCAACATGAGTAATGTTTAATTCAAAACTTTTAATGGAGTATTCCCTGCTACTTCTTTATTTATAACAATGGATGAAGCGGGGCTAAGGAAGAGCGATGCTGGCCAGCACTAATTCAACACACAGCATATTCTGAACCCTGGTTAAGCTCTATATAGACCTCACCTCTCCATGAGGGAGCTGAGGCTCCACATGGATAAACAATTTTCCAAATTTATTCAGTGGCAAGGGCCTGATTTCAATGTTTTCTATCTGACTGCAAAACCCACACTATCCAGAAGAATGCTATTGTCCCATGCCAGTGACATAATTTTAGAACAGGCTAATGTTTATCCTTTGGGAAGCACCTTCTCATCAACATTTCCAACAACAGGCTCACAGTTTTCACTTCCTCAGCAAAGATCTGACATACCAGTCAGACACTCTTTATCATTTTTCCACATGGTATAACTTGATCGGCACAATCTTATTTCATAAATGATGAACACAGTATGATTCAACTAATAATATCCATTAATTTATTAATCTGTATAATCAGACAGTGTAATATATACTAAAATGACCATGGTTGAAATGCAGAGGGACTTAATGAACTTCCAAGATTTCTATCACATTTTTGAGGACAGGAGCTGAGTTTAAAATAACTAAAGTTTTCTTAAAGTTATCTTACAATCTAAGAGAACAGTGTTCTGAATTTATCATTTTGCTCCTAAAAAAAAAGAATCGGTTTGGAAAACACTGCCAATTTCCTATTATTTTCTGTACTTTGAATATCTGGAAGAGATGAGGAGCATTTCTAAGTTTAAATATGTCCCACAAATAATTTTCCCCATCAAGAATAGTAACCCCTCTCCTGGGTCAGCACAAATTTCCTCCATCTGATCCCACACTACACTAGAGGTAGTAAGGCACTCAGCTACAAACTTCACTGAAGCATGGGGCTCTCCATTTCAAAACACAGCCACACCTAATTATATAGCAATATGCTGCCATGTGTTTTCCTTGGGAGTGACTTCTATGTATCTTGGAAGGCAGAAATAGTCTAAGACAATACACTACTTGGTCATTCATTCCAAAGTGACATTTCATTTCAGTTAACAAGCAGGGATATATTCACAGTTGGTGAAGGTTGATAATAAGTGGTACATGTGTCACAGCAAATAGACTCAAATATTTTTATCCATGCTTATCTCTATCAAACTCCCTTGATAGTTTTATTTAAATGCAGAATTTCAGAAACTCTGAGAGAAACACTTCAGATGCTCTAGGGAATCTGTGCAAAAATAAAAATAAAAAAATATAAAAAGGTATAAGTAGTAAATGGTAGAAGATTGAGATTGAAGGACTTTTCTGGTATATTGTCTGTCAAGTAAAGATTTAATCTGTGAGAACTACTTGAATTTATACAAATTATGCATATAATAGGCGTACCATATTGTATTTCTCTCCCAAATACAGACTGAGAAGAGAGTGTGACTAAATAATTACAGGTTTGGTTCTCAGAGACCTGGCCTAGCCATTCCAGCAGGTGAACTGAGTCAACTGGGAACAAGACAAGACTGTGGTAGCCACGGTCAGCTCTACTCTCCCCAGTCTAGG
This sequence comes from Peromyscus eremicus, assembly GCF_949786415.1. Classification (NCBI taxonomy): domain Eukaryota; kingdom Metazoa; phylum Chordata; class Mammalia; order Rodentia; family Cricetidae; genus Peromyscus; species Peromyscus eremicus. The sequence continues at coordinate 12,044,691 of NC_081430.1, read as the reverse complement.
GAAGACGCCACTTATCTCTCTTGGCTTTCAGATGAGGTCTGCAGGATTTCATGTCCTTAAAAGGAACGTGAAAATGGGAAAAAAATCAAGTTGGCCTGTGTGTTTATGCATCCCTCATTTCATTCATCCTATCACATTCCAGCTGAGATTCTACTGAGGGCTACCAAGGAAGGGCCACCAAACCAACGAGTGACTTCTACATTGTCTGGAGATTTGATTTTCAATGTCATTTGAATACAGAGTCAGAATTAGTATAGCAGATTCCTCAAACTGGGAGGGCTAGATAGGCATTATACTACTTGCTGAAAGTAACCCCAGTATTTACAAAAAACAACTGGAACCAAAACAAGGTGATTCAACCTTTGCCTAGCACATATTTCACCCGATGTGCAGATAAAAATTTCACGAAATATAGACTATATTCTTTCTTTACTCAACCCTACAGAAAAACTCAGCAGGATGTTCTCCATGAAGATCCCATACACACACTCTGAGCTGTAGTCTGGCAGAAGCTTATTCGCCGGCACACAGGCACTTTCTCCAACACCTCTTCAGATTGGCATTTTCTTGACAGTGACATATTACTCTCCATCAAGGATGTCAAAGTACTGAGTTGGGTGTTCTCAACATGATTTTAGGGGTAGAGATGTGGTAACAGAAGTGGTGGGGAAAGAGCTATGTGAGTGTCTTTGACTTCCAGAAGTTTCATTTTTTTAAACCAGGAAAAGAAAAAAAAATGAGTAAAAAATTACAAAATGAAAGTTCACAAGTAAAGACTGCAACCATAGAAACAACAGATCTCCTATTTATATAAAGAAGAACTAGAATAAAAGTACCTCTTTGTGTGATAGAAGGCTTTGAAGCACATGCCCTGTAATGACAGTGTTTGGGATGATAACTATCATAGCAATTGTCAAACTTTTGTAAAAACATTCTTGTTAAGTTTCCTCTCAAAAGAAAGCACACTTTGGAATATTGAGCATTTAAGACCCTAGGTGGCTAAAACGTTTTCTAAATTGCTGATGCTAACATGGTCTGTAAGACCACACAGGATCCATTCATCACCGGAACTTCACAGAGATGGGTTTCACTTCTCTCCCATATGTCCTCTCATTGGCAATTCCTGCAAATACTAAAGAACAACATTCACATCAATATTAACAACTTCTATAAGAGCTGGTTTTCTCCAGCTCAAAAGACAATATCTGCCCATATCCAACATCTCAAAAAGCCCTGAAATAAATTTTTGGTTATTTATAGTTAACAACTGAATTTTATAGGCCTACCGCTGTACAAGTGAGCATGCATGCACACATGTATACTTTCCAATGTATCTAAACACTGGATTTTTAAAAAAAAACATCTGTTGGCCATTAAGGGTTATAAAATCTTGCCATGCTGAATTGTAACTGGTATCCAATCACTATCTTCTTTTAACATGTGTCATCAGACTGCACCAGACTGTAAGAGTTACTTACATAGAAATAATGAGGAAAAAAGTCTACTAGGCAAGTAAATTATGCAACCTTTTCTGGAAATCAGAGGCAAATGCCATCCAAGCACTCTCTTTGCTCTGTCAACTCTGTTACTATGTCTCTACCACTAAACTAAATGTAAGGTACAACCGATTCCAATGAAGTAGCGAAATGATGTTTGTTAATTGGATAATGATTGGCATTCATGATGACTTCATGCTTTGGAATGAATTTTTTTCCCCACCCCTTTGGAATGAATTTGTACTGAAAACCTTAGATATTTAATTTCTGCAATATCCCTGTGAGAAGAGTATCATTGTTACTCATCCTGTATCAGTTAAGGAGACAGGGACATGTGATGGCAGGAGAACCAGAGTCTGGGTTTGACTCCTGAACTACTAGGCTACTTCTATCGAATACTGTTCTGAGAGCACAGGAAAGCAAAACAGAAAAAGAAAAGATCTGCATTTACTACTTAAGAAATTTCAGGAGTGAGTATAGAGCAAAGTGGGGCACAGAAAATCAATACCCACAGCAGACAAGTTTGAGACAAAAGCTACACTTCCTTCTCAACCCCCCTCCCCTCAGTGTACACCATTTCTATCTCGGGTCAGATTTCTATCCATGAGATCTTAAGGCCCAGTGTGCTAGAGAAACCACCCTCTCTTGAACGATCACCTCCTTCCTACGTGCATGGATATATATGTCCTGAAGATTCACATTTTGAGCCTTTATTTTTTTTTCCCAGAATTGGCAATTATGAAACCTCAAGCCAAGAAGAGACAAAAGTTATATAATTTTATTTCTCCAGTTCCCTTTATGTCCTGTTTCTATTACCATAGCTAAGTAATCCATAAATTAATATTATCTTAGAGACTAACCAATTATATTTTGATTTTTTTTTTTGTTAAACAATGTCCTCACTTCTGTTGCTTGATTCCAGTCTACACATTTTCTATTTCTGTGCTTATGCTATCATCCTATGAATTATAAGAAAGGATAGGAGAGTTCAAATGAAATTACCAAGTACAGTTGTCAACAGTCATGAGAAATCATGATCAACAACACAAGACTCACCACTACTCCTTTACTGAGTCTATTCTGCTGTTGGCTTGAGGAGAAAGTGCTAAAGGCAGACTTGAAGGGAAGGGCAGGGTTGTAGGAAGTGATGGCAAATGAGGAGACCTGCTAAGGGACCATGAGAGATGAGACGTTTGTGGATTCCTGGTAAGCTGTGCTCCATTTATCCCAACTTTCAGTATGTATAGAAACAACCAGGTTCTTACTCCATAGAGCATGAACAAACTTGATTCAACCTGTGAAGATCATAACTTCTTAAATATTCCAGTGACTAGGAAAACAAGGAAGAAAGAGGAGTGGCCTTGTACATGTGAAATGAAGGGAGGAGAACAGAAGGAAAATCTGAATGCAGAGTTGTGTCCAATATGGACGCCCACTTGCTAAAATGCATAGTGCCAAGGAGAACCTATGACATTTTAGGAATTTCCAGTCCAGAGCTAAGCCCATTTCTGCAGCATAGGTCTCACTGAGAGAAAAGTAGGTTTCTATCCACGTAGATTATAAAAGAAACATTCACTTAAAATGCCCTTGAAAACTAACTTGAATCTTCTTCATAGACTTAAGAATTGATATATCAATATGCTGAAGAATTGCCAAACAGATGCCAAATAACCTTCATTTTGCAATAACAACCTTCCTACAAATCTGACATCTAGTTATTCTGGTTAACATCATATATACAACTCAGAAATTATACAGCCGGAGAATGAAATATTAATACCTGACAGCACATTGAAAGCGGATGAGAATGAAGCATCACAAATGTACATACATTGACCAAACAAGGCTACATATGCTACCAGCTTCCAGGAGAACAAAATTCATTGACTGACAATTTGCATCAAGTTTGCTTGCTTTTTCTGCAAATCACAGAAATGGGTTGCTGTGGCAACTGCCACATGCTATTTAGCTTGCTGTTGGGAAACGTCTCTTGGAGTACCTTTTAAGAAACAAATACAGCGTGCTTTTTACTGTTCCTCCCACCCTAGGGAAACAAACCTCCCAGAAGGAGGCCTATTTTTTTTCATAACTTTAAGAATGGGGCTGCTTCCTGTCTTTGCCATTTATATTATCTGTAACACATATTTATGGAAAAAGAGGAAAAGAAAAGTCTATGAAAATACTACTTGTCTGTGTGTCTGGAACATGGTAGAGATGCTGCCTACAGTTTCCCTACTTTTACCAACACAGCTCTGTTAGCTACATTAATTACACTAATACATGTACTGAATCCCTGTACAATACTCCCAACAAGAGACTATGTCCCAATTCTTAACATACCAGCAAAGGCAAGTGTATTATCCTAGGTCAGAACGGACACCATCAACATTCCGGGAAACATCTTTAATCTCATAATAACACACTTTTTTCATAAGCACACTACAAGGGACCTTCAGACATGTCACACCAGTGTCAGCACCTCCCAAAGCAAGCAGCTTACTATCTCATGCTAAGTAAAACAGAATACTCATTCCTGACCCACTTCTCACACAGAACCCCCCCCCCCCCAACTAGGAGGCAAAGTATCGAGAATCAATTCAGACATCAGTATTATTTTTCCTGCTTGTTTCTGTTTGTTTTGTTTTCCATTATCCTGTCTGTCTGTCTGTCTGTCTGTCTGATGCAAGATCTTGTTATAATGCCCCAGGAAGATCCTCTTGACTTGGCCTCCAAATGCTGGGTTTGCAGGCCTCCACCACCACATGTGGCCCTGTTCTTCCAACTCAGTGACAAGTATGACAACTTTTTTGACCTCTTTAGATGCTCCTCTGACAGGCACAGCTGTGTCGTCTCCCTCCCCCAGCACAGCTTCATGGGAGTTTGTCAGTGACTCCCTAGCGGTTAGAGATCACATTTTCAGTTACAGATGCAACAGGGCAAAGATTAGAAAATACATCTGCTAGACGAGACTAGAGTATTATAAATAACACTATAATAACAGGAATTAAAGTGGGTGTGAGAAAATAATTGGCATGCTGGGTGCCGTTGTAAATAGCCCTTACAGACCTGCAGAGATGGATACCTGGACTGTGTGATAACTGTTGTGGGCTAGGTCATTATGTAAGACAAAAGAAATGGACTCAACACATAAATAGAATTCTCCCACTTTTCCTTCGGCAACAATAAAGAACAATCAATTTAACAATAATTGGAGAAATTTGTGTTTTGCTCAGACGAGTAAAAGGAAACATTCATTCAACAGTACCACACAGAATCGTTTGCTTAATAGCATTTCTAATATGTTATGCATTTATCCAATCTACTTCCTTCAATATTAAAATGAAAAAACAATTACTCTGGATGTAAATCCTAGAAAACAATCAAGTTTCTATTAAATCAGAGAAGAGACAGTTAAGCTGCAATGTGATTTGCAGATGCTCATGAATAGACAATCCTTGGAATTTCTCTCTAGGATGTGAAAAAAGGGTAACTACAAACACAAATGCCTTTCCTTCCTCCTCTCTTCCTTTTTTCCTTCCTCGCCTTGTTCTATCTATCTATAGGCCAGAGTTTGGAGGTGTGTTTTTATCTGATGTCTAATAACCAAATTATGCAACTATGTAAAACTTCTTAAAGCTATATATCAGTCCTGTAACAAGTACAAAGAATTTAGGTTCTGGTCAGTTAGGGGAATATTAGCCTTTCAGCTTTTTTTTTTTTTTTTTGGTTTTTCGAGACAGGGTTTCTCCATGTAGCTTTGGAGCCTGTCCTGGATCTCGCTCTGTAGCCCAGGCTGGCCTTGAACTCACAGAGATCCACCTTTCTCTACCTTCCAAGTGCTGGGATTTAAGGGGTGCACCACCACCGTCTGGCATCCCTTCAACATTTTTGCTCCTTTAGCTCTTGAAGAGAAATTGGGCAGTTGTTTTATATATGTATATAAATTTACATTAAACCCATTTCATTAAAAACTCAAAATAAGCATATTCAAAAAAGGCAACTAAACAAAGCTATGAATAAAAGAATCTGTGTGTGGATAACAAGCATTTTTAATTTTAATGTCTGAATGGAATTTTTTAAATCCACATGCATTAATTGGGGCACTGCTACAGTAATAATCTCAAATACGAGATTCAATAAATGTGTTTTCATGCTTTGATTAAATGTCAAGGCCACAGATTTGTTATTTCAGATCTGGTGAGCAATAATTTCATTGAATAATAATGAACTCCTAAAGATTTATTTGAAACACTCAGCTGCCCGTTACAAAGCTCTGATTCATTACAAACATTTCAACTCTGCTGGTAGTATTACAGCATCTAGGATACAATGCTTACACTTCGAAGCACGCTTTATGCATTTCCTATGTGCAGTGTCTGCTGAAATTTAACACCAACATTGCCCAGTCCTACTCACAGGAGATAGCGTTTGAATTTGCATCGAAGCTCTTCCTTCAGAGTATATATACACACATTTCATTGCCAGAGCGTTTTCCTTCTCTGAAGTTCACTGTCTTAAGTGTCACTTTCTGGCAATTATTCTCTACTCTAACCCACGCTTCACTAAAGATGCAACTTCACAGGTTGTCAGGGTAGCCATTATTTCCCATTTGATTACTATCAGCTGGAACAAGCAGGGTCTGGCCTCCAGCCACACCACGCCAGTCTTCTACAGTGCCTTTCTTACCACTTACACTCCATTAGCTCAATATTTGTTATTACTTTTGTTGTTACTACAACACTTTCCATTATTCTTTTAAAATCTTTTAGCACTTCCAGACATTAAGAGCATATTATGCCCCAATTTACATGGTTCCCTGTGTTTTACAAAGGCCAAAAATTATGAAACTGTATGCCTTATGTCTCCATCACTATGCTATTACCATACATATAGCTTAGAGTCAACCGAAAGTCACACCTTCATTGGAAAAGATATAAATATAAATATTTCCTTTGGTTTCCACACAGCGTATCTCATCAAAGATCTTACACAGGACAGACAGGGTTTTTCAACAGTTTGAATTTGACTATATATCCTTGTGTGATAGTATTTTCATGTGGGCTTTGTTCTAGTTTTGTAGTGTCCAGAAATAAAATGCATGCATACTGATATCTCATCTGCTAACTTTGTATCCGCACTTGGCAGCCCACTCATCCACGCTATGTGAGTGAGATCAGCAAGGTAAAACGACTGCCTTGCAAAGCAGTTTTAAAAAATGGGTATCATCATAATTTATAACTAAGAGGAAAATGGTATCCATTCATCTTTTCATTTACTCACTTAGCAGGTATTTATTGAGCCACAATGCCAGATGCTATTTTAGTTAAGCATTAGACACACAGAACAAAGGTCAGCAAGAAGCAAGATGGCTCTGTTGGTAAAGGCAATTTTTGCCAAGACTGAGTTCAATCCCTGGGACCTACATAATGGAAAAGGGGAGCTAATTCCCAGAAGTTTTCCTCTCACTTCCACATGTGCGCGCGTGCACGCGCGCGCACACACACACACACACACACACACACACACACGTACATACCCCACAGTAAATAAATAAATATTTAATGGTATTTATAAAATGAAACATAGATAAACAAGGAAGCTACTGCAGAGGTAATATTGGGAAGAAAGCAAGAAAACAAGAGCAAGCATGTTGTTTCTCAAAGTTTGACTTCTATGGAAACAATGGCAACAGTCATAAATGGAGATCTCAATGAAGAAAAACATAAACAAAACATTAATGAATAGAAGAATTAAATCAAAATTTTATAAATGATATTCAACAACATTTAATGTGTCCACTACAGTGTGATAAACCATTATTTTTTTTTTTCACATGTAAGTTTAAAAAGGAGTAATGTTTAATGTCATTGTGTAAACCAGAAAAGCATCATTCATGCTCATGAACAGAAAAAGACACTGGGCTAGCATGAAAGTATTTTAGTGGCAGGTGAGGTAACAGACTCAACTCACTAGGTTGGTCAACTAAGGACCTATGTGTGGCTAACACAGCTTTGTGGAACATGAGCTAAGCTAAAAATGGCTAATAATGGAGACAGGATCGGGAATAAAACTAAGATAGCATTATTTAACAGTCCCTTCTACTTGGACCAACTCATTAAATCCTTCTAAACCTCCTCTGTCACCTGAGAAATGGGCATAACTAGACCTGCTGTTGGGATCATGACAGGACAAAGCCCTGGATGGAAGTTGAACTGAAGGGCTATGAAGTAGCTCGTTATTAGTTTGACCACTGCTGTTATTTTTGCTGTTTGTTGTTGTAAGTGGGAATGATAAGGGCCTTTAAAAGAACCTTAAGACTAAAGCTACAGTAAAAGCTAAAAGGATGAGTAGACTCTCAAAATCCTATCTGTCCATGGACACTGGAATTAATCTACACTGCAGAAAACGGCATTACATTTATAATCTCTCCATCACAGAAGATGAGGCAGTTTGGGCCAAAACAATATTATACCCCCCAAGAAAATCCAAACATCAGAAATGATGAAAAATTTTAATTTTTTTATGTATTTATATTTGGGTGCAGAAAGGAATGTCTAGTCACTGTAAGATGTGCTAACATGTGACAGACATGAGTATTTCATCCATACCTTGCTGAAAAGATTACTTTTGAAACTCAAAGCTGTAATTCAGGAAGCTTTTCTCAGGCCTTCAATTCCATTTTTGTTATTCTATTTTAAATCCTTCTTGTAGTCCCTGGACAAAAATATAGCAAAGCTGCTTTAAGCAAATTGTCAAGAGTATAATGGGAAAGGCACAGAGCATGAGGAGGGAAATCTGGCACAATTTTGAAATTAAAATACAAACTGTTCCGTGCTCATTATAAAGAACACAGACCACATCTGTGTGGCCTACTCCCTTAACTAGAGAAATAGAAAAGCACCATCCATCACTGATCTCACATCAGCCAAGGGCTAACCCTGATCCCAACTGAAAATGTTGTCCTGCAATTTTCTTATAGCATTTGAGGAAAGGATTTGACCATGGGATATGATTATTATTTAACTTCCTTTTAAAACATATTTTATTGACTCAAGTTTCAGTAATAACACTGTTTTTCTTTCTTTCTTTTTTTTTTTTTTAAAGCAATGAGTATTGATTTCAGGGATGATCACTTGGCTTTGGATAACCATTAGAGGGCTCATCCCTAAAGAAAGAAGCCATTTCTCCTGCTCTCACATTCTTTAGTTGCCTGTAATTCTTTGTGCATGGATGGGGCTCCCATGAAACTTCCCCCTTTCATGTCATCGTGTTCATAAGCAACACTAAATGACCTAAGCAGGCTGTGTGTGTCTATGTGTGCATGCACACACGCACATTTTCTGCATGCTTGTGTGAACAATAACTACTAAAGACAGAGAGGCCATGCTTTAGAGAAGGACCAATTAAAAACATCAAAATTTTATTATATTTGGGACAAAATCTGAAATGCCCCAGGGCCCATAAACTCTGAGCCACTGTTATGGTTCCTCTAAAAACTGATCTTGTGACCTCTGTGATAGCATCAGAACTAAACCATGCCACCACCTCTGACCATGGTATGTGATTGGCCTCTTATCCAGAGCCTTCCTATCCAGCTTCACAGGCTAGTGCCTTTCTATTTTTTCCAACTGAATTTGTCAAAGAGAAAAAAACAATCTGAGGACATCTTTTAGCTGTCCCCTAGTATGGCATAGCTGATAAAACAGAGGCCTTTCACATGGAAATCAACATAAACTAGAACTTTGGGGGAAATGTACACATGCCTGTCACATCCATCCTTGTATAAGGCAATGCCTGTGCATGTGGCTATAGAATAAAATAAAGGTAGAATTTTTCTATTTTATTATTATTATTTTAACCTTACCTGACAAATGCCCAGTCTTCAAATAATTCCTAGGCTAGTAACTACAAAGATGGGACATTTTGACTGTCTTCCAATGAAGAAAAAAAAAAGATTTTAAAATGGCTTGTATGATTGAGATAATTACCCCCAATTCTTTCAAAACCATAAATGAAAGGTGATTGAAAGTAGATTTACATCAGCCATGCATTTCCAAATCATGATGCTACAAGGTAGGATATGAGCATTCTTCCTGTTAATCAACAGAGTGTGCCAAAAAAGTCACATCCAATCCTTGGAACGTCAGATGAGATAGGAAAGATATGTGGCATCCTTCACAGATCAACCTATACTATGATTTCTCAAATAAACTTGGAGTGAATGAAAGAGGAGATCTAAAAGTTAAATGTCAAGGAAGTATATTTGGGGAGATCTTTTTGTGACTCGAGTATTAAAATATAAATTGGTATCTATCTAACCAAAACATCTTTAGATAAGAATAAAAACTGAGCCGGGCGCACGCCTTTAATCCCAGCACTCGGGAGGCAGAGGCAGGTGGATCTCTGTGAGTTCGAGGCCAGCCTGGGCTACCAAGTGAGTTCCAGGAAAGGCGCAAAGCTACACAGAGAAACCCTGTCTCGAAAAACCAAAAAAAAAAAAAAAAAAAAAAAAGAGTAAAACTGGAAAAAGTTAGAAACTAGTGCATAACTTTAATAAACAACTTTTAGGATTTTCTGAGCAGAAACAAAGTATCCCAGCACATATGCATATACGCGCATTTTCACAAGAAAACATTTGATGTGTGTGTGTATACATGTATATGTATTATGTAACTTATTCTTGTCATCGTTAAAAATAATCTCCAGGGTTGAGCATGCAATTAAAAGAGCACTTGCCTATTACATACAGGGGCAGAAGTTCAATCCTCATATGCCCCCCCACACACACACACACAAATCTCAAAATTTGCACAAATCTGTATTTGGTTAGTTCCTAAGAATCATTTTAAAGATTACTTGTGAGTCCAGTGAAACTATTTCTATGGTACAGCTTGATAACCATATTAAACATGTAAGTAAATGTGATGAGAATCTATAAGGGTCATGAAATTTCAGCATGCACCCCTTCAGAATCTTTTCAAACACCTTATATTATGTCTTCACAATGATTTTGAATAGTTCTGAAATGGCTTTGAATGGATTTAAGGTTATTAGAAAAACCACATAATTATAGAGCCTGAAGGTAAATTCATTATGCAAATGAAATCACTAAAGGTCACAAGGTCTCTTCCTTCCTAAATTTGTATATTTTCATAATATTCTGTGACTAGTATCTTGTACTAAAGAACACCTTCCACACAGGTATCTATAGTTCAATTAAAACCTCAAGCAAGATTTTATCTCTGTCTCCCAGTTTAAAAGGTAGGATCACAGCACTTCAGTCTATGATTAGTCAGTGTCAAGGTGAACCCATAAGTGAGCATTTTCCCCTAAAGAGGAGCACACTTGGGACTATAAAAATGCTAAACACAGGGAGGATAAAGGAGAAGTTAAAAAGGGATATGAAGAAACCAATATTCACAGATTCTCAAATAGCACCTAACAAAGTATAGTTCTGATGTAAATCATTTTCCCAGTGCATGGAGAGATGCCCAGAGAAGAAAGCCAAGCAGAAAAAGAATGTCATGTGTTCTGCTAATTATGTTGAAAAATCATTTTCACATATAATATACATTAAGTGCTTGGTTGAGCAAATACTATAATTAAAAATAAATATACACTGAATTCTTTTCAGAATGAGAACACTTGATCATTTGTGACCAGTAAAAATACTCCTGGGATTTGGACTGCATCCCTCACTCTCCAGAGCTAGCTCGAACAAGCAGTCTTCTTCAGAGTGGCAACTCTTCATTCAAGAAGGTCCTGGAGCCTACACAACATTAGCAATGGCTGCGGAAAGATGGAAGTATAGCCGGAAATACACTTTTTTTGTTTTTCATAAAGCTGAGGCTCAGAGGGCAATCTGATTTGTCAGAAATGCACAGTAAAACCAGCCCTAGGGAGCAGCCAGATTTCTTACTGCTGTCTCTCTAGCCAGAAAGTCTACCTGCTTTCACTGGAATAGTGTTATAAGCAGAGGAAAAACAGCCCAAAACCGCAACAACCACCCAGTCAATGGGTCTGTTGAGCTGGACCACACATCCTTCTGAGAAAACAGGCAGGTGAATTGTGCTCTTTCAGTAACAGTTTGCAATGGAGTGGATCTCAGTGGTTCAGAAACATGTGGAAGCAAAATGACGAGACTTGAATCCATGACTGTGTTCAGATCAAGGCCGCTGAACTCTGGCTGCTTGCCTCCTCTGAGGCTAGTCAGCCCTCATTTGATGACTTAAATGACACTCACTTTCATTTGCTACTGTTTAGATAAAAGCATGAATGAAGTACTAATAATGGTAGACAATTAATTTGGAATAATGACAGACAACTAATCTGATAGCCTCTAAAGCCCATTATGAGTAAAATTCACTGATCCTAATTTGTTAATGGTGCAGGAGAAGAGTACTGAATACAAACATCACCAAATAGAGCATTCAAAGGTTAAACTTAGATAAATGAGTTAGCACCTAGACAATTATCAAACACCTTAAAAACATTTTTATTCACAGAATAGTATCATGTGTCATTACAAACTTAGAATGTGAAGAGATCTCAAATATTTATGCAATCCCAATTCTATAGGAGAAAGGGTGACCATTCTGTCCATAGTTACAAAAGTGTCTTGTAAACCAGTGAAATGCTTCTTTATCTACAGGAGTTATTTACCTGATTTAATGAACAGTTTAATATTTTAAATATCCGCTTCTTGAAAAGGTGACAAGTTCAGATAACTGGGTTTGAGAGACTAGAAAATAAATGTTTTCCAAGTAAAAAAGAACCGTTGTTTTTGTAGGGGTGTGTTTAGTAAAACTCAACAGTCTTTTGGGGGTTACGAAACCTTCCATTAGAACTAGAGAAAGGGACTCTAAAGTCAGATAAGAGGGCAGATTTAAAGATCTTTATACAAATGAACTTAGCTAGCAATTTGCTATAGAAGAAAGAGGGAAGCTGGGTTTTAATGTCTCCATGGCAACTTTCTATCTTCACCAATTTTTCCCCTTGAATCAAGTATCGAAATGTTTCTCTTCCACATGGTGCAGCCTTTACAATGCACATAATGAGGTACAAGAAAAGGCCCACTTTCTTCCTAAGCTTTTGAATTACAAAACTTCCCTGGAAAGACAGTAGGTTAGAATTTTTCTTGTCCACCTGTTTCTCCACTATACTAAGGGAGCATTTTATTATAAACCTCACCAAAGACCAGATAACATTTCAGTTACTCCTGTTGGACAGAGAGAATTAGGCATTCTTTCTTAGGTACACCCACAGACCACCACGCATGCCTTTATTGTAAATAACATTTCCTGTGCAGCATCCTCCTTATTGACTCAATCCACTGAGAACTTTGCAAGCGGATGCTTTATTTTACTTATGGCCAACTTTTCATGTCTACAGGACTGTCTGCCCCAAATGTGTGATCACTCAGTAACTAGCCACTGACGAGACACAGACAAACAAGGAACAGGACAAGATTCTCTTCAGTAAGGAGATCACAAGCCTGTTCTCCACAAAAAGATTCCTTACGGAATCCTATCTAGAAATAATTTTAATTTTTTTAGGTTCAGATCTAAAACTACACTAATAAGAAATCTCAGCTATGGTGCGTGTCCACAGGCATTAAAAAAAAATAAGATATGAGAATTCTTAAAATTTATTTTTAAGATAATTTATTTTAGTGAATTAAATCGGGAGGCTTCATGCTATCAGTGTTCCTATAAAATAGTTTAAGCCTGTTGCTCTTCTGCAGGAAAAATCTTCATGAGAAGGCAACAGGAGAAACTAAATAAGCTGTGAGAAAAGTTCAGGAAGCACACATTAGGGGAAAAATACCCACATTTCCAAGTGCTTCTCAAATTAAACAAAAAAGGAGGGGTGGATTTGAATCAGGCCACAGAAAAGACTTAGTGTAGCTGGAAAACTCGAATAAACATCTTTTTTAATTGCAGTTTTAAAAATAAAGTAATTATAGAGGGAAATACAAACACATTAACTGGTACAATATGCACCCAAAAACATTTACTGAAGGACTGAGTAGATAAATAAATGAAAGGGAGAATACATGATAAGCTCTACTAAAAGGCTGACTTTGAACTTGTAGGAGTCATTCTAATCATGTAAAAGCTCAATGTGTTAAGATCAACTTTTCCATTTCTAATGACACTTCAGTATCATTTAAACTTTTAAAACATTCCATTTTAATTTACGTTGCTTTAACATAGGAGTATACTGTCCTTAGGACTAAAAGATAACAATGGTGTTTTAAAACACTTCTCTATGCAAGCAAACAAGCAAACAGAAGCAGCTGAAAAGAACAAAGAGAACTCATTTGCGCTCCTAATGCCCAATCATACAAAAAACTCAATCACTTTGAAAAATGTACTCTGCTCTTTGTAACATGTATTTGCATAGTGCCTAATTACCACATTTTAGGGAAAAGAGCAAGAAATTTTGTCTGCACATTAAGTACTTTTTATGCATTAATCAGTCATTTATAATAACTACTCCTAAAATCTTTAAGACTTAAGTCAGAATACAGATTTTACTCTGAAGCATAAAATCCTTGATAAATGATGGTATGTAGGAAATAATTTAACTATATCAGTTGTGATCTAGTTCACATTTCCCAAAATTTGAAATGCTTTTCAAACAGTCTTTATGTAATCAAAACCAATGACCAGCAGCTAGGAAGGAGGGCCTGGAAGAGAAGAATGAAAATGTTCTTAGAAATTCTGAGAAATGTATGTACAGTGCAGTTAAGCTGCTCAACTTATTTCTAATTGCTTAACTGGTAATTTTTAAACTGTTTACAGCAATGTACAGGAAAATGAAGAAAATTCTTTTAAAATCAACTATATAGCCGAAATCCTCAAATGACCGCTAGTGGAAACATTTTCAGTAGTGAAATCGAAGCTACATTTTCAAATGGCTGTAAGTCATCATTTTCTCGTTCTCTAAAAACTCCTCATAAACAAAGGTGAAATTTCTACTTTTAAAATATCAATACAAGAGAGAAAAATTGCTGTAGAAGTCTGATGATAACTTTTCTCTGTTCCTTCCTGATTGCTGGTTATTGTTAGATACTTGAATCATTTTTAAATTATGATAATTATTGGTTGATTTGCTATTATTCAATACAAACTGTGGAAAGACACACTTGTAAGTTACTAATCAGCAAAGTATTAACTAAGTTTTGATCAGCCAATTAAATATATTAATATAATCAAATAAATTGAGTTGAACAATAACATTAATCATAATAATCTTATGCTCTGGGAAGAATAATAATCAAATCATTCAATGTCTAGCAAAAGAATAATCAGTCAGTACACAGCTAGTCATAATCTAATAACCTAACTATATACTATCTACTACTAATAATCTCATTTTGAGTAGATTCTTTAAAAATGTAAACAAATATTAAGAAAATAAATGAAAAGTAACAAAGAAAAAGGTTCCAGCCAGGGGGCCTGGGTTCAGGACCAATCAAGGACCAGGTTACTCGGGTCCCGTCTCTGTGTGAGTACTGTTTCCTGTAGCAGAACAGGAAGCTGTGATTCTCATGACTTTGATAATCAAGAGCTTTCGTCTGACTTTGCTGCCTCTGAGCCTGTATTCCCAATGAAGCTGCACATGTATGACTTATCTATTCATAAGATGGATATCCTAGGTATAACTTCAATCTTATGTAAAATTTAGCTAATTTGCAGCTTTCGTAAGCTGTGAAATATATACAAGTAAGAGCAGTTAAACTGACTGAAATTTTTAAAAATGAACAAGTTAGATTGTTTAAATTGTATGTATAATGATGGACATGTACAAGTGTACATTTACTCATGGAATCCATTCCCTGGAGCACTGAAAACTCCCACACCTATTTTTCTAATGAAGAAACGGTGCTGTCCAGAAGACCCAGGAATTGCCATCCTTCAGTCACATTTCTCATAATAAAATGACACTTCTGTTTTGTATATTAGTTTAATTTGCATGAGTCACACCTTCATCATGATGAGTTTGGCAAAGTGAATTTTCTAAACTTGAAAATCTGAATAAGAGGGTTTTAACAAATCTAAGGAAAAAAACCCACTGTAGTAAATGTTTGTTAAAATTACCTCATTTCTACTCATGTGGGCAGTGTGACCTTCTAGAAAGAGCTGAGCACGTAAGGGAGGAAACTGTGTCTAAACATAACAAATTGTTTATCAGCCAAATGGTCTGAGGCATGTGAGACCTCAAGCAGGAGAGATGATCATATGTAAGGTTTCAGTGTCTGTTCATCCAAAGCACATGGCTCTACAAGCATCGCACTAATGTATCTCTCAAGGTCACTGTTAACATCAGCGACGGCAAATAAAGAGATCTGAAAGCCATGAAGCGCTAAGAACTAAGATAATACTGCTTCTGCCTCAGGACTCTGCAGATAACCCATGCCACTAGCTGCTAGTATAAGCATCACAGTAATTTCTGCAGACATAAGGAAAAGTCAATATTCTAATAAAGGTTAAATATCTATAGTCTATAGTGCTTCCCACCAGACAGATTCTTCCCATAGACCAGCTCAAACAAATTTTGAGTTTGTGCACCACTATAGGAACACTTATTTTTTTTTTTTTTTTTTTTTTTTTTTTTTGGTTTTTTCAAGACAGGGTTTCTCTGTGTAGCTTTGCGCCTTTCCTGGAACTCACTTGGTAGTCCAGGCTGGCCTCGAACTCACAGAGATCCGCCTGGCTCTGCCTCCCGAGTGCTGGGATTAAAGGCGTGCGCCACCACCGCCCGGCGGAACACTTATTTTTAAAAGTCTTCTGGAAAAACCTAGTTCAACTCTGCTGTCTCTACATTACAGCTA
Source organism: Peromyscus eremicus (assembly GCF_949786415.1). Classification (NCBI taxonomy): domain Eukaryota; kingdom Metazoa; phylum Chordata; class Mammalia; order Rodentia; family Cricetidae; genus Peromyscus; species Peromyscus eremicus. The sequence continues at coordinate 12,028,356 of NC_081430.1, read as the reverse complement.
AGCAATTGACAGAACAGAATAAAAAAAAAAAAAATATTCCAATTAAACATATATTAAAAAAAGTCCAAAAATACCTACTAAAATCATTTCAAAACAGAAAGTTACATTCTTACATTATTTAATAATTCACCTTCCGGTTAACTTGCAGGATACAGGATCCCCTTCTCACAGGAGGAATCAGATCCAACCAATTAACTGGCAGAAGTCACGGCTCCTTCGTTCTCAGTTGAGTGATTTATGAAAAGACACAGAAATGTATTTTGTAGTCTCCATTTAGGCTTTTCCTTCATCTTGGACACAGAAGGTACTGGGCTTCTATACTGTTCAGTTCTATACTTCTATACTGTTCAGCTGCCGTTCCTGTAGACTCTCAGATCCCTGGCCTCACCCCTGCATATACTCTATAGTTTACCCATGTTTTTCTCTACTGGCTATTAACCAATAAATGCCACGAAATTATCAATGAATAGAACACAGATACAGTATATAAACCTGTGGATGATGACCCCTTGGTGTCATATATCAGATATTACATTACGATCCATAACAGTAGCAATATTACAGTTATGGAGTAGCAATGAAATAATTTTATGGTTGAGGGTCCCCACAACATTAGGAACTGTATTAAAGGGTCACAACATTGGGAAAGTTGAGAACCACTGCAGTAGATTGACTTTTAAAGTCTAACGTTCCTTTGTGTTATCCTCAAAATTAATACTTCAATCTTATGTAAAAATAGTTAATTTACAGTTTGTGCAAGTATTAAAATGAATACAAATAAGAGCAGTTAAATTTACTGAAGTTTAAAAATGAACAAATAGGATTGCTTAAATTATATGTAAAATGATGGAAATGTACATTTGTTCATAGAATCCATTCACTGGAATCCAAAATATTTCTTGAGCATGTGCTACATTCCAATTACTATGGTCAGGAACTGAAGACAAAAAGCCAAGCAAATTTCATGTTCTTGAGAAGGTATGACTGGAACCATGAAATGCTGAGAGGCAAGTCAGGCAAGTTATAAGAAAGACAGGCTTCCCAGAGGACACGGGCTTCAAGTGTGAAGAAAACAAGTCCGCTACCTTTGACTCAAGGCAAGCTAGTAGTTAACTTAGAAAAATCACAATTCAATTTTGATAAAATCACATCTCTGAGTGTTAAGGGGGAAAGACAAATTATCTGTGAATTTGAACTGTAAGTGATTTATAGTTTTTGAAACAAGGACTTCTTTATGTAAAATAGGAATATTTCTAAGTCTCCATAGAGAACACGTCTTTGGACGTTTATGTGTGTCAATGAAACATCAACCTTATTCTCACCCAGTTATTCCACTGTAACCATCAACACTGGGAGGCAGCAAACCCAAAATGAAGAGTCTAGACATGCCTGACTATCTAAAATATATGAAGAGAGCAGAGGGAGCTCACCAGCAATCCACCGGGATGGAGTGTAGACCTAACTATTGTGTCTTGTTAAGTAAACTGTACATCAAACTGTAACCTGCTTTTGGAACTCCTTATTTTTCTGTGACAATAATACCAGTGTTCATTTAAAAGAGGAACACCCACTTTACTGATGTAAAACAGTTGCTTTTTAATGTTAGTGGCTGATGGGGTGTAAATTATTCTCAATGATAAACAATCAAATTTTAATCTGAAGTTAATTTTATACAAATATATCTACAGTGAGGTAAATCAGATTGCTTCCAAATCCTGCAACTCTCAAGTCACTTTATGCAAAGCAGCCTCTATAGAGAGGTAGGAAAGAAAGTGCTAAATATCACTGCTGAGCTCATTAGACAATCAGGAACAATGTTGCTCCCAAGTGCTAACTCTGAGGGGTGGAGGAACCACAGGCTTACTATTTGATTACAATAGAACAGTATCGTCTCTATACATCACACAACACAACCCATTAGCCCTGGAAGGCTATTTTATTTTTTCCCTCTAGTTAATTCTTAAAGACAAAGCAAAATATTACTAAAATTGGATGTATATACATAGAATTGAAACAAGTGAAAAATTCTGGAAGCATATCTATTATACTTAATGAAACTTCAGTCTTCTGAAGATCAAATTTCTTAATTCACCTCATGTTGGGGCCAACAATAAGGACAAAGTCTTCAAAATGTACTGAAATAATTAAAACTCTAATAATATTACATATGTGAAATAATTATAGTTATTCAAACATTAATTATGGACTTCCCTCTTGAACTAATTTTTTCTTTCCCTTTGATTGCATTTAGAATAATGCCTCTACAACTGCAAGTACTGGACAGCATGGGATTTGAATTCCATATTTCAAAATAAATGAATTGCTCCATATCCTATGACCATCTATACATACATCATCTTCAAATCGTCCATCAGTACTCTATCACTGAGGAGACAGCAACCATCTTTTCTCCACTATGCATGCCATTTTCGGAAACTACATCTGTGGCACTCATAATTATTTCTACGAAGAAAACACCTATAGTTCTACAGCATTCATCATTTGACAAATGCAAGGACCTCCCTCATCTGTCAGCCTGTGCTGAACTTATTGGCGGTGACTGGAATCCTTAAGGGCCTATTAAATTTCTGGAGACAAAAGCTAAGATGAAGGACATGCCACTCCAAATTCATGTGCTGCTTGGCCTAGCTATCACTACTCTAGTACAAGCTGTAGATAAAAAAGTGGATTGCCCACAATTATGCACATGTGAAATCAGGCCTTGGTTTACGCCCAGATCCATCTATATGGAAGCATCCACAGTAGACTGCAATGATTTAGGGCTTTTAAACTTCCCAGCCAGATTGCCTGCGGACACACAGATTCTGCTCCTACAGACTAACAACATTGCAAGAATTGAACATTCCATAGACTTTCCAGTGAACCTTACTGGCCTGGACTTATCTCAAAACAATCTGTCTTCAGTCACAAATATTAACATACAAAAGATGCCTCAGCTTCTTTCTGTGTACCTAGAGGAAAACAAACTAACTGAGCTGCCTGAAAAAAGTCTCTATGGGCTGGGCAACTTACAAGAACTCTACATTAACCACAATTTGCTTTCTACCATTTCACCCGGAGCCTTTATTGGCCTACATAACCTTCTTCGACTTCATCTCAATTCAAACAGACTGCAGATGATCAACAGTAAGTGGTTTGATGCTCTTCCCAATCTAGAGATTCTGATGATCGGGGACAACCCCATCATCAGAATCAAAGACATGAACTTCCAGCCACTTCTCAATCTTCGCAGCCTGGTTATAGCTGGCATAAACCTCACGGACATACCGGATAATGCCTTGGTTGGGCTGGAAAACTTGGAAAGCATCTCTTTTTACGATAACAGGCTTATTAAGGTACCCCAAGTTGCTCTTCAAAAAGCTGTAAACCTCAAATTTTTGGATCTAAATAAAAATCCTATTAACAGAATACGAAGGGGTGATTTTAGCAATATGCTACATTTGAAGGAGCTGGGGATAAACAACATGCCTGAACTTGTCTCCATTGACAGTCTAGCTGTGGATAACTTGCCAGATTTAAGAAAAATAGAAGCTACTAACAACCCCAGATTGTCTTACATTCACCCCAATGCATTTTTCAGACTCCCCAAGCTCGAATCCCTCATGCTGAACAGCAACGCCCTCAGTGCCCTCTACCATGGTACCGTAGAATCTTTGCCAAACCTCAAGGAAATCAGCATACACAGCAATCCCATCCGGTGCGACTGTGTCATCCGCTGGATTAACATGAACAAAACCAACATTCGATTTATGGAACCGGATTCTCTGTTCTGTGTGGACCCACCTGAATTCCAAGGCCAGAATGTTCGGCAAGTGCATTTCCGGGATATGATGGAAATTTGTCTCCCTCTTATAGCTCCCGAGAGCTTTCCTTCTAGCTTGGATGTAGAGGCTGACAGCTATGTGTCCCTTCACTGCAGAGCTACTGCAGAACCCCAGCCTGAAATCTACTGGATCACACCTTCTGGTAAAAAACTATTGCCAAATACTCTGAGAGAGAAGTTCTATGTTCATTCTGAAGGCACACTAGACATAAGTGGCATAACCCCAAAGGAAGGGGGGTTATACACTTGTATAGCAACTAACCTAGTTGGTGCTGACTTGAAGTCTATTATGATCAAAGTGGGAGGTTCTGTTCCTCAGGATAATAATGGTTCACTGAATATTAAAATAAGAGATATTCAGGCCAATTCCATTCTGTTATCTTGGAAAGCAAGCTCTAAAATTCTCAAATCCAGTGTTAAGTGGACAGCCTTTGTCAAGACTGAAGATTCTCATGCTGCCCAAAGTGCTCGAATACCATCTGATGTCAAGGTATACAATCTTACTCATCTGAAACCATCTACTGAGTATAGAATTTGTATTGATATTCCCACCATCTACCAGAAAAGCAGAAAACAATGTGTGAATGTCACCACAAAAAGTTTGGACCGTGATGGAAAAGAATATGGAAAGAGTCACACAGCGTTTATGGCCTGCCTTGGAGGGCTTTTGGGGATTATTGGCATCATGTGTCTACTCAGCTGCATCTCACAAGAAATGAACTGTAAGGGTGAACAACACAGTTATCCGAGGAATTACTTTCACAAACCAACTTTGGCACTGAGTGAGCTTTACCCCCCTCTGATCAACCTCTGGGAATCAGGCAAAGAAAAAAGTGCACCCTTGGAAGTAAAAACGACCATTATAGGTGTGCCAACAAACATGTCCTAAAAACAACCAACCAAACCTACTTCAAAGAAAAGCTCAAGACTGCAGTAGTGCTGAAGGAAAAAAAAAGGCACAGAAAAACAAACAACAACAAAAACAGGCAGAGGAATGTTACTTTCTGGAAGGAAGACTCAGCTTCACCAATGCTGCTCCCGGCCAATGAAAACGTGAAAGTTCAGCATTTTAATTGACTGGCTTCAAAGGGTACTGTGGCAACCAAATAAAACAATTCCATTTTCTAGAACTTTCATGTAACTTTTATGTCAGGACTACAGTTAATGTGAACAAAAACATTTCTGTATTTTTTTTAAGTGTAGAAGAGTAGTTGAACTGAGCAATACCTCCTCCTGTGTTGTATTACACGTTAGCCACGAGTTTTTGCAGTGACCAGATAAACTTGAATTGACACGTGGTGTAAGGAAAAGGACAAATTCTAGAGAGTAGACACAGTGAGTATGTGGACCTCTTTTATAAGGAAAAATACATTTTGGATTCAAATCAATTGCTTTTGTCTTGTTTTTGTTTCTAAATAAAGAATAATTTCTGGGAACTGTCATTTGATTACAAGTCATTTAAATGCCAGTGTTTTTGATGGTGTCTTCTACAGTCACATTTGGAATGTTAGGAGTGAGACTTTTCTTGGGTTTCGTATCTACATTTTTCTGATATGCAAAATGGATTGTAGACAGCATTTTACCAATATTAAAAGGTTATAACATTATACTTAAACTTGAATTATTAATTAAAATAAATCCTCCAGGAAATTATGAATTCATTTAAGGATTTTTTTTTTTCAAACAAGGAGCTTTTGGAAAAGCATTTAATTATTAGGTTCAAATGATGTAAATCCAATACTGGAGTAAGTCAAGGCCTAATTTCAATAATGAATGGATCAGCTGGAATTTGCTGCTTTGCAAAAACGTTTGCCCCATTTCAGTAGGACTTATTTATCTAAGTGTATTTTCACATCTCTTTGAGATTTTAAATAACGAGCTTCAGTGATGTAACAGATAATTTAATAACCTCCTACACCCCAGACACAGTAAGGAAATCACATGTTCCATTTTAAGAGCAGGGTTGTAGAATTTCACTATAAAATATAAGTAGGTAACAAAACTTTGTAAGGCTCAACTTTTGGAAACTCTATTTCAGTTTAAAAACAATATAATCCAAATGATTCACTAAAATAAAATGCAGTCTAGGTTTAGAAACAGCATCTAACTATGCAAACCAAACTAACTTCAAACTTGCTATGTAGCACAGGGTGGCACTGAACTCATGGTTCCCTTGCCAGAAACCCCAAAGGCGGAGATTACAGGTGTATAATAGCAATAAAAAAAGATCAGGAAACTGTTTCTGAAAGTGACTTAGGGTAAAATACAACAATAAAGTATAATCCACTAAGACTGTATATAACATGTCTAAAAACACAGGTTAAAATGATTTCAGATTACAAAATGAAAATACTATTTTAAAATCCTTCATATGAAGTGAAAGAATTTTACTTGAAAAATTAACAGAAAATTAGTGAGATTGAGAGTTTTAGTCATTTTACAAGTAAAAACAGTTCCTGCAAAAACAAGTGCATTTTTGGGCAAAGAAAATATTCTAAAATATAAACACTGATCTTAAATAAAAAGTCATAGTTTTAAAAGGAAAATTGCTTTTCTCTCCAATTAGGAGTTCCTGTATTAATAACTGTTCTGCTGTTCTTAATCAAATATTTAACATTTTGCAGTAACTGAGTGCATATTATCAGCACGTCACCAGCCTGTAAGCATTCCCAGCATGGCAGCCATATCAATTTATTTGTTGATATTAGACATTTCCTTTGTGTTAGCATTGACAGTTTCTAATTAAATCCTAGCTGGTTTTGACAATGTGGAAGGTAATTGCTATGAACTCTTTGAAATGAAAGGACAAGTTGTGTTAATTTCAACAAAACGAAAATATGGAACTTGTTAATTCAATGTGTTTCCCAAGTACAAATTTTACAACCTGATGAATCGCTATCACACAGAAGCTGACATTAGAATTCATCAGTAAGACATGCTCATAGATCATGAGAGGCTTCAGCACCACGGATAGAGCTCCGTGAGGCTCAGCTATTTATCAAAAACTTAGGAGCTGAGATATGACCTATTAGGATGCAGTTACTATATAGGTCAGCAAGAAATTAAGCATGTATTTTCTGTTTCTTTTATATTTACCTTCATGAGGAACCATCACAGCCATATCTAAAGCTTACAATGCATTTCAATCTACATGTTTTCTTTTAAATTTATTATGAAATAAACCCAATTAATAAATAGTATAGGCAAAAAAAAAAAAAAACGAACTTTTTGTCACCAACAAATCAAGGAAGGTACTTAAAGCGTGCTATGATTTTATTTAAGTCTTAATCCAATGTATCAGCAAGGAAGAAAATAATTTTCCTTCAGTAATGAGAACAGTATTTAATATTCCCTATACAACTTCCCAAACAATCACAAAATCATATGAGCATTAGTCAAATGACTCACATATAATTTACAGGTGAACTGCACCATATACAATCACCTGTTGTAATGAAGTTTACCTAAGAAAAAGGAAATTCTGAAGCTCATACCTCCACAAATACCACTTGACGTACCTACCTATATGGAGAAAAGCAATCTCTCACAAACATTATTTGAAAAGAATGACATAATCTCCCATTTTTTAGTACAAACCAAACTCAAGATTTTTTTAAAAAGAAGCATGCTAGAACAATAAAAAACCACAGTCATGATTGTGTAAGGAAGTTTTGATTACACTGCATATACAAAACTGGAGCTGACATAAAGATGAAGATTTCCCAGGAACTAACAATATTCTAGCTGTCCTGATATCAGAGTACCATGCCTCATGTATGCCAAGATGCTGATGCAAATGAACTCCATGTGCTCTCAGCTGAATCTATGTGTGACACATACAACTCCAGATAGTCTATGATTTTGAAGGGATAATAAATATTACTAGTGGACTATTACACTATGCTTTTTATCATTATCTCAGAGTGCAATCCTCTACCTATTAAAAAGTTAACTATAAATGGTATGGCATGTTATGATGGTGACAGCCACTTACACCCCATTTATTGTGTCTCCTAACTATAAGCAATTGATGTGCACTGTTGGTTTATGGAAGGGCACTCTATGATGCCCACACCGTGATGACATCAACTCAGCATGCAGTTTCACAATGTAAACTATCATCAAGAGACACATGACTGTATGGAAAAGCAATATAAAGATAAACACTACTAACAAAGTCAAGAACCTATAATGCATATTGAAGTTTTGATATGTTACGAGTTCCCAGAAAGAATGAAATGGAGTTTTGAGGTAGTCAGACAGACAGACAGATGGATGGATATATAGAGATATATATGTATTATAACTATATAAATTGAGATTTTATTCTATTCACACAGCAAAATTTTATTCAAACAATGAATCAGAATAAACTTAAAATGATAATTGTTCAGAATATTCATTTATCTACATTTTGTGTATTCTCAGGAAATACTTACTGCATGGCTATTAATCTCAGGAAAACCACTGAACAGGAATAATTCCCCTGAACAGAGAGATTTATATTCTACATTTTGTCTATCAAGTTTTCACAAATATTTATCAACTGTGATACTTAGTGGCATCACACATTGGTTTGTAACTTTACATACCCACACTACTCAGAAATCATCAAACTTTTAAGCTCAAAATATCTTACTTATAGAAATATGTTAACACAGAAACTTTTAAAAATATATTACTCATTTTATTCTCTTTATTATTAAAACTATTCTAATACTATCTTTAGAGTGATTAAATAGAAAATCCTATCTATTTACCGTAGATTCTTTCTAACTACAGAAACATGGATTTTTTTTTTATATAAACAGGAAGAGTTTGTTCATCCTGGCAAATGAGAAATTAAACTCAAGAAAGTAATTTAGCACTGACCAAATGCTTATATCTCTTACAAGGAGAGACATCTGGTTCTTAAAAGATCTTTCAATGAATGATCCAGAGAAAAAAATTGAATTCCTTCTATTAACATGTCAGATAAAATATTCAGAACTTTAATTTCTGGAAATTACAAAATTAACAATAAAACACCAAAGTTTAAAGGTGTAAGTTTGCTATACAAGGGAGAGATTCCAATAAAACTTCCCTACACCTGTTATAAAAAGCAGCAAAAACCTCTAATTGTATTTATCACTGTTAGAGACATCTTGCTCTTCATTCCAATGCTGAATTTTCTAGAAAATATAGAATAATTAATAGGAACTAATTTCTGTACTAGAATTTCCCTGACATAACAACATATTTTTCATTTCCTAAGATAATGGTATTTGTAGATGTCACAATACCTTATGTGTTTGTCTTTTCTCACTGATGTATCATAGCATTATGTGACCATGGTAAAGAACAATCAATTTCTCATTAAAACATACAGTAAAGTTCTGAGATTATCAATTAAAAAATCCAGTCAAACTGCTCATGTATAGCATTTAATAATCTCTGATACAAATAATGGAGTAAGCTTGGGGCATAACTTGACCTTCATAATCCTCACATTGAGAGAATCAGAGTGTAGTATAAATACCTCCATGGTATTTGGGTTATCCGTCTCCAAGCTGGGAGATACAAAATTGGTTCGTAAACTATCAGAAGTAACATTGTTAAAATAGTGCAACTAAAAATACCAAAACAATTCTTCAAAAGTATATGATACGATATTAACATTTATTATCAGGACTGAATTAAGGTCAGAAACTTACAATAAATGTATCCTTAATAGCTATAAAGAACAAAATACAGGCAATAAGCAAAAGTTCCTATCTATAGAGCACAGAGACACTAGCCTTCTCACTCTTGTTTGCTACTCAGTTGATCAATGAACTAGCACTTTAGTACCTAATGTTTGAAAGAAGAACACTTATTTTATGAGGATTCCAAAACCTGTTTTAATTCCATAGTATCAGCAAAACAATTGAGGTTAGTGTGTACAATACAGCACAGCCTCCCAATCTCTCAAAAAGCATAAACCGTAAGAAACAAAAGCCTCACTTCTTTCTGATAGTAACATTTATCTGGATAACCAATAAAAATTAAGTAATTAGAGCATAAAATGAGCTATATTAAAAAAACTATTTGGGGCAGACGAGATTAGAATTCCTTCCAATGGATCATATAAGCCTCAACCCAGAATTGTTCCTGAGTAACTAGTTAATAGTTCAGATATTTTCCTGTAATTGATAAAACATCATTTCAAAAATGTTACTAGCACTTGCAAAAATACACATTCATATCAATGTGGGAAGAAGGAAAAAAACAAGGAAACATTTATCAACACTGAATGTCAGGCTCAAAATGGACAATGGCTTTTAGGAAGTTTCACCAGGCTTAAAAAAAGAACATGAGAAAAATGAACATAAGTAGGAGCCAAGAATATGATAGACACTTCTTTCTACTTCTCCCTTTTTCTCTCACTTGCCCACTCTCAAGAAACCATTTGAATTCATTTATATAAAATCAATCTTTTGTATATTTGTGCAGGTAACTAATACACTCATGGAATGCCCAGAAAAGCAGCATTTGTATTCCCACTTTGTATTCCAGGTTACCATATAACTATGACTATAGTGTCAAAGAAGTTATGTAGTTTTTTGTCCTCCTAAATAGAATGGGAAACATAAAAACAAAAAGGTCCACCTAAGCATGCTATCGTCCAGAAAATGGGTGATGTGGTGGATGGAGACATATCAACATCAAGAGACATGGAGATGTAGCTCAATGGCACAGCACTTGCCTAGCATGAAGTAGGTCCCAATCAGTACCATAAAAACTGGAATAATTAGAACTTTTAATTATTATTAACATCTAACTAACTCAATCAATAGGTTCTTTAAAATATTCCAATCTCAGTTTTGCATCAGAACTTAGGGACAAAGTTCACTGGATTTCTTTACTACTTCCCAAAGACAAACACTAGTGAAAAAAAAAATTCTATGCACACTGTTAAATTTAAATAGGATTATTTGCCAAGTACTCAGTAGGTACACAGTCAGGGCCTATTAGAATACTTTTCTTTCTGTAATTATTCCCATGTCCACCTAATAGTACTCATCTCTCAAATACAATTCTACTAGCTGTGAGTGCAGGATGATAAGTCACCAGCTAAATGTGCTTTCCAATTCTCAGATTACAATCACCTCCAAAACAATCTCTCTTGGAAGGCAGCTTCTTGGTTAAAAAAAAAATGGTGTCAGGACCAAGCCCCTTCCCCCTGCATCAAGGGTGAGCAACACACCTAAACATAGGCAATGGGCTCCAGAAAGCCAGCTCATGCACCAGGGATGGATCCTGATGGTCCTGCCCCAACTGAATGTACCAGGCTTTGCTGACTCCTCATGGGAGCCCTTACATTTTTGGATGAGGGGATGTGGAATGGGCTAGGGAATGGGGGTGGCTAGGGGGGGAGTGGGAGGAGGGAAGAGAGGGGATCTGTGGTTGGTACTTAAAATGAGTAAAAAAAAAAAAATTTAAATAAAAAAAATGTGGTGGTGGTGCGCACGCCTTTAATCCCAACACTTCTGAGGCAGAAGCAGGGGGATCTCTGGGAGCTTGAGATCGGCCTAGGCTACAGAGCTAGGTCTAGGACAGCCAAGGCTACACAAAGAAATCCTATCTTGAAAAAACAAACAATCAACCAAAAAATGCTGAGAAAAGAAAAAGAAAGTCCTTCCAGTTTTCTACCTGCAGGCAGATCTTTGACTACGAGTCAAGGAACACGGCAACACCGACAGCTTAGGGCTGGAAAGCACTGCTCAGGCCTCTGGTATTGCTAGCGACTTACTAGTCCACAGTAACCTCCCGGCTCTCAGGAGAGCACATTGATGAACTCCACGCTGTAGTTCGAGAGAACACTATTATTTAATGCACTTCAGATGACACAGATTGTTTAGTGATAAATGGAACAGCACAAACTTAAATAAAAACAAACGTATCCATGTGATTACAACCTGCAGGTGACCATTTAATAGGAAGTTAGTCATCCAAATTTGCCAGTCAAACAAATATTTTCCTAAATAAAGACATCCCATTACATTAAGCTGGAATGGGAGGATAATTTTACTTCTACAAAGGTTCTCAGTATTCAGTAATTATTCACTACAAATGCTTGAAAGTGACTATGCTCAGAACTTTTCTAACTCTCAATGACTTCTTTCCCCCTGGGTTTATGTCACTGTCCTTGTCTTTCCCGTGACCTGTGGATATTGTGGAGCTCCTCCTAAGAAGCTGATTTGGAAACTGGTAGCAGCAGTGTATTGTAAAACTTCATTTGTAAAGTATCATATAAAAACATGCGTTTCATGATGGGATTTTCATACATGCTTAGCTTTGCTTGATCTCCCCCACACCTACTAAGCAAATATTTTAGGCCGAAACACAAATCACGGTCCATGTCACCTGCATATCCATTCACTATTTACTGGGATATATGTACTAGAAATAACATCAACTACTAGGCATTCAGAGTAATGCCATGGCAAATCCTTTGGCATAGAAAAACTTCTAATAAAAAAAAAATACTAACAAATTAATCTGTAAGGTTCCATACATAAAAAATAGTATCATAATAATTACTAAAGTCATAGGAACAGCTAATACATATTTAGGAGCACAAAGCATCCTAAAGGAGTCTCAAAGGCTTCAAATATATATTGCTTTATATAATAACCCACCTAGAGAAACAAGTAGATTAGACATGGCTTGGAAGTAGTAACAGGCCAAAATATTTAAAAAGCATCAGAATATTGAGTGATTGGGACAAAGTTCTAAAGGAAGAAATAGCAAGAACCAATGGAGGCAAGTCACAGAGACACAAGTAGCCAGAGTGAAACTGTCATCCCAGGGGGAAAGGATGCCAAGTTAAGAACATCATGACTACTTTATAAAGACACAAAACCTCCTTAGGTTTTTCCTAATCTGATACCACATAAAAACATGCCCACATGCACATCCTCAGGTGCTAGCTGCAATCTTCTGTGTTAGGACAGACCAGAATTTCAGTATAAACTGATTTCAATTTGTTTTCAAAGTACATCCTCCTTAAAATTATACAAGCGCCAAATGTCCCTGTGGCTTTCCATTGCCTCTACAAAGGCAAATAGGTGAAATAGGACCCAGAAATTCTGGGTAATTTTGTACATAAAAATTCAAATATAATGTAAATTTGTGGCATATGGCTTTGAATGTAAGCCTGACATAATTCTATTTCCACTACCAATTGGATTTCTCTTTTAAATTTTCACAAATATGTTACATGGGGCTTAGTAAGTATGTGAGTCTAAAAACAGACACAGGCAAAGATTCATGCAGCATTTCAATTCTTTGCACTATATTTTGTGATGTATCAGTTATAACTACCGGAGTAACAATAGGTATCATTCTCTTCAGATTCTACTGTGTCTAGTTAGTGCACTTAACTCACACTATCTTAACATGCACAGAATGTATGTAGCTAGACATGTAACTGGACACCCACATCTTCTAGGCTTGTTGGACACGTTCTTGGTTAAGAAGCAGCTCATCTAATATTCAGATACTGAATGCAGAGTTTCCTAAACTCTCATCTTGCAGCCCCTTCCACCCGAGATATTTTTGCCTAACCCAGAGAACATGGGTCTATAAAAAAAAGACATACAAATAAAACATTTCCTGATAAGCATAAGGAATTTATCTTAAACAATTCCTTGGTATGTATACATCTTTTCCATTTAGGAAAGATAAAATATTTGCATACTAATGAGGTGGGTATGATTGCTCACTTTTATATAACTTACACAACACATATTTTAAAATGACTAATACTGTAAGACACAGCATCTTCAACATTTTTCAGCAGTCATCAATATTTTGATTTTGTAATTGTCAATACTGAGAATTCTACTTCACATAAACACATAGCACAAAAAGGCAGAAGTATGTCTATGGCCAAGTTAGAGATTGTGCAAATTCAGCCCTAATCTTAAAATAAAATTCATTTAATGACATTTTATGTAACTTAAGTCAACAACTCAGATGGCAATTTTTATAATCAAGCATTCCAATGCAATATAGTCCAAAGATATATTTATATACTGAAGGATGATGGTAAAGTGATACTGAAATTATTTGTTTTTATAATGAAACCATTTTGCTTTTATACAGTGTATAGCATACAATAGTTTTAATCTGAGCTAAGGTGCTTCAGGCAATGTGAACTGGATTCCACAGAGTGCATTCTGTGTACTGGTAATAAAGCTAAAAGAAGCACCAAAGGTGATGACTGCCAGAGCACCCTGAACTCACTTGGAATGTGGTTTTGAATTCATTTGTGATCATTGCTCATTCATAAAAGTTGTACTCCTCACAAAGTTTTGTGACCCCCCACATTCATTTATCCAATTTCCACATGAGGTTCTGACCAAGAGTTCAAGAAGCTGCAGGTTGGGGCTGGAAAGTTGGCTTAGAAGTTAAGAGCACTGGCTTCTCTTCCAGAGGACCTGGGTTCAATGCCCTAGCACCATCTCTAACTCGTTTCAGAAGATCCAACCTCCACTCTGGCTTCCAGAGGTTCTCTACATGGACATGGTGTACAGGACATATACGCAGGCAAAACACCTATATACATGAAACAAAAGCAAATAAATATAAAAAGGAAAAATTTTTAAAAAGAATCTGGGGTCTAAAATATAAGGAGATTGTTAAAGAAGTTTATTACATCATAGCAATTTAATTCTTAGTGCTAAAGATACAATTTAAACTATTGGGTTATTTCTTCTATTCTGGAAAGCAAAATACTGAAGATAATTTTGCTGTTCATTTTTCTCAAAAGTGTTTTAGGAAACTGTGATATTAATATATTAACATAGTAATTTCAGTTCGTTAATAATATTTCTTTTGGAAACTTTTCTGAGAATTTTCACCTGAAGTGAAGGACAAAATTCCCAACAGAAAAATAAATTTGGCAAATCAGATACATTTTCCTCCATATTTGAATCCTGGCAGCTTAGTATCTGGTACCTGGAGCCAGATCCCGAGTTTACTGAAGAATACGTTAAGTTGCCATGGCTCGTGGAGCTGTTCCACTCACTAAGGCAGAGGTGACAGAAAAGAGTCACACAGCATCAACAACATCTCAATGCAACAAAAGACCAGGCTGTTTTATTTATAAGAGAAAACCTACCCAACATGAGGCCGTATTGCTCAAGCCGACAGTTTCTCATCGCACTACTCAGGACACCAACCAAAATGTGTGCACGTCACTTGTCAGAAAATGTCATCTCATTATAAAAAATTTTTTTAAAAAGTCTAGTTTTAGCTACACTGAAATCAGACCATATAAAATACTTGTGATACCAGTAGTCTATGAGTGGGGTGGGGAGAAGCTTCTGAGATCCAGGCTGTACTAGAATGTGTCAACCTCCTGCCTCCGCCACTAATGTTTTGGAACTACAGTTATATGCCACTTAAACACCTGGGCTGCAGTGGGCTCTCTTGAACTTAGAGTCCCAAGTCTATTAACATAATGTTACATTATTCTTTTCAAATATATTACTTAAGGACCAGGCATGATAAAATAGTTCTTTAAGCCCAGTACTTAGGAGGCAGAGGCAGGAAGATCTCTTTGAGTTCT
Organism: Peromyscus eremicus; assembly: GCF_949786415.1. NCBI lineage: Eukaryota > Metazoa > Chordata > Mammalia > Rodentia > Cricetidae > Peromyscus > Peromyscus eremicus. The sequence continues at coordinate 12,012,916 of NC_081430.1, read as the reverse complement.
AGGCCAGCTGAACTATAATAGCAAATTCCAGATAAGCCATAGATATACAATAAGACTCTATCTCAAAAAAAAATTTTAAAATACAAAACAAGTTCGGCATTACTGTACCTTAATATGTTACTGCAAAAGAAATAGATGATTAATACACAAATTAACTACAAAAAGGAACACTGAAGCCCAATGTCAGCTTATAAAAGCCTGTCATTCTAGCTATTCTTTTTTTTTTTTTAAACTGGCAATAATTTGTCAGAAGAAGATCGCTGGTGGAAATATAAATCAGTACATTTATAGAAAATAGTATGGAGTGTCCAGAAATAGTCACTTCTGCAACCACCATAGGATCCAGCTGTGCCTGGTTCCTACTGAAAGGAAACCAAGAAAATCTTTAAGAAGATGCAGACATACCTATGCTTAACTGCAGCACCATCCACCAGAGACAAGCCAGTCAATTGAGGTGCTTATCACCACAACAGATGGATCAGGAAAACATGATACACACACACACACACACACACACACACACACACACACACACACACACACACACACACAGAATTGTTCTCCTACAAAGAAAAATGGGATTGTGTCCTTTGCAGAAAAATGGACAGAACTAGAAGTTACAAAGTTATGTGAAATGAGGGAGACACACCAGTTTCATGTGCTTTCTTTCAGATATGGAAAGTAGGATTTTTTTTTAGAGGTGTTATAAAAATAGTAGCAGAGGGACTACTAAGAAAGGTTCAGGTGGCCAGAGGAGGGGTACGAGAGGGTAAGACGAGGTAGTTGGGATGGTGGAAAGGATCCAAGTATGATATATGTATGTGTGGAAATATCCACGAGAAGCCCACTGGCAGGTGCAATCAAAATGCAGCAATTACAGTTTTTAAAAGTCTGCTACTCTGCCTCTGTCAAAATTTATACTACTCTCTCTCCACTATTTTCATTCAACACAAATTAAAGCTTCCCACACTTTCCAAGAGGCATAAAAGCATCCAACTTCCAAATGAATGGAGACCCGAGTGCTCCAGTTTAGCCCCCAATGCCCTGGTGGTGTGAGCAGCAGCTCTCACCCTCCCTAGCTGGTCAGGCTGCCGACATCAGTCTAGGACGGAATTCTACGAAAAAACGGGTTTTGCCCTCTCATTCCGAGCTATCTGTTTTCTCTAATCTGAATTTGTTCTTTCTAGAGCAAACAGAGAACAAATCTAACCTCTACCCACGGGGCAGCCCTACAAAGTGCTGACTATGCTGTCCTGTCCCTAACTTCTCTTTACTCCACAGCCTTAAAACAACTCATGATTTGTGGATGTGATCCAAGACACAAGCCTGTCTTAAAATGAGTCAGAAACTGAAGGCAGTCCCCTGAACTACAGTCCTGCACTATTGTGAAAGGGAAGCAGGACAACTCTGGACAGTCAAGGATATTTAATTCTACCTGATGCCACATAAGGAGACTTAAGGATTGCCCAGAGTCCGGGGAAGATGCTACGTCCAGCATAGGTTATCTTAACACTATGCTCTTATGTCTGTTAACTTTATTTCTCTAAGACAAAATTAGCACCTTCAGGCATTCAGGGAAGGAATAAATCTAGATACACCAAGCTCTTTGTCTGTCTACTTTATTTCTGTGGGATGAAATCCTGTCTACATAGCTTCAGTTCCATCCCGACAATCAGTTCTTCTTTGTCCCCTCTTTTAATGCTCTCTCATAGTCCTGCTAACAACTAAGCTCTTATGCTTCCCGCCTCATCTTCGTCTTCTGTTTCTTTACCCTCCATCTCTACTTGCTCTCTACTCCTGGCTCTGATGAACTCTACAAGAGTACTGCCTTACCATCTACTAGACCTCTGTGTTCTTCTCTTCTCCCTGGCCATGCCTTTCTGTCTGATCTCTACAGAAATCCCCTGTTTTTTCTTCCCCTGGCCATGTGGTTCTCTGCCTCCTCAGGAATGTTGCTCCACCCTACCTTCCACCTTGATATGTAAAACCTCTTTTGTTCTCAGTCAGTTGCTCTGGAGAGTCACTAGGCCTCAAGGCAAGAGAAGAGTAGGAGCTTCATTAGCACAAGAAACAAAGTTATGTGTCTCCAGTCAGCTTGTCTCCTAGGCTCAGCAGGGAGTTAGTTATCTAAAAGTTAGGCAGGTCTGAGGTGCTGAACTGTTAGCCAAATGGTCTGGGAATATTTGGGCAAGCAAGAATTTCATAGCAGAAGACAGCTGGAATATTAAAGGCTGGATAGCACCAAATATTCATAATAAATGGCTTGCCTTTTGACAGACCCTTGGCAGGTCAAAGTATAGCTTTAATACACAGCTGAATCGGGGGCTGGAGAGATGGCTCAGCGGTTAAGAGCACTGACTGTTCTTCCAGAGGTCCTGAGTTCAATCCCAGCAACCACATGGTGGCTCACAACCATCTGTAATGAGATCTGGTACCCTCTTCTGGCCTGTAGGTATACATGTAGACAAAATACTGTATACATAATAAATAAATAAATTTAAAAAAAAATACACAGCTGAATCTCTAAGATATATTCTTGTGGCTTGCCACAAGACTAATCAGCTTCACTAGCACTAGAATCCAGTAAATGCTAAGAATCAGGATAAACCTTGGTATGAGGAAAATGCATTTAAACGCTATGAGGAAGATGTTCTCAAGGACCAAGTCTTATATTATAGGTGAGTAACTCGGTGAAGGAAGTTAAAATAGCTTATCAGAAAAGTAGAAACAAGTTCTTATTCACAACAATGAGAGGGTTTGTTCTTCACACAGAAGCAAATTAACAGGTGTTGACTTTTTAACACCTACTGAAATCCTTAAAATCTGTCACTTACAGCTCCCTTCACCTAATTAAAGGCTCCCCTTTCCCATTCTTCCCTTCATAAAACCTGTATGGAGGCAGGGGTGAGGCACAGGAGAGGATGGAGGGAAGAAAAAGAGGAGGAAATGAGGTCATTATATTTTAATTAAAAATAAAATAAATGTGAGAAGTTTTCTCATGTGTAGTAATGACAAATTAATACAGATTTGCCTAGACAAAGCCACTCAGGAGAGAACAGGGAATGGCAGTGTGGTGACTCAACCAGCACTACCAATCAACTAGTACTCTGTTTGGTTTGGGGCTTTGCTGAGGATTAAGACATGGCACTGAGAATATTATATTCTAATGCTGAACTTATTAGTAGAAGGTGCACAATTCCAGCTAGAAACCTCTTTGATTGATGACATACTTCCCCAAGTGGAGCCTGGCACCATCTAACACCTGCAAACAGCTGCGGACAATTCCGCCTCGTGCATGCCATTGCCACTAGAGAAGCAAACTAGTCAAAAGCAGGCCTGGTCACCACACATCCTGGGTATTTTATTATTCAACCTGCTGACCAGCCAAATCCACAATGACATATGAGGCCTTCTGGGAAGGAGAATATAAATTAGAATAATTAAAGCTTGAATTTGTTTTGACATTTGACTTGCAAATGTTTTTAATCTATATCTCACATTAAATAAACATAGCACATTGCAACCCACATACATTTCATGAAAATAATTTATCCTTATTCTACACAAGGAATGCTAATGATTCATACTCTTATTCTCCCCAACTATGGTTCTCTCTGTCTCTCTCTGTCTCTGTTTCTCTCTGTGTGTGTCTCTCTCTATCTGTCTCTCTCTCTCTCTCTCTCTCTCTCTCTCTCTCTCTCTCTCTCTCTCTCCCCAACCATCATGCCAGAACAATAGGTTTCATTAACCCTTAAGAAGTCATAGCAGCAAATAGAACACAGTGAGCATCTACTGTTACAATTATGGTAAGAAATAGACCCAAAGCCAGAAATCAATGGTGGAACTGTCATTTAGCTATTTTTATGGCAGTTAATTCAAAGGTTAATATTGTTTCTATTAACTGCAGGGAAAATAAAAGAAACCATGGTACAGCAGTGTGAAGAGGTATTGTAGGAAAGGAAAGGGAAAAGTGAGCTAGTTACATAAAGACCTCATGAGCTAGGGAAATGGCTCAGTCAACGATACACTTGATGCACCAGCATGAGGACTTGAGTTTAATCTAGCATTCATTTTCGTGACGTGTCCACTAAAGAAGACAATCAGGCACAGGTTTAAGCCAATAGGATGTCATTATTAGCCAGTCAGTGACTTTAGGACCCAAGTACAGTTGCAAGCCTTTCTTAGGGTGAGCATCTAAGCAGAAAAATCACATCCTGAGTTGACACACCTCAGTTAGTAACAACAGTTAATGAGAAGGGGAACTATAGAAGTCAAAAAGCAAGGTTAGTACATTCAGAGACTTTCCTAGAACTATGGACTTTGATGGATTAGGTCTTTGTTCTTGTTTTTGAAGGTTGTGCTGCCTATGTACTAGGTTCCAAGGCCAGTATGATATTTCCATCATGGTGTCAATTGTGCTAAGGTCTGAGAGCTTACTAAGGTCTTTGGGCCTGTTGCACATGTAAAAAGTGAAAAAGGAATGTCTGGGAGGCAGAAACAAAGTTATCCCTGGAGCTTGGTTATCCTAACCTCACTAAATGATAACACTAAAGGCCTTTTAAAGTCATATGGTAATCAACTACTACAGAAGCTTTCTAAAATATAGTCATATATAAAAGGAATATAAATGGAGTTACCTTATAATGGGGGAGACAATGTTCTAACCAGACATCTTATGTCACCAAGGAAAACCTCCAGTACTAGGAATGGGTTACATCTTTTTAAGTCATTGGCCAATTAGTTCCCATAGGTCCTCTGAAACATTACAAGCTGTAACCAATGTTACTGGTTACACTCTACAACCTGACAATAAGACTCTATTGCTGAAGACACCACATACTTACGTCACAGAATATGGACAAATTAAGATGGTGCCCAACTAGAAGTTTCACCCTACTGATAAATGTTCATAGTGTTGAAAGGTACTATACATGTACTGGAGGAGAAAAGTAATCATCATTCTCACCCCAATATGAACACTGTAAACTATGATAGCAGCCCGCATGTAAGATATACTGGTACATTAGTGGCACAGATGTCATAGGAATAAACAACCACCTTTTGGCTTTTAGGCCGACTCCATGAAATGGAATCCATACCAGAAACTGTTAATGAAGTCAAGAACCCGAGATTAGATAGGTCATGGGCTGTAGGGGAAAACTTACTATTCTTATTTCACTAAAAGAATATAGCAACAAAATGACCCCGATGACATATTGCTATTCCATAGACCATTGTATTGCTCAACACTCATCAGAGAAGTTTCTTCTTGCAGTAAATGAAAATCAAGGGTGATTCACCAATGACACCTGCACCTCAGACATACCAATCCCTATTTGTACATTCTATGTTTACTTCATACTGATGACAAAGTTAGTTGATACACAGATACACTATGAGATTAACAATAATACACAACAAAATGATTTTTAAGTGTACAGTACTAACTACATGTAAATGTCCTCTCTCAGTCTGTCACAGATACTATACACTAGTTCTGTTCTTGAAATTCACAAAAAGATACAATGTCTGAGAAAAAATGAGATGAAAGACATGGGCTCTGTGATTTAATGCTGGGCCATTCCAGGTGAATTAACTGGATGTAAGTCCAGTGCTTACACAGTCAGTGTAATACATAGCATAGCTACACTAGACAAAGGGCTGATTCACATCCCTGCTGACAGGAAGCAGTATGGCTAGGTTTCACTGTACTCCTGGGAACAGCACATAATCTGCAACTTAGAAATTATGATTTTTCTGGACTTGAATACTTTTAGAAAACAGCTAACCATGAACGAATGAAGTTTACTTGTTAAGTAAACCCATGGATGAGAAGGGATTCGTGTACATACACACCTATACCGAAGTTTAGCTTATACATTAGGAACACTAAAACATTAATAATAATCAATAATAATAAAAACAATTGTTGTGCTCAGATCGCAACCCCAAGAGAGACCACCAAAGACGAGCATGTCAGAATGCAAAAGCAAAGTTTAATTCTGGGTATCCAAAAGCAATACAAGCTTAGGCAGGGACTTCGTCCAATACATCCAACACAGTGGAGGCTGGAGGAAGTGCCCAGCTCTTGCAAGCTCAGTTTTTAAAGGTAGAAACCACAAGGTTACATCATTTAGGGGTGCTAGTACGGGTACAATTCTAATTGGCTCGTTTTTAGGGGCTTTCTAGAAATCATGGCTTAATCTTACTTCTAAGTGGGTGGTTGCCAGCCACCATTTCTCATTGGCTGCCCTCAGGTGGGGACATTTCTGTGGTCAGTTACCCTGGAAACCAGGGAAAGGACATTCCATAGTCCGGCAGTCATTACCTCATGACTACCTTGTGACTCAGTACTTTTACACTTCCTGGTTTCTGGAATCTGGACTGACTGGTTTCAGTAACTAATGGCCTATTCCTAAAAGGAGAAATCTCAGGCCTTAGTTTTAGGGTGAAAGCATTCTGGTCTTATTTCTAAGATGGCTCATTTTGGCCTCACAACAATATATTGAAATAAGTATTGTTTAAAAGACATGACCACTTAATTTCTAGAAATTTTACCAAAACCATGGAAAGTTAAAGGAGGAACGAAGGGGAATTGGTGTATGTCTTCCTAGAGGACATAATTCAACTCACTATATGCAACTATAAATTTAAAAACATGAAATCTCAATTAGTGATAAACAAACCTAGTCAAATTAATAAATGTCACAATGGTGCAGTGGGTCAGATAAACTTCAAGTGGCAAAGGACTTGTTGTAACAATAGCAAATCTCCACCTAGGTTCTTTGCTATTATTTATACTATTAAAACAAAATAAAGTCATATAATTTTAAGAAGGACATACTCCATATACAAGTTATGCTAATTAGCATGCTGGAAATTCCATTAAGATGTCATATAGACAGACCTCATCTACATGAACCGAAGAAGTTCTTTACTAGTTGACTATTCGCCACCAACTGCCCAATCACAGCCAACCAGCATCGTGATTCTCCATCACACAGAACAAAGCTTACACACAACACTTGCATCCTGTTTTATGTACTTAGATCAATAATTTTTCTATTTCACACTTTCAGACTATATTGCTCAAAGTAAGAAAAGGCAAATGTAATCAAGCCTGATAAGCCAAGAAGTTGCACAAATGATACGAAAAAATAATTTGGCTTGAGAGGTAAAGAAAGTCAATCATAACTTCAGGCCTCTGAACGATGAGGGCACACACTTGAAAGCAATTTGGTTTCTGAAAACCATGGGGGGGCAGGTTCCAGCGGCTTTACCAAGGAGCAACAGAAACGTGTTTTATTTTTGTGAGACTTGAATATGAATGAGTTGAGGAATTTCACTTCTGAAAAGGAATCCCCAAAACTCTGCTGGAATACGGATGGACTCACTACACTTTTGTGTAATCTTCCTTTAAAATATAAAACACTATCATTCATTTCATTCCTGTCCATGTACTTAGAGAACTTGGATACTGTCACATTGTCTAGGGTAATCCGGATGCTTTTGTTCCACTGGAAGAAACAAGAGCCCTTCTAAAGTCTCATAAAGAAATAAGCAAGTGCTCCCTCCCAGGGGTTTGGCAACCCTCCAGTGCTGACAGTCTCTGCAGGGTATGAACTTAGGGCCACAGGATCAGAGTGAGAAGGGAGGGGACAGTGGTCTGTGTAGATGGAGCAGCTGCGTTTTATTACACGGTAGTATAATTCTCTGCTTCTCAATCCATTCTAAATTTTAATAGCCGTCTACCAAGAAGCAACATATCACTTGTTGTAAAGGACGTGTAACTTACATGCAAAATCCTATAAAATGGCAACTGAATTAAAGCAGGTTTTCAGGAAAAGCAAGCACATAGAAGATTAGAGATAACGTTTTTATAAATATATGCTCTCACTTTTTACATTTCCATTCTGCCTAAATAATATTTGTTTTTTGTGAACCTAAAAGTATAGCTGGTTGTTTTGGCAGAGAAAAATACCTCAAATTATTTGGTTGCTAGCCTGAAATAAATAGTGTACGATTTGTAAGCCTTGTGAAATGCAACTTATTTGCAAAAAAATGTTTAAGGCAATGGAAACTGCCTGCATTTTTATTCCTGAAAGGAAAAATAACAACAAAAAAAGACCACAGTTACAGAAAAGGTACTACACTACTGAATGTTATCTAGTTCATAAGACTTTTCAAATAGTCTCAATTTACCTCTACACTTAAAACCCTTCTGGCTACTTTGAGAATTAATTAATTACAATATTGTACACTTGATAACCAATATGTCATCAATTACAAAGGATAAGAATAAAACTTTTATCTTTGTCTTATTCATATTTTACAACTAAGAAAAAAAGTCTGAACAGAGCTAATAAAATTTTTAAAAACAAAACTGAATTAAAGTGCAATTTGACTGTCTTGAGAACCCAAATGGCAATTTTGTCCCTCAGAGATGAAAAATCATTCTTTCTATGAATGGAGAGTAAGCTACAACAATGGCCAAAGAGTGGAGAAGGTTGGTATTTCTTTGTTCTACAGGAATTTATTAAGGAATCAAATGCTGGACATTTGGGAAGATGCAAAAAAGACAGAGTATGCACTTTGCCTGAATGAATTCAGAGATTTCTCTATGGGTGTGTTGTAGGGACTGTTAAGAAGACATAAGAATAGCAATGAGTCAGTGTCCAGATTGTTTTTTGAGAAAAGCCCAGCTAGTGGTAACTAACCTAAGCTTGATTTGCAAGTTCAATGCTTACTTCCTTCAGAAAGTTGTGTTTGTTTGTTTGTTTGTTTGTTTGTTTTTCTAAAAGATAACACACACAGTACCTACCAACTTTATAAAAAAAAAAATCAATAAATCTTCATGTTCTCAAGTAGAACAATATATCATATTCTGAATTAAAGATCCTATTTTGACCTAAGAAAACAAAACAATTTATGAAGAAGTATTTTGCCTATTGGAAATTTGGTTCACCTTGTAATTCCCTAACAAAAGGTAAAATAAAGATTATTCTTTCTTTGATAATATGGTCTAAGCTCTGAGCATCAACAAAAATGAAAACTCAAAATTTATGCCTACAGTTTCCCAAGAGCTTTTTATTGTCTCCTCTACCAAGCCAGGTACAATTACAGTTCAGTATCCTGCTTGTGCTGCTTCTTTGAGCTAATAAATAGGAATTAAAGAAAATAAAAAAAAAAAAAGTATTGAAGAAGAAGTGGAGGGGAGAGGACGGGAAGTGTGCTGTGGGATAATGCTCTTGTACACTGGTTTAATAAAATGCTGATTGGCCATTAGCCAGGCAGGAAATATAGGGAGGTGAGCAGACAAGGAGAATTCTGGGAAGAGGAAAGGCAGAGTCAGGAGTCGCCAGCCAGACACAGAGGAAGCAAGATGACAAGGCAGAACTGAGAAAAGGTACCAAGCCACCTGGCTAAACATAGATAAGAATTATGGGTTAATTTAAGTGTAAGAGCTAGTCAGTAATAAGCCTGAGCTAATGGCAGAGCAGTTATAATTAATATAAGCTTCTGAGTGATTATTATATAATCAGGCTGCGGGACCATGGGTGGGGGGCTAGGTGGGCCCTGAGAAAACTTCTGACCACAGAAGAGGAAGTGGAGGAAAGGGAAGAAGAAGTAAAGGGAGCGGAAAGAACCAGAGGGGAGAGGAGAAAAGAGAAGAGAAGCCCAACCCCAACAGTGAGTCAAGAGCCTGAAAATGACAGATAAGAAAGAGGAGCCAGAGAAAAGATGCTGCTGTCACAACAGGGGAAGAAACAGGAGACTCAGGTGGATACAGGAGGAGACGGCTTTCTGTCATTTGAAGGGACGGACTACTCCTCAAGGTGAAAGAACACAAGAGAAAAAGAGGGAGGGAAGAGGGAGAAAGACAGGGACTGACAACGGGAGGAAGGCAGGAAGAGAGGCTGGCAAACAGCTGAGGCATGAAATAGCAATGGCCTCCTGGCTAATAGGAGCCTTTTGGCGAGAATCATAGAGTTCAGTGCCCAGGTGAGAGAATGCTAGGTATTTCCTGCTTACACATTCCACCTCCAGGTTCTGAAATCTAAATGAAATTCAAATTAGATACATATCTTTCAAAACACTAGATTTCACTTACTATTATAGCTGCTATTCCACAAACAATAAAAATGTGGAATGCAAACTATAAGAAACCTAAGAAAGATAACTGGTTAAAATTAAATAAATTTGCAAGGCCAAGCCATTTTGGCCAGATGGCTTTTTGCAATTTTGGAAATATCAAAACTCATAAATGTCACAGGGTGTAAGAACTCAGAACATTTCCATCTGGCTAACAACAAAGCGATTGTTCTGCATTCGTGCTGACAATGAGTCCATACTGTTCTCTCAGATAAGATAACTATGATTGTTTGGCCTCTTAAGAAGGAAAATCTTATCTCCTAAAATGGCAATTATATAACCACTTGGGTGCAAATCAAATAAAAAATGTTTACCTCTGAGAGAGATGCTGGAAACAGTCTCCCCACGCATACTCTGCTTAAAAGTACCTATGAGTCATACTACAGAACTTAGGTACTGCTAGTATACCAAACACACTCAAATACCTTTGCTAGCTGGGAACTTCATTGCTAGTCAGTGGCTGTATCAGAACTGTCACTTCTAAGTGCAATGATCTTTACCTACACATTACTATCCACAGTCATGGTATATATGGGATATAGGAGAGTAAAAGAGACGAATTAACGCTCCCTCTCCCCTAATATCATCATCACATTTGATACCTGAACTTCAAATAATTGACTTTAAAGATATAATTTATCTGCTCAGAAATACTATATACTAGGAATTCGTACTTCTCAGAAATAAAGAATTTTGTTCATTATATAACTGCATATATAAATTTTTCTTCTAATCATTCAATAGATAATGCTATCATATTTTTGTTAAATAAGTATTTGTACAAAATTATTAGAATTGATTCACATTTTATAAGTACATTTATTTTTGATGTCATTTTTTTATTCCCAATAGGTCACTGCTGTTTCTCTGATTCACTTCCTTATAATTCATGCCCCAACTCTACAGAACAAGTCACAAAACATCTCTCTAAGTCTACTACAATCTCCAACCCTCTCTCTTTATTATTACAGGCCCATGAGGCTCTAAAACACTTTAATGACACTTCCAAAAGATCAACTGATACATGTACTCAACTGAGGAAAGTGGACCAGGACCCACATATAATTTTCAACACCTGTGCACACTATTGAAATATCAGATAGAAGCAAATATCAAAAGCCACAGCACACAGAAGACCATCACAGGGAGTAAATGTAAATATTTATGAATATTAGATAAGTCCTGACTGTCATGGAAAATGACAGAACAGAAATAAGCCAGTATTTTCTCTTCCGTTTTCCACGTGAAGGATATGGACTTAGTTTAATATAAACATATTTATTATCTCCAAAATTTAGGGAAAAGTTTTTCAGTTTCAGAAGCACGTGGGATCTGCTGTGAAACTACAATTTTTAAGTAGGTCTGTATTTTAACAAGCCCCCAGGTGACATGAGTGATTTGGTCTAAAAAAAAAAAACAAAAACAAAAAAAAAAACACAGTTTGATCACCAAAGCTTTAGACTGTATCACTCACCCTTGTTATTAAAAGTGCAGAATGTAGAGGGGCCCTCCTCAAACATGGAAAGTGTTCTTCTAGCACATGTTTTGGAACACATGTTCCTTAAGAGAAAAGTAAAATGTCACTCACAAGGGAAACAGGCATTTCAAGATAAGTCTCTCGAAACAACTCACTGCTGCCTGGACACATACTTGACTGGTTTTATCCGTCAGATAAGCTCGCACTGAGTGCCTTCATGTCTGTTTCAGTGCTTCTCATCTGTGACACATTTCCGTGCCCAAACCAGCTCCTCACCGTGTAATCTGCACAAGCCAAGTATCCAGTCTTCCACAAACTGCCCTCTATTTGAAAGATGGCCTCCAGTGGCATCTCAGGCAACTCTCACTTCTGACCACCTTCTAGTGATCAATCTCTGTTTAGATATTTCACTAGAGTGACACTAAACACAGAAATGTCCTTTACTTGGGACTGGACTTTTATTGTAAAAAATAAAGACTGGAGGTCTGAAAGTTGGACAGATATCATAATGGCTAAAACGAAAAGTCTCTAGTCACTTGGCTGGCATTTTCCACCACGATCAGTCCTCATTCCACCATATCGAGGAACCTAGTCAGTAAAACCTCAGGAGGGACTGAGCGCTCATTATCAACACTCCCATTTCTGCCTGGAAGACAAGACAAAGACCAGGGGGTGGGGATTTAGCCCTGGGTTTGGTCCTCAGCCCCCCAAAAAATAAAAAAGACAAGACAAGACAAAGACCAGGGGGTGGGGATTTAGTCCTGGGTTCGGTCCTCAGCTCCAGGGGGGGAAAAATGGACAAGACAAAGACCAAACAAATTATTACCCCAAAATTTGCATTTACTGTTTGGTGAATTCAAAGCTTTGCCTTGTACCCAAGATGGAGGAAAAGGTATCTTATTAGGAATAATCAAGAAAGAAAAATGAGGCCATCAAAGACCATGAAATGTGGTCTTGTTCTTAAGAAAACTGGCAAAGACAAACAACAAATCCCAGTGTCTAGCCTGGGCTAGTTCACTCTATTAGTAAAGAACTGAAGGAGGTGATCTATTGATTGATTCTAATAGTATAGAATTATATGAGTTTACCTTATTCATTTATCAAAGTCATCTGGCTAGTTGCTAAAATTATTATTACTTCAGCAAGATGGATCCATAGGTAATTGCTGCCAAGCTTGAAATCCAAAATTCAACTCCTGGGACCAACGATGTAAAATAAGATAATCAACTGCCCAAAGTTGTTCTCTGACACCTTTGTGCACCATGACATAGGCACTCCATACACATACATATAGAGAAAGCATATATAGATATAATGTGTATGTGTATAAAATGTGATATATTTATATTATATATACATATTATGTATACAAATATACATATACTCTGTATATATAGATATATATGTGTATGTGTATAAAATGTAATAAATTTATTACATTTAATACAAATTTAAGTTATTGCTACTTTATAAGTTAAAAATAAAGGCAAGGACAAAGATTCTTGTGTTTACTACATTTATGTTAAAATCTAATACTCATTACTCATGTCAAGTGATATTTTTTATACCTCTACCATCACTTGGTTCTAAAATTTATACTTTGTTACTTGCTTTTGCCTAAATTCTTTTCTTCATAAATTTTAACAAGGAAGTACCAGCTCAGGCACTGAAAATACAGACCTCTGAGCACGTTTGTTACTATCTCCTAGGACTTGGATATGAGTTTCAAGTTAAACCCAAATTAGAATTCAGACTTAAATTTCCTATTAAACTGTCTCAAAGAAATCAAAATATGAAAAAGAAATCAAATCTACCACGCGTTCCAAAGAATATAAACTATAAGAGAGTTCTATAAACCTAATTTTCAGTTGCCCTTCGCCTGCCTTTCTCCTTACAGGTCTAGCGATTGTTGCTTAACAGCAAACAGCTTATTTGAAAGAGGAAAAAAAAAGGGAAAAGAAAAAAGTTTCTGGCCATTTCATACCAGCAGAGTCCTAGCAAACGCCTGCATAAACGCCACAAATTCAATCAACTGATATACATGTCTTGGAAAAAATAGAAAAAGTGCAAGAAGCTGAGTTAATTTTCATATTTTTCTTTCCCGAGCAGACCACAGCAATTAGCATCTATTGTGAATTTACAAGGATTCAGCTAGAAAATAATTCATGGTACACAGAGGTTCTCAACATCATTAACAGAGACTGAGAAACTGGGCCGGTGTTCATGAGGACGTAAACCATAGAGGTCATGTGTGTTAATGAGAAAAAGAGCATTTATTAGCTTTCAATTTAAAATCTAAAGCCCTTCTCTCTCAGTGGTTTAAAATGGGACAATGTTCTCTACCTGAGGACAGAAGAAGGCGGCAGTGCCCTCAATTAGATGAACAACACTCCTGGCCCCGAACTGTTATTGCTGCCTCTGAAATTCATCACTGAGATTGTATTTTTACATTCTGATGTCTGTGTTTCCCTGCACAGGGAGCTTATGAACATAACTTATCATGCACTATTACCTACACTGAAAAACTGTGTTTTTTTTTTCAAGTTTCAGATACCTAATATTTACTTTTACAAAGCAGCCAAAGTGTTACATTATATATTTTGTGAGAGATCTATGTACTATGGAGATGTTCCCTCTAAAATGGTAAAAGTCCCTAGATCATTTTAATTTTAAAAAATTGAAATAATGCCCTACCTACTTCACATGAAAAAGAGAAAAGACAAATTGTTATTTTTTTTTTTTAGCAATTTATTTTTCCTTTGCTTCCAGTATAATTTTCTGTTATGCTGATCTCAAATGAAGGTATGAAAATGGCTCTCACACTGGAAGTGCACAGGAAGTGAAGTTAATCCTCTGCCAGCGACCGAGGCTTCTGTCTGGACCACTATGTGGCCAGCCACCAAACAGTGCAGTCCACGGTGAAGAAGCACACTCTCATTTCACACAGTGACCGAAGCAATGTGTCTGCCCCCGAATGCAACCTCCCCAGACACAGTGTATCAAAGCTGCTCGGACACAGTGTATCAAAGCTGCTCGGGAGCACAAACTGTTGTCCCGGTAAAGCTCTAGAAGACCTTTCTAAATCCATTCCTCACCATATGCTTTTTGACTCTAGTGGCACAAGTAACATACCGCAATGCTGTCAAGTAAGATGCACACCCTCACACAGACGAGGACATCTACATTTGCTGGAGTGACGAAGAACCAAGACTCTGAGCACAGGTCACACTCTGTGTGCTTTTGTACTTTTGCCAGCAGTACCAGGATGTCCCACAATCTCCCCAAATAAGTACTCATTCTTCTTCCTACAGTATGTCTGCGTTAACACCAATGCAGCCATGATGACAACCAATCACAGTGGACCTGATTTGAACTGTGTGTTCACTGAGGATTTCTCTGAAAAAAAAAAGACAGAAAGAAGCTGTCTCTAACAGAAAAGAATAAGAGAGGCTTCAGCACAGAAAGGTGCAAAAAAAAAAAGTCAAAAACAGAAAGAAGGAATTAAGGCACAGTGTGCTGGAAGATGAGAAAATACTGAGAAACAGGACAGACGACATACTCGGGCCAACCTAAGAACTTGTTTCTTCACTCAGTGAGAAGGACAGGCACACTTCACCTACTTGAGCATACAAGCGACCTTGAGGCAAGCAACTGAGGAACTGATGAAAAGAGGTAGCACACTTCCCACACTAAAGCTGGTGTGCCTTTGGCAGTGTACGCCGGAGGATTATGCCTATAAGAGAAAGCAGTATTGTGATCACTGACTCCAGCAGGAAGACCTTGTTGGCAGGGAGAGGATGCCAAGTGTAGAAGGCAGCTGTTGAAGTCTAGGTAGCCCCAAGGAGCAAGTGAGAGAGAAGGGCATTTAGAATGGTGACTGCTAAACTGTAAAATCAATACTTTTCTTTCTTTTTGTACCTCATAACAGAAAGAGAATGGGCCAGAAATGGATCCTAGATCTTTGACTTATAACTAGTTATTTCATTTACTGGGAAGAAATACTGAAAGAGGAGAATAGTCTGAAAATCGCCTTTCACGTGGTTGCATTTGTGATGCCTTCGAGGCATCTGAAAGATGTCTAGTATGATGCCACGAGCTCAGAGGAGAGTCGGGGACAAAATGAGTATCTGTGAGATGCAACAACATGAAAGTACAATTAAGCCATGGATATAGATGGGATCATCGAAAGCAACCTTTACTACAGTTTGTTTTTATGTACTAGCATTACATTGAAATGATCATTTCTTTGCTCAAATAATTTAATTCTAATAACATTCACATTGGAAAAGTCTCATCAAAAGCAACAGGGAAAAGAAAAACAGGTCTGGCATAGTTCCTGAGGAACATAAAACGGAACGCTGAACTGTGTTAGCTTGGTACAAGCCCTGTATGACTGATTCTAATTATAAACATGTCACAGATGGCAAATACCCATTGTCTGAGCAATAAAGAAGTCCCACTGGATGCATCTATGGATCGTTTGAACCATTAAAACTAGTGATTACCAAGTAAGGTACTATAGGAATGGTGTGTCCTGTACATGAATCATTAGGTGAATTCTCATGCTTGCTCTCGGGGTATAAAGTGAGCATGGTCTGGAGGCTGAGTCTGGTAATAACAAACACTTAAGCAATATTAAAGAGGGTGTTAGAATCACGAGCCACTTCTCATTAAAGAGCACAATACTACAAAGCAAAATCTGGAGGAGGTGGAAAACCGATCTATAAAACACAAGGGCAATCAAAGATACATTAATATTAATAAGTAAAAGATACTATTCTAAAGGATCACTTGGAAAAGTGTGGTTTCAAGGCAAATGAAAGGTGTTTAGGGGACATATGGCCTCATTCACCATTCAAAGTCCACTTTGAGTAGATAATTTAAACATGTAAGCTCCAAATAGCTTGATTTAGGAGATTGCAAATGAATGCCAGCAAAACTAATATTTTTATGAAGAAAAAATTCAGAGAAATACTGAAAATTAGTGGGAAAGTTATATGTTATACCCATAGGTAAGTATAATAACAAAAGCATTTTTAAGTAACTAGGTATTAGCAATTCAAACAGGTAGTTCTGCATTGTTAAAACTTTTTGTGTGAAGGGGAACAAGAAAAGTTGGGTATGAAATTTTATTTTTTTTTATTTTTATTATTTTTTTTTGAAATTTTATTTTTGACATGGAAAATTCTCAGCTGTCCTCGAGTTCCAGGGAGCCTTTTTTGCATCACACAGGCTTAGCATCACACGGGGGTGGGGGGGTGGGGGTGGGGGTTGGGGGGGGGCTAGGGTTCTAGAAAACTCAAAGGCACCAAAGCTGGGCCCAATCATTAACTTTGGGGTTTGTCTCCCGAATTTACAGAATGAAATTGAAGGACCACAAAGGGGAAATTTCAGAGAGAAGATTATTTTAGCTTTATAGGTGAAAGACAGTAAGACAGACAAGGGGAACTGGAATACCATCAAGCTGCTCGCCTCGGGGCTTTCTAAAGGACTTCTGGCCGAAACTGGAGAGAGACAGGAAGAGAAGGTTGAGGTGCTCAGGGCCCCCATCGGCCTCAGTAACATCCTCATGTACACTTTCCAGGCAGGAGGAAGACATGACAAGGAGTGTGACCAGAACTGACCTCTGGTGTCCCTGGAACCAGGAGCCAGAACTGACTAGAGCTCTGGTGTCCCTGCCTCCTGCGAGGACTCGCTCAAACTACTGCCCCGGGGTTCCTGCCCTGTGTGCCCGGTTTCTTTCTCCTAGTCTCACCATTTTTTCTGAACATAATAAATGAAGTTCTGACATACTTTAATATTCAAGACTCTGAAAACATCATGCTAAATGGAAGAGGCAACTCACCAGTGGTTAAATAAATACTGCATAATTCTTTATTTATAGTTAAATAGTGAAAACAGGCAGGACATAGAAACTCAATAAAGGGCATTAAAATGTGTTGAAGGCTAAAGGTATGGGGTTTCTTTATGAATGAATTGTAGACTTTATTAAAGACATAATTTATGAATTATATCTCAATAAAGTTGATTTTAAAATACCTGATGACGTTTTTTATCTGAGACAAAATGCTGAAGACATATCAACCTGAAACAATTGTAATAATGTGTTTTTAAACTTTATAGAAGCCACTTTGCATACTTATTTCCTTTCATATTTGCTAATTCTAGAAATTACTTCTAAGGAGGGCATGTAATGTGGTGTTTATTGCCAAATGCTTATGTTAACTTATAATCAAATATTTTACTTAGCAAAGGCATAGGTGTTCTAGATGCTTAATATGGATAACTCACTGAATTCCCAAAACTAGCCCTATCAGATTAGCACTTTGCTAACCCCAGAGGAAAACTAAAGGTAACTTATCTAGGCCAAGGTCACTGACGGTGAAAAGCCATGGAGATGCAATTTGGATCTAGACAGGCTATCTCCAGAGCCCATGCTTTTAACTACCTACTACACATTTACAATAATGAAATTATTAAAAGAGCATGAGAAATTCAAGAAGTGGCTATGTTGAAGATATCACAAATATATCACCAACACCAAGTCCTTCACATTCTAAAGACATCTTCCAGCTTAGAATACAGTTTCTAGTCACTACCTTTTGCCAGATGTCAGCATACACAGAAAAGATGTGCTTTGAAATGCTGCCAGGGGATGCAAAGAGTCACTGTTGGAGACATACAGAAAAACTTGAAAGTGTCAGAGTTAGGCCTCAGAGCTCCATGGAAGAGTCGGTGTCTAACATGCACAAGGCCAGAGTTAGGCCTTAGAGCTCAATGGAAGAGTGTGTGTCTAACATGCAGAAGGTCTTGATTTGTTTGATCCTCAACTCTGAAAAATCCATAAATTAAACTTTTTCTTGAAACATAAGGACAGAAAAAGTTAATTTATTTAAATATAAACACATGAGATTTATAATACATATATTTGTATATTAAAGCTAATAAAATGAAATGTTGGAGATTTCTTTACAATCGTCTTGAACACGAGACAAGTTTTTGGGCAAGATACATTGCACACACAACTGGTCAATTTTCAATTAAAAATAACCATAAAACTTCTAGCTATTCTCATGTCATAAAGAAATACAGTAAATGTCAATGTCCAGATACCAAATATAGACAAAATTTCATTTATCTTTTATTTTCATTTGATTTTCAGTACCAACTTTGTTTCATTTCATTCTGCAATGCCTAACCTTACTATATAGTTACTCTCAGAAAAATTCAGAATTTCATTCACAGCATTAAAACAGAATACAGTGTAAACTTTCCATAGTGACCACAGTAGGATACAAAGTTGAAAGAAATCCAATGGAGATACAAACTGTTTTGTGATCCCAAATCACCCTCTTAGCACACATCCAAATAATTGGGTATTTTCCCAACCGTCTCCAAGACCCATGATATATATATATATATATATATATTCTCACTGTATCAGTCAGTCCAGGGCCCTCCTTTGGCCTCCCTGGAAAGGCTCCTGCTCTGTCACAGGACAGCATCTGCTCAGTGCTAGAACGGGTACTGCAACCATGTAACAAACCACTCACCTTATTAGTACAAATCTGAATCAAGTCTCCAAGTTAGTCCTGGGACTAAGTCTGGCATGCCTCCATCTGATTCATGCAGTAACTGCGCTGCATGTTTAAAATGCATGTTTGCATTTTAAACATGCAGCAAAGCCAGCTGAGAAAAGGCCAGATTTGGGTATTCTCTGTGCTTTGTTTGACCACCAAACATTCACAGACCTCACTGCTACATCATTTTGCATTCTTAAAGTAAAAACAATACCTACCTAAATATGTATAGTTATCTACAGACATGCATGTCTATAGATCTATTTTATGGAAGAAAATATAAGCTCGTTGTTTTTTCCCTCAGAAAAGGGAGCATACTTTTTAATGTCACCCTGTTAATCTTCTTCCCTCTGGTCTCGGGGCAGATTACTTCTGGCTACCTGCTCTTCTGCATGGCATGCACATATGACCAACTGTGCCATTTCATTAGATGCAGTCCATTCCAGACTCCTGGAGAGACTGTCAGTACTAATGACTTCTACTCTTCAGGAAAAGCTGTTACCCACCAGAGTGCCTCTGTGCCTGTCTATGTTAGGGCCCGGATGCTAGAGAAAAAAACCGTTGCCCAGATTCTTGAGCAAGCTGCAGTGTGGTTCCTCAAAAACACAGAACAATTATAAACTGCTGAAAATAGAATTGAATTTTATCAGTCTGTATAACACCTAGGCCTCCTGCCAGAGTATCTATATGCACAAAACGGCCAGTGAACATTTTCTGAGCTTAAATGAACATTTACTGAAGGAGGGCCTCAGTTTTACTGACACCCATTTGGGGTAATCCATTTTGTTTTTCATTCCAAGTCTTTACAATGGCTAGAAAAATCCATCAAACAGCTTATCTGAAATACAAGACAGAGAAATAGGCTCAGTGACAATACAGGGGTTTAATCAACAAAAATACAACACCTGAGAAACTCTTCTGCCTAACTAACCAGATTCCCTTAATAAGAAACTGTAAAGAGACCTAGGAAAAAAGATAGAGACAGAAACAGGAACTGGCCTATAGATTTTAAATCTATTGGGATAACAGAAACAAATATGTAATATGCAATAGTATCTGGTATGAATTACAGAAGTCCTCCATGATATGTGGGAGATACGTTAGCAAATTAAAAACATTTTCAGAATGTTGAAGTCTACCCGTTCCCTTCTGGTTGAGCTCTTACCCTTACCAACCTGTTTTCTCCATTTTTACCACCTTGTCTTTTAGGACTAACCT
The DNA here is from genome assembly GCF_949786415.1 of Peromyscus eremicus. Taxonomy (NCBI): domain Eukaryota; kingdom Metazoa; phylum Chordata; class Mammalia; order Rodentia; family Cricetidae; genus Peromyscus; species Peromyscus eremicus. The sequence continues at coordinate 11,992,489 of NC_081430.1, read as the reverse complement.
CTCCTCGGGTTCTCCCAGTTCAGTGGAGCCTGATGCTCACTCCTCCTGCTCCTCTGGGCATCTCCATTACTGCACACATTATAATTTAGTGCTGTGTTTGTTTCTTATAATGGCAACTTCTTCAGAGAAAGTATGTGGGAGCAGTAAATCCTTATTTACTTTGCCAGTACAATAAAACAAAAACAATAGCTACAAAGAACCCGGATAATTTCTTTGTCATGCTCCCTAATAAACAAGATTAATAAATAAAATTACTTCATCTCAGCCCATAAAGCTCCTCACAAAAAGCACAGATCCCAGCAGACATTCTGCTCGCTGTGCGCACAAGTTGGCACATTCTTATTAATATACAGAAGCTATTAGTTCATCTCCAACTCCAGAGCTAGGAAAGATGCCTATCCCTAATTTACTTTCCTGTAATCCCTGTCCGCAAACCCTTTCCTTAAATTATTAGCTATCAGTTCTGGGTAGTGAATCAACAAGTGAGGAAAGATTATTCTTAGTATTCTAGGACTTATCACATCGCCAGGAAGATCGCGGACAGCAAAATCAGAGCAGAAAAAATTAGTTTGCATGGGTAGCTAGGTGGACAGACAGGAGGACGCTGGATATGAAGCTCCAAAGTGACAGTTTTTCCTGAGGTCTTTGGGTAGCAAAAGAAAATAATACTATTTGCACAAAGAAAGTACCTCTCTTTAAAACAGCATAATGTATGTTTGGAAATTATGACTTGTAGCATTTAGCTCATTGTCCGACTTGTAAGGAATGTTCTTAACAAAGCAATGTGAAAAAGTCATCATGACTTTGGGAGTTTTGAAGCAGATGAATTTACAGATTCTCCAACTTCTCTGCCATAAAAATAATGGAAGGCTAGCCTCTTCTCCAGGTGGTGTTTTATTTTACACGTGTGGTGCACACTCTAATAATCGACACTGCTACAGACAGAATTAATACAGCATTGTGGTCTGATTTACGACAGTCAATGAACAGCTCAATATTTTTCAAAAGCAATCTTGACTTGCTAACCTTCTGAACTGCTAAATGACGTTTTGATCTACAATATATACTAACTATGCCTAAGTGTTCTTCCTAAGAATGGAATTAAGTCAATTTATATACAAACTCACTCCGGACTAGCAAACATCAGTGTTCTCTGGAGCCATGAGATTTCACTTTACTAATGCTTATCTGTGAAACCTAGAACATTTAAAATTGCAAATGAAAAAGGACTGAACTCCTAAAAAGTATTTGTCAAGTAAATGTAAGACTGTGCTTACCTTTTCATGAGAACTATATATTTTCTTTATGGTACTTACACAATAACCACACAAATCTGTGCAAGTTACCAAGTCTAGGACACTATAAAAATCAATTTTTCATTGAATGACTGCTCACAGGCATTCAGCATGAATGATTACCTCATTAGGTTCTGGAGAGTTTTCTCCCTAACTGTACACTCCATTGTACCAAACCTGGTTAGATGAAGCATTAACAAATTCATATTTCCTAACACTTATTCGAATGCTTTGGACTAGAAACTGCACTGCAGAGCATCTTCCCATTTCATCAAATTATCCTCGCAGTCAGGTTCATGCTAACAGGGCCTCATGTATCACTGCTTTTTCTTCTTATGAAGAAAGGAAAGAATCCCCACTAATTTCACAGTACGGTGATTCATTCATGACTCAATCTTGTTTCCCAGTCTATTAAAATCAAAGATGCATATGCCCTGTTGTACCATGCTATTATATTTAATTGTTGGCTCAAAAATGTTTAAAATGAAAATAAAACTATTCCAAAATACCCGTAATAGGTATTTCTCAAGCCCTGCTCCCTTATCTTTTGACTCATCTTGCACCGGTTGGCTGACTGGCAGCTCATTTTTTAAAGGTTCCACTAGAAACACAAATGGGGGCAAACACCCAAGAATTAAATTTATTATGTTCTACAGACATTTTGCACTTTCACCAATGAGAAATGCAAGCATCACTTGAAAAATAGAACTTTATTTTTAAAATAACAACAAAGGTAAAAGCAGAAAGCACAAATTTCTGCATGAAAAATCATTTATCATTAAGATTGTTATATTTGAATATTAATTTCAGAAAGCAAATAAAATGGTGATGATAGATCAATACAGGCATCAGTTTTGTTACCTCTAAGGAAGAATTTTAACCAGAATATAGAACCTTTGTGCTGGAATCTTACTTGCTTTGTACTAGTGAGAGGCAAAGATATCCTTAGCAGCACTTTGAGGTTATTTTACACACTGGAGACTAAAGGAAATCACTGGAGATTTATCGTTACACACTGGAGACTACAGTAACATGAGAGTCGCCAGGGATTTGTTATTACTAACATTCTACCTTGAAAGAGAGAGACTTGGAGAAATGGAGGCAGTAATCTGTCTTCTTCGCCACAATCTGGGTGAATGTGCTTTTTTCTGTTTCTAAGTTTGTAGTACTTCCCTGAGCAGAATGCAGGTATCATTACTGTGTGGCCTTTCAGTGAGATGGGGATATAAGCCCTGAGCATGACAGTGCAGTCCAATATCAGCTCAACCTTTGTTCTGCTTGGATGCCATCATGGGGAAGGCATCACTGGTAGATCAGTAGGAGACCAAGGAGCTAAGGCATATACACTGTAAAAAGAAGTTAATTTACCCTGTTATTGGTTGATCTTTTTCTTCTATATGGTTCCATAAGTTTGGCCAAGGAAAATGGAACCTCACAGTAGGTTAAAAACTATGGTGTTTTCCAGCCTTCTTCTAACCCACCTGAAACACCATCCTGGTCAGGAAGGATTCCTTCACTAGAAATAATAGATAGCCTGATAAGCTATCCTGTCTCCAACCCATATATTTACCTCTTCCTCCTCTGAAAAATTTGCACATATCACTATCCATACATGCTGGATGTTGAACTAAGACAGTCTATACGGTTTTAGACTTTCCAATATTATTTGGCATAACCTAAAATGTATGTAAAGTTTAACCACGGAGAACACACAAACATCAATACAGGATACTGCTCCCTCAAGCACCATCCCAAGTCATTGCTCCTCTTCTGGGTTAACATGGTTAACCAAAAGCGCACTCCAGATGAACTTCGCCTGTCTCTGAACTAACTTATGGCAGTGGAAATATATACAAGCCATACTCTTGTATCTGACTCCTGTGCTCCAAAATATGCTTCTGAGATTTATTCAACTGTTTGAGTCATGAGTTTATGTTTGTTTAATTTTGTCATGCTCTGCAGATTTTAATTTATAGCACTAGTTTATTAATTCTGCACTTGACCAACATTACAAGAGTTCCTCATTTGACATTATTGAAAACCATGTTCTTGGTGATACACCTGCACACACTGTTTTGCTGTGTACATACCTTCAACTGGGATCCTGGATCAGAAGAGATACTTAAGGCTGACTTTAGAACTGTTTTAAAACTTTAGACAAGTTTTCCAAAGTGGATACACCAGCATCTACAAAGTCCAGCTACTCTACTCCATGTGTTCTTCTCAAAGTATTTTAAATGACTTTATTAGTAGTATTACTTTAACCACATGGTGTGGTGGGGAATATGGAACCTTCTGAGCTTGCATTCAACTTTGCCATGAGTAGCAAAGCGGTCATTTATCCTTCCCAGAAGAGTCAACTGCTTGTGTCTATTCCATGCTAACTGCCTAACACATTATCTTGTCCTTATGGGTTAGCAATTCTTTTAGTTGTTTTCTGACACAGAATCTCATGTTCCCTGGTGGAGCCAAAGATGACTTTCAACTTTAGATATACTCTGCCTCCCTCTGCAAGGTGCTGGGATTACAGGTATGGGCCATCATGCACAGTTTATGAAGTGCTAAAGGTCAAGTCCAGGAATCAGTGTATGTGAGACAGCACCCCACAACTTAATTACATCAGCAGCCCTGGATTAGTAGTTCCTCATTCAAAACTTGAACTCTTCTCAGGCTCTGCTTACTGCAGCACATGTTTCCAAATGTCAGTCAATTGAAGAGTCTATTTCTATAGATTGTATTCTGGTCCATGGAACACATTTGCATAAACAACCATGCACTATTAATGTTGCACTGTAGACAGTTATATATGATAGTATCAGTGGTCCAGTTTTACTCTTCATAGATTGACCTGGTCAGTCTCCAGCCTTTGCATCTCCCTGTGGAGGCTAGATTCACCAGGTCAAATGGCCCCACAAATTCCTCTTCATTTTATTTTGAGCCTATACTCAATCTATAATTTATACCTTTAACACAAAGACAACCAGTATTTCAGGGGATGTTACATCATTTGTTCCTGTAGTTTCACACTTTGGCCAACTCTTTGGTTGCTATTTTTCCTGGCTTTGTGATGGTTTTGATGGTACTGTTGCTGTCTTCCTAACTTTTCTAATTCCTCAAGATATTACAATGAAATCAAAATTTATTTTTGTAGCTTTGGATGCTACCCTTGCGTCCATTAATAATATTTCTTATGTATCTGGAAGAACGAACACAGGGATGTCTTCTGCATTTTGAGATTTATCTCGGTAAGGAAGATTTTACTAATGAATTTTATTCAACATATGTGAATATTCAGATTTACTGCTTCTCCTTGTGTCAAGTGTCAGAGATGGAGTTTTTCAATAAATCTGAAATTTAAAAATTGTATTTTCCTTCATATGATCCTGAGTATTATCCTTTCAGAAAACATCTTGTGCTGGTACTATGTACCTCTGACCTTCCTAATCTATCATGCTAAGAGTTCATCAATTTTGTCTTAAAATCTTTTTATTTCGCTTTCTCAGTATTTATTAATATGTAAATTTGGTTTTTTTAATATTTATTTTATTTTTAATTACATGTGGGTATGTTTATATGAGTATATGTCACATGTCATGGGGATGTTTGCAGAGGCCAGAAGTGTCAGGTCCTCTGGAGTTGGAGAGAAGTGATTGTAAGCCACATGAAGTAGGTGCTGGAAATTGAACTCAGGTCTTCTGGAAAAGCAATATACACTTTTAACCCCTGAGGCCTCTATTCAGCCCTTATCTGATTCTTTTGAGTTCTTCATTATTTCCTCCCATCTAATTTTTTTGCATGCAGTTTGGTGTACTTGATCACCATCACCATCGTATCATTTTGGCATGGGGATTTCCAGTAAAGACTCTTTATAGATGTTTGATTTTTATTGATAAGCCAATATTTTAATCTCTTTTCTTGAGGGTATAAATCATCATTACTTGAAAGTATGTGTTTGGCATTGCCAATATCTAGAAAGTCTTTTGCTTTTGCTTTACAATTATTTGGGCATTTCTGAGCATGAACAGAATGTTTCCAGTGTATTTTAGACACAAAGAAACTGGTGCCTATTTGTGTCACATGATCTTCTGGAATGAGTAATGCTGACTGTCACTTTGATTGAGAAGTACCTGGAGAGATTATTTAAGCATATTTCTGATTGTGGCCCTTCCTGCCACGAGAGCCTAAAACTCCCCAAACTGTGAGCATAAGCAATCAATTCCTCCACAGCTTCTCTTTCTTTTGTACCCAGAAATGTTTAGTGATATAAGCTCAGGAGAATATCAGGTGGTCTGTGTCTCAATGTCCAGCACAACCAGGATTTACTGTGTGATTTTACTCAAGATGCTTTCCACCTTTGGAGGGGAGGCTACTTGCCCATAAAGTAGGTTAGTTGCATATTTCTTCATGTGTTTTGTAAACTTAGGCAAGAAAATGATTAGCCCAGATCCTCTCCTTTACAACCCTCTATTAATGATTAAACTTAGCTATATCTATTCACTGCATATCAAAACATACAACATACACGTGATGGGTTTTCTTCTTCATTGTCTCCAAGCAAAAATAAATACAAAAATAAAATGTTGCAATAGTAATGCTGTGGTACAGTTATAATTAATATTGGTCATATGAAATTGCATGTTCTTCACTGGACTTTTTTGAAGGTTTATTTCTCCCTCAGAATCAAAAGAAAGTCTGTGGCCTAAGGGATCTACTTTATCCATCTTTGTGCCTTCCAGGGCATGATAGGTAGTAAGAAAATAATAATTTCTAAAGTCACAAAAGACAGAATATGCTATATGAAAAATGAAGAGGAAGCAGAAATTTACAATTCACGACTCTGACCTCTAAGAAATTCATAACACATCAGCATGGACAGGACCCACACCCATAGCACCAACAGTAAGGCCTTTTCGCTGTCTCCTGACGAATGCTCAACTGCAGAAGAAATGCACTCTAATCCAGGCTTAGGCTTTTCAGACAGATTGACTGTGATTTATTCCAACCATGGGATTAATTCATAATCATTTCAAGCAAAATTTGGAAAATACTTGTGTCCAAACAATAAAGCTATTAAACATATTCCTTTTATCTAAAGATAATTCATCCAATATTAAGATTAGTGTTTTGATGCAATCTTTCCCATACAAAATGACACTATAAATCTATTTGTGGTTATGGATGGAGAAATGGATGAGATCTACATGAGCAAACTGGGGGTGGGGGTGGGGGTAATGGAGGGCAAGGGTTAGGGGAAAGAGAGCTTAGGGGAGTGGAAGTCCTAGCTGGATCAGGAACAGAGTGAGAGAACAAGGAAAGAAATACCATGATAAATGAAGACACCATGGGAATAGGAAGAAGCAGAGTTCTAGAGAGGTCCCCAAGAATCCACAAAGATGACTCCAGCATAGACTACTGGCAATGGTCGAGAGGGTGCCTGAGCTGACCTACTCTGGTGATCAGATGGCCGAACACCCTAACTGTCATGATAGAACCTTCATCCAGTGACTGATGGAAGCAGATGCAGAGATCCATAGCCAAGTCCCAGGCAGAGCTCCAGCAGTCCAATCGATGAGAGAGAGGAGGGATTATATGACCAAGAGATATCGAGACCATGATTGGAAAAAGTACAGAGACAACTAGCCAAACTAGTGGAAATGCATGAATTGTGGACCAATAGCTGAGGAGCCCCATGGAACTGGACCAGGTCCTCTGGATAAGTGAGACAGTTGATTAGCTTGAACTGTTTAGGAGGCCCCCAGGCAGTGGGACCGGGACCTGCCTTTGGTGCATGAGCTGGCTTTTTGGAACCTAGGGCCTATGCTGAGACATCTTGCTCAGCCTTGGTGTAGGGAGGAGGGGACTGGACCTGCCTCAACTGAATCTACCAGGCTGGTAGAGGTGGGAATGGGGGGTGTGTTGGGGGAGAAGGCTGGGGGGTGGGAGGAGGGAGGACAGGGGAATCCACAGTTGATATGTAAAACAAATAGAAATTCTCTTAGTAAAAATAAATAAGTAAATGAAAATAAAAATAAAACCTTGTTACAAAAAAAATGACACTATAAATCTACTTATGGTTATAGCTTATATAGTTAACATTATATTTTAACTTTAAAAAAAGTCATTAAACTAGAGCAAATATTTAACAGTTACATGTAATTATATTAGGTGTTTTGTAATTTTTAAAAAATTACACTGTTTCCCAAATTTTATCACTAGAAACTATTATTTACACAGTAATATTAGCATATATCTTTGATTATTGCATACAACAAGTTTCTAAAATTGATGGCTATTCTCCATATGTATCGCTGAAGTCCGATTCAGAACAACTAAACCACTTCATTACTCCAAGCTAGATACATCCCACATACAAAGAGAACTATATGTAAAATCAAACAGATTTGTTTTAAATACAGAAGATAATATAAAAATATCATATATTACTTCACATGCAGGATAATCTAATCACAAAATACAGTCTTCCTCTTGGAAGAGTCTGATTTCACGGATCCTAAATATATTACAAACAAACTATCAAAACTGACATAGCCCAAAAGTACTAAAAACATAAGAAAATCCCGCATAAAATTAATATTTCATAAGTACTTATATAACAGTCTATCACAAAAGTATAAACACCATTTGTTTTTCATTATAAGCAATGAAACAAACACTCTCTTCTCTTCATGCATCACTAAACACCATTCTTAAGATCAGAATTTCTACCTTGGCCAAACCTTCCATTCAAAATGATCCTGCAGAAAATTCCTAGGGGTTTTGAACATTCACACTTCCTGGTAAGAACTACACCAATGCTATTTCTACACATATTAGTCATGGAGAGATCACTGTCTGTCTTCAATGTGAAATGTCTGCCCTGGAGGGAAGAGCAGACTGTGCCTAGAAAACAATTAATTCAAAGCACCGTGTCACTAAATTCTGCTGTGTGAATCTAAAATTTTCTATAACTATCCTGTTGAAAACTTCAAGTGTATTATCAGACACTTTAAGAACTTATTAAGAGATAGTTTGTCAAATGGCAGAACATCCTGTAGATAGGATGGGTATGCTTATAACATTCTAGTTTCAAAGATGAGGTGGGTATGCTTATAACATTCCAGTTTCAAAATAGTGCTATATTATGAAATTGTAACATATATATATTACATATAATATTATAAACTTATTCTGCTTGTGGAAACACAGGCAGGGACAGATACAGCCTTAATGATGATATCATTACTGTCAGCACTACTTGTCAAATTTTTATTTCCGTTTTCTAACATAAAACTGAACTCTGAGCCGGGCGGTGGTGGCGCACGCCTTTAATCCCAGCACTCGGGAGGCAGAGGCAGGCGGATCTCTGTGAGTTCGAGGCCAGCCTGGTCTCCAAAGTGAGTTCCAGGAAAGGCGCAAAGCTACAGAGAAACCCTGTCTCGAAAAACAAAAACAAAAACAAAAACAAAACAAAACAAAACAAAAAACTGAACTCTGTTCTTATAGTGTATTTATAAGATGAATATCCTGTAACATCTCTTTACCTCACATAGTGTATTTATAAGATGAATATCCTGTAACATCTCTTTACTACATGTGAGGTAAAATTATGCTGTGTAGAATCAGAATATTATTAATAGTAAATTTATTCCAGCATTTCTAACTTTTCAAAGATTTCTGTTGATAGCCCCAAGTAAACAGAGATATACATATAAATAATTTCCAAATGACACTGCATACACGACAAATCTAACCCCAAAGACAATCAACCAAAATACATAAAGGTGGCTTTAAAACTGTACAACATAATCCATCGTAACACTTGAAGCTTAACACTGTGCATAGAAAGTAACAGCAATTAAGTCTCCAGCTAATTATGTGCTTTTACAATTACTGAGTAATTTTAGAATGCAAAACTGCTATGAAATGCAAATTTAACAACCACTCGAAATTCTAGTTTTTCAAATCACACATCTTCTCAGTTATTTCAGGACATTGCCATCATATCCATGGGTGCCACACAATTCTGTGACAGACAGTTTCTAACCAGGTGAGAAGTTGCACTGTGCTCACATTTCCCCCAAATCCACAAGCTCCCTGGTGACCATCTGGATGGAGAGCAGAGTTACTCATTCCAACTTTCTTGAATTAGCAAAGAGAAGAACAAAGAAATCGTTCTTTCCCGTAACATTCTAGGCCCTATTCCAGACTATGCAGTTCATTCACAAGACAAAGTCAAATTGGAAAGTGAGGGGCAGGCCCAACTTTTTTCTAACAGTGAATTGGTGGGTCCATCTAAAGTTAGACCATCACTGAAATAAGCATTGTCAAAATGAAATGGAAAGTCACCTTTTGTAAGCAGATTTTTAGTATTTAAATACTTATTATATGGAATGCCATCTCCTCCCTAGAACTTCTAAAGCAGACGGTTGAGTTTTGAATGTGAAATGTACACATTTGGCTCACATACTTAAACACGTAGCCCCTAGTTGGCTGTCTGGAAAGGCTGACAAATCTTCAGGAAGTGAGTCACGAGAGGCAAGCCTTGAGGCTGTGTAGACTAGTCCACTTCTGGTTCTTTCTGTGCTTCCTCAGTGTACAAAGTGACCAGCTGGCCTCTGCCTCCCGCCACCATGTCCACCCTGCTATGACAGACTGTTATCTTTCTGAAACCATGAACCTAAATAAACCCTTCCTCTCTTAAACTGCTTCTGCCAGGGTATTTTATCACAGCAATAAAAAGTAACTGCACGGTGGCAGAAAATGAGCAGGGTTTCAAGCTTCTAGTGGCACGGGCCGCACTGTGGAAAGAAAGGGAGCAAGTTAAAACTTTATCTGCTCATATGCTCCCCCAGAAGAAGCAAAAGCCCTTTCTAGGCTTCCTTTTTTAACTTCTCCAAATTAAGAAAAGGCACAGCCAGCAAAAATAAACATGTTAAACAAAAGAAAAAAATCACTTCTGAAAGAGGCAGCGCACCAGAGGTAGGCAATCAGAAGTTCTGTTACATGACTGCATTTTCATTGCTCTGTTATGAATGCATATGAAAAAACAGAGTTTTAAGCTAGTGCTTTCAAACAGAAATAAAAGGAGAGTCACACATGTAATTTCAAGTTGTCTAGTAGCAACGTTAATGTTTTGTAAAATGTCATTTTGACAACAAGTTAAATACTATGACTTTAGGAAGAAATCAATATACAAACAATTAATGAGGTATTTTATGTTTTATAATTTTTTCATACTCAGCACATCTCAATTTACACCAGCTTTATTTTGAGTGTGACACAGAGTGCAGCTTGGACCTCTGTCTCTTTGCTGATAAATAACAGGATTTGTAAAGGGCATTTTAGGGCTCTGTTAGCAAAACTTTAATTGTGATTAAAACTAATCAGTGATGCTATGATGCTAAATACTTCCTCATCTCACAAATACGAGTGACTAGAATAAATCAGGGCTAAGTATCTCCAATTGAATAGAACAGCACACTAAGGGAAAATCTCATTTACAATTTTGAAGTCACGCCATAATTATTTTTACATTACACATTGGATAATTTTTTTAAAAAAGTATTATCAATCAACGTGTTCAGTAGTATTGCCACATATACGAAAACGACAAATCACACTAAAAAAATCTAAAAGTGGTATTTTCTGTGGATTTTTTTCTACTGCAGTGTCTGTAGTCCTGGGTTATAGTTTCTAAGCATTTTGTGCTGACACTTAGGTTTGACTCGTGTGTTTTGGACTGTCACGATGACTGAACTGTTCTGAAGAGAGATAAATGAACTCTTTAACATATACACCCCAGCTAGGTCTTTACTATCTCTGATATCCTGAGTGCCCAGGACTTTAAGAGTTTAATACACTACTGATAAGACAATAAGGACAGATAAAGAAAAAGAAACAAAATAAAAACAACAAAATTAAATAGCAAAGGTTAAAGGAGAATTGCAAAGAATGAAGTTAACAATGTAATAAAATTAATAATTCAGATAAATGTCCAGAGTGTGTGGACAAATTAAAAGAAAAATGGAGTTCCATGGGGGAAAACAATGTATAAACAAATACGTACAGAGAGAGAGCCTGGTGGTATAGTTCAGTGGTAGAACACCTGGCTGGCATGTGTAAAGCCATGAAAGAGTGAGGGTGAGCGGATAATATAAATGTTCAACAATGCTAAATTCCAAACAAGTTTAAAGATTCGTCTAGTGCCCTGGTTAGGCTAGCAAAATTACTTGTATCAAACCAATAAAATCAGTTGACTTTAAACTCAAAGTAAAGGAGACTCAGGAGCTATTATGTTTATCAGTATACAAGTTTGGATTTTCCTAAATGAATACATGCACATCTTTCCAGGATTTTCCTAGAACTGCATTCAACTCTGTTTATAAGATCATCTCAGGAAACAGTGAGTTCAAATGAACAGTCTCTCAGACCCATGCATTAAAGAGGTCTGGCGTAATTAAAGGAGGGAAAAGTGGCCTCTTAAAATGCAGTCAGTACAAATAAATAAGCTGATACTTGTGTGTGTGCATGTGGATACATGTGTGCACTGGAGTCACCAAATGTCACCTGTTTAGCTGAGAGAGAGTATCACATAATGGGGACTTGCCTTGTTATCTGTCTTGTTAAGTTGATTTTACCACTTCTGAAGATCACAGATAATGCCAGCTCTTGAGCTCAGTGTTTCTCACTGACTATATACTCTCTGAGCTCAGGGTTATAAAAAAACCCCAGCTAGGCTGGTATTCCCATGCCTATTCAGGCTCCTCTGAGCTCTCTTCATGACTAATCTTCATTTTGGCCTTTAAAAAATGGAAAAGCCCTCAGCACACACTATTTCTCTCTCACACCCTCACCCTGCAAATGCACGGAGACTACAGCAAATACCAACATTCTTTCTGTCACCCTAAAGACACATTCCCAACATGACACACCCTCCACTACATGCACACCTCCTCTCACTTAATGTGCCAGTCTGAAATCGCCCAATTCTTTGCTCTAGCTCAGAACTTAAGACAGGCAGCTAGATGCTAAACCTTAGAGTTACTTTACACAGTTTGCCTTTATAAAACCCCACTTTGCCTTTTTGAGATGCAAATCCACCACTACAAACCATTTGCTCAAGCTTCTGAGAGCTAGTTATTCATGAGCACTGACCTTCAGTGAAATCACCGCTCCTTCTCTATCCCAGGCCCTGCAAGAAGGGTGGGCCTAACTTCCAGTGGGCACCTTGCTCTAAGGTGTACCAATGCCTCTGTTAAGAGGACAGGAGAAGCATGTCTCCCATGATAAATACCACTTAACAAGCCAGATCATCCTGGCCACATGGGCCATCAACAGAAGCAGAGGCCTTTTCCTTAGTATACATCAGCCTCTAAAAAGAACTGACTTTCGTGACAGGAAAATTGAGTTTGATTCACGTGGGACTGGACCTGGGCTCATTTTCCTATTGCAACAGTTCATTACTGAATAAAATCTCTAATACTTCAGCAAGTGTCTGGCTTATACTTATTGCAACAGTTCATTACTGAATAAAATCTCAACTACTTCAGCAAGTATCTGGCTTATACTTTGGCACTCTAGAAAAGACTGGCAACTTTCTAACTTTCAATATTTTAAAATCTAGTTTTGATCTTGTCATCTCTATGGCAATGCCTGATCCTAGAACAAGAATACCTAAGTGGCCTGTATAAATCGGTATCAGTGGGAAAGACAGCTAGTATTGATGAGATCTGCTTGTTTCTTTGTTTGAGTCGTGCTGTCGGCCATGAGAGAGGAAGTACGTTTTCTCTAGGCTTTGTGTGATGGACAACCAGGCAGGCCTGGGACTCAGCTCTAAGTTAACATGAGATGCAGGTTCTCACCTAAGGATCATCCTATAAGAGAACCACTCCTAATCCAGTAATCTGATCCTTCCTCCTACACATGTTCTTAGCTCAGAGGAAGACAGATCTGCCATTCCACAGAAGAGATTAAAATATAATGGCCTTAAACACAGATGAATGGGGGATGGCAGGGAGGAGAGCAGGAAGTAACTACCTACCTACCAGACTGGGAAACTGCAGGATAGAGAATCTGAGAAGGCTGGGAGAGTGAGGAACTGTGTTGCAAACAGAGCCCAACATGGGAAGGCTTAGAAACAGACACCACCGCTTTGACAGCAGATAAGGCAGGGGTGGGAAGAAGGGAGACTTCCGTTATAGAAGCCAGGAATGGCTGAGCTCCAAGAACTCTGAAAGTGATATAAATACTCAGAAAGCCAAGTCCACAGCACAGAGAGGTGCTCAGTGCTGGGCACTACTTCACCTGGTGAAGCGATGGATCAGAAACGGAGGTCAGATGGAGTTCTAAGAATTGGGACGAAAGCTGTGGGCCTCTTCAGCATCCATCACAAAGCCAGTTACTACGGTTCTGCTGTAGCAGGACCAGCCATCTATGCTGAGGGCCAGTTCAAATTGATAAACTTCACTGTCAGACAGGACGGGGGGTGAAGAAAAGGCACAATCTAGGAGCTCACAGGAACAGCACCTGTTCAGTTTTAAAGCAGATATAATTCAAATAGATTTGAGAAAGAAAAGCACTTTTGTTCATTTAGCATGTGCTCAAAATATTTTTTACAAAGGCAATTTATATTTGTGTGGTTTTATAGTCTTCATTTTTTCTACTTTTATTGAGATAAAATATGTATCACATAATAATTACTATCATAAGGCATTTTATATATACAGTTAACTCATATCAAGGGTATTCATATTCTTTTCTTTGAATTTTTCATTTTGTGTGTATGAGTGAATGAATGTGCATCATGTACATGCAGTGCCCCAGAGGCCAAAAGAGAGACAGACAGACCCCCTAGGACTGGGGTTACAGATGGCTCTGAGCCTCCATGTGGGTGCTGGGGATCAAACCTTGGCCCTGTGGAAGAGGAGCCAGTGCTCCTAACCAATGACATTCATATTCCTGTGCAACATGACACCACCATCCATCTCTTGAACACGTTTTACTTACAAAACCAAGAAATTGTATCCTTAACATTAACTCCTCATTCTCCATTCCCGCCAAGCCCAGCAACCACCAACATTCCACTTCTTGTGTTTACTATCTTGGCTCTATGTACCTCATACAGCAGAACTGTATAATCCTACTCTGTATTGTTATTAAATCAACTGTCAATTTAGGACTTACATCTTCACAGCTCAACTTCATTGTATCGTGTGTCCGAATTTCTTTCCTTCTCAAACACTGAAGGAAACTTGACATATATACATGCCACACTGTGTCCTCTCATCTGTCAGCGGACACTCGCATAATTTCATTTGAACATTGTAATTAGTGATGCTATAAATACAGCAGAGCCTGCTTGCAGTCCTTTCTGGCACATTCTCAATAGCTCCGTCCTATAAGTTTATTTGGGGGTTCTTGAGAAACTGACATCCGTTGTTCACAGACCCTGTTTATCTATCAGTGCACTCAAGTTATTCTAGAAATTGTATTAGTGTTTTTGACTAATTAATATAGATTTAACGGTTTCAACTCTTAGCAAGGAAGAATCATCAACAAAGTTAGGACAAACTCTTGGACTCTGCTGAGGAAGGTGTGTTTTTCTCCTGACTAATTCTATAAATAGTTTTTTAGCAACCAAACTGACCATCCATTCCTCCCCAGACTAACGCCATCTTCTTCACTGTCTAAAAGAAGAACAGCAGCATCCTCAGGTCAAACGGCTGTTTTATTTTTTTAATGTTCTACCATTAAAAGGAAAGCCCATAGAAAGGTTCAGGACTAAAGTCCCAGCACATTGTCATTATAAAAATAATTGCTCTCATCCAATCAGTCGATATATGATATGAAGGAAAATCTTCGCTCATAAGATGATAATATATTCATCCCCAAAGAGATCACACAATCTTAGCGGTGACAATTATTAATCATATCTAAGAGTACTTGGTCTCTTGGTTATAATTTCAAAATGACAAGAAAAATAGCAATTAATATCTTTTATTATCTCACTTAAGCCCTATGAGTAAGGTGATTAAAAATGGAAGAATAATTGTCTCCATTTTATAGATTAAGAAACTGAAGGCTACACAGTGTCTTAGCTCATTTCATGCTATCATAACAGAGCACCACAAAGTGGATAAATTTTAATTTAGGTTTATTTAGCTCTTAGGCTCTAGAACAGTGGAAATTTAAATTCAGAGGACCATATCTGGTGAGGCCTTTGGACTGATACATGGTGACAGAGGGCACAAGATGGCCAGGGTACACTTACGAGAAAAAAAAGGGGGGGGGATATTGATTTCTTTAGAATAAAATCCAGTCCTTAAACAATCATTGAATTTCTTATGAAATTTTTCTAAGGGACTAGAATTCTTTCCACCCTGGTCTGCTTGAAAATAAACTTTATTACATTATTTTTACTACCTGCAAATACAGTAAATTACACACTACTAAATTACAGAGGAAAAAAGACAATTATCTTGGAAATTTATATTTGCTTATAATTATTATGTATGTGTACATAAGGGCATATGAGCACAGATTCCTGAGGGACTCGCAACCACCTGTCCCAGGTGCTAGGAATCAAACTCCATTCCTCTCCAAGAGCAATGCCTGCTCTTAACTCCTGAGCCATCTCTCCAACCTCATGAGGCATTGTTTTTAAACAGCTAGGGGTTCATAGGCCCCTGCCCAGAAGTGATTCCACAACCCTGAGGTGCTGCAACATTCGAGCTGTTTCTGTCATGTTCCATGTATGTTAATTCCCTAAGGTTGCTGTAACAACCAGGGTCAATATCCAAAGAAATTCATTCTCAGCCTCAGCTAGAAACAAAAACCTAGTGTAGAAACATGGCTGTACTGCTTCCAAAGACCCTTACGAAAAATCATTCCTTCTCTCTTCCAGCTTAGGGTGGCCCCAGGCATTTCCTAGCAGGTAACTATTTTTCTAATGAGACATTTTAAATATTTCTGCATGCTGTCTTTTTTCAAATAAGACTACAGTTGCTGGTTGAGAGGAAGGCATGTTTTGTGATGGACCACCATTCAACTCATTCTACTATGGGAAAAACCAGATAGGTAGGTAGGTAGGTAGGGAGGGAGGGAGGGAGGGAGATAGATAGATAGATAGATAGATAGATAGATAGATAGATAGATAGATAGATAGATAGACAGATGATTGCAGCAGGCCCATTCAAAGCTGAATGTCAGTAGATAATACCTTACCATTCAGTCTTACCTCTAACTTACTACTTTACTGTTTCCCATTGCCGGGGCTCAATCCAGTCACATCATAAACCATATCTATACTCCGCACAGCATGTCTTCTTGTCTTTTTTTACATAGACTAAGTCAGCAACTCAAGCTCTCTTCATTATTGCCAGCCTTCTGTGCCTCAGACATATCTTATTGGCTCATGAACCACATATCCAAATGTAACTGTTTTCAGGACAAATTATTGGTCTGTGCTAATAAAGATGATCAAATATCACACTGTTCCCAAGACCTCGGTGGCTTGCTGATGTTTCAACCTAATATTGCTAAGTCTTCATACTGAAAATTACATGAACATATGAACACTAGTGAACCTTGGATCAACCTACAGTATCAGAAGACCAGTAACTGGAATCATGTAACTCCAAAACCATCACCAAGAAGGATCTTGCACCTCACCTTATCTTATCAAGGAATGTATATCTCCAATGCCTGACTTAGGCTTCATTCTGTAATGTTCCTCAAATAATATAACAACATAATGCACACAAAGGTATTTATCTCTTACTCACAGTACCCATCAAGTACCCATTGGAACTGGCCATGAATATTTGAGTTAATATCCAAGATCTGCCTCCTGAGCCACAGGGTACATGCCAAAAAAAAAAAAATTCTTTTATAAATTGGAATGATTTCTTCACCAACTAAACTATATCATTTTTTTTTGTGGTAAGGGGTCTCACTTTTTGGTGTATGCTGGTCAGGAACTCATGGTAATCCTCCTGACTCAACCTCCCAAGTGCTTGGAACACAGGCATGAGTTACCACAGCCAGCTGTTTTCTTAGTATTTTGACAACCTGTGCTTACAGTTCAGGTTACTTAATGTTTGATGTTCTCTTTGCAGTGGAAAGAAGATAAATTTCTACTTGCTTCTGCACTGAAATTTTTCATTCTTGAAAGTTCCCATAGGTATATTTAAATAACCTTGGAAGTATAGATGTTTCTAGAGAAATTTAACACCCAATTTTATGTTGAGTATTATTTTGGTAAAAATGGACTTGATTTTGGTGAACTATTTGAATGCAGAAAGGATGATTTACAAAAATGGTTTAATGATTATATGATTGGTTTATAGTCGTGGACATTGAGTTCTTGAAAAGCCTGTACCTTAGTTCTATTTGAGCATTCTCAACTCATTTAGCTGGAAAACCAAACTCCCCGTGGTCCTATTAAGTATGTTGCTAAGCAAACCGTCTAGTAGTATCTATAAATAGGAGCTTTGGCTGTGATCCAGTCTTCTAAACTGGGAGGAGGTCAGTGCATGCTAAACCAGCAAGTCATTAAGAGGAAAGGTGTCTGCTGCCATGCCAGTTCACATTTCTTTTTGGGCAAACATACTCGTGTATTGACCTATGCCAAATTTATTTTGCTTGTTTTCCCTTGCCTCTGATGCATCTTCCACGTTGCTACATAGATTCTATTTAAGCACTTCCTTAACTTGAAAGCCAACCCTAAAGATGATCTTAAGATCTATGTGCAGACTGCTCAAGCATGGCCGTCAAGTGTTTTCTAGCCTTTCCGTGCCTTCTTACTACAGGGAAGGAATTTGTCATGACTGAATAGCATGGTCTCTAAAACTGGCAGTCAAAGCAAAGTTACTATGGCTTTTTAACTGAGTACTAAATCATCAGCTACTGAATTAAATCTGCACTGATTTATTAGGACTAACCCAACATTCACTTACAAACAAGGGGGCTTAAAAGCAGATAAACAGATCGTTGTCTCTCTCTGGCAGCTAGGAATCTGAAACCAAGGTGCCTCTGAGGCTGCTTTCTTCTGAGGATGGTAAAGGGGAATCTGGCACTCACTTTTCTTCATCTTGCAGCTTTTTGGCAATTTTTGATATTCTTGTGATTGAAGTAGCATAACCCTAATCTTCAAGTTGACATTCTCCCTGTGTCCATATCCCAATGTTTAGATTTCCATTTTTATAAGGATAGAGTCATACTGGATTAGGTCCCACCTTGATAACTTCCCAAACAAAGGCTCATTCAAGGTACTAAGGGTTCATACACCAGCGTACTTTTCAACAATATAATTCAACTATAAGAAAACACTCCCTCAGAGCACTGCCAAGGTTACATGGGCACAGTGACACTTCCCTATGATCATCAGGTCTAGTGGCTCTACTCTTCTGTGACCTCATTATATTTGTGATAGTTTCTCCTGCTGTTATTCTATATATTAGCCTTGAAAAACAACTTAGTTTGTCTAGGTTCATAAAAGAAATGTAAATACATATGTTTTAAAATGACTTATAGTGGCTCAAATATTGTTGATAAAACATAGTTATAAGCTATTTTGTATTCTGTAACATATTACAGATTAGTAGTTGGAAGCAAAAAAAAAGTCTTTAAAAAAAGAAAATAGGTTTCTTTGCTTGTTAGTCTATGTTAGTCTATGTAAGTTTTACTCCATCAGAAGACCCAATAACTAATCCAAGAAATCAAGGAATACTTTGAATCAGAAAACATGGATGTGCAGCAGACAGATTAGCAAGAAGCTAAGGCTAATCTAGAAAGAGAACTCTGCTTCTCCAGTTACTCCAGAGCATGATGGCAAGAACAGAATGACTGGACAATGAGTAGGAACATGGAGGGCCCAAACAAGAAGTTGAAAAAAGGCTTGGATCAAAACTCAAGGCCACAGTGGAAACAGTTCAGGTCAAGACCCTTAAGAAGTAAGGTACATGGTACTTATTTCCAGAAGGAATGACTAGC